>NC_087079.1:2865729-3175729 GCF_026151205.1 Bolinopsis microptera | reverse complement strand
ATAGAGTAGATTAATGATATCTACAATACTGTCCGGTATTCCATAGGCCTTTAGTATTTGCATCAAAATTCCCCGGTGAAGTGAATCAAAGGCCTTCTTAAAATCAACAAACACCATAGCTGCCGGTAAATTTCTCTGTCTAGCCCCCTCTAGAATCCTTCTGAGTGCCAAGATATGACTAGTAGTGGACCGTCCTTCCCGAAAACCATTCTGAGTGTCCCTAAGTACCCCCTCTATAGCCGGCTGGATCCTATTAAGCACCATTCTATTAAGAGTCTTAGCTACAAGTGAAGTCAAAGATATCCCCCTCCAGTTTCCAGGGTTTGTCAAGTCTCCCTTTTTGGGGACCGGGATGATGTTGCTTATCCTCCACTGATCTGGCGCAATACCATCTGTCAGGGCTTTGTTGCAGAAGGACAGCACGATTTCATCCAGGTCGCACCTTTTGAGGACTTCAGGTGGTATGCCGTCATCACCTGGTGCTTTACCTTCTTTTATCCTGTGTTTAGCAGCTTTAAGCTCCTCAAGAGTAAAAGGTTCTGTACTGATGTTGAGTCCTTCAAATTGAGTCTCGATCCTAGGATGCTCGTTTTCTACATCAGGTGTACTCCCTAGCAGATTCGTGAAATGCCTAAGCCAATTTTCCTTCCTTTCTTCGGCTCCGTTGCCCCTTATTTGAGTTGCCCCCTTGGCCTTCCTGCCAGTTATCTCATTAATGACATTCCAACTTTCTTTGTTTTTGCATCTGTCTGCAGCCATTTCGACCCTTCTAACCTTGGCAACTAGATCTTCTTCAAAGATGTCCTGGTACACCTGATCCAGTTCAGTTTTTAGTAGGTTAACAGACAATCGACTGTCTTCACTAGGATCCCGGTGATAGACAGTCTCTGCTTGCTGCAGGGCTGTACGCACGTTTTCAACTCGCTGATCACCCGCGAAATCGTCACGTCTCTTCTTTTCTCTCTTAGGCAGTATGGCTTTGTTGGTATCAGCAATCGCATCAACAAAATGCCCATACAGTTCCGTAACCTCACTTTCATCGGTTTGCTCGCATAGAGCAGAGTACCGATTCTTGACTTCTACTGCGTATCTCTTCTGTAGGTCTTCATCCGATTTAAGTGCTCCCCAATTATACCAGGTTTTCTTGGGTTGCTTTTTTGCTCGTCGAAGAGATAGCTTGATCTTAGACAAAACAAATCTATGATCAGTACCCAGTGTACTAAAGAAGCTGTAGACTTCAGTGTTTTTGACACTGTTCCTCCACTTCTTCCTCACTAGAATAAAGTCTATCTGAGACTTATTCAGGGTTCCATCCGATAGGTGAGTCCACATTTTACCCCGCTTCTTTCTGAACCTGGTGTTTGTAATCTCCAGATTACATTCCAGGGCAGTATCCCGAAGCAGCTCCCCATTTCTGTTGGTTCTCTCATGGAAATACCAACCAAAGTCATTCTCGTCCCTCTTTGATAGGTGAGCGTTAAAATCCCCAATCACCTCCAAGAAGTTGTGAGCAGGGATCTGTGAGACTGCACACCTTAGATCGGTATGAAACTTCTCTGCTGCTTCTACACTATCTGCCTCCGTAGGTCCGTAGACACAGACGAAGGTTGGTTTAGGATTACCATTTAGAGATATTTTAAGGATTCTCTCCGTTACTGGTGTTATCTCCGTAGTTGCGTCAAATGCCTTGCTAGTTAGGATGAATCCCACTCCGCCCACTGCTGCCTGGGCCCGATTCCTAGTAGCTGATGAAGTAATTAGATAGCTGCTCTTGCCAACTCTCTCTACTTTGACAGGCTCTTCATGGACTATCCTGTGCTCTTGGATACCTACAATCTCTGCTCCACTCTTCTCGAAAAGATGTACCATCTCCAGTTTCCTCTGGGCAGTTCTTATCGTTCTAGTGTTAAGAGTGCCTACCCAGGTAATGTCGGTACATGAAAATAAACTTTTTTTGTTGTTTTCGTTTATGCTGTTGGGTGTTTCAGGTTGATTAGGCTCATCATTCACCAACCTTCCATTCGGATTTAAGTTGGTGAAATCATTACCACCTCCACATCCAGAAACAAAAGTAGGGGCTGATACCCTAGTGCTGTAAGAACTATTCATCATGTTTCTTTTCTGTTGGCTATGTGACACGTGAGCCACCTGCGCCACTGGAATGGCTTAAAATATGGTTCGGGAAAAATATGGCGAAATTGCTCAAAACCCACCACATTTTCCCGGTCGCCATTTTACCGGTGTCCAACCTTTCAATTTTAGATTGAAAAAATTTTGTCTCAGATGTAAATTTCCTGATCAGAGATAATATAAGCAAGTTTAGAAATTTTCGCATTGCTAAAACTTGTGAAACAAGTCGAATTATCAATAATTGTTGAAAGTAGACAGAAATAATGACTCGTGGTTAATCAAACTAGATGGAAAATAATTTTCTTCGAAAGAATGCATCGTTCACATTGTTTAGAATTATGAATAAATGACTGATGAAACTGATTCATGTTATTGACAGTTTTAATTAATTCAAGTTTTAATTTAACTGTTACTTTTACTTTGAGTCCTATTTCATTATGTAGAGATAATCAATACCTAAGAAATTAAAAATTGGCCTATTTAAATCAACTTTGACAATAAGGATATATGACAAGAATTGGGCAAAAAGGTGAATTTTTTGCAATTTTAGCCAAATGAAGTCGAAAAACCTACAACAAGTGTCCCAATAGTCTTCTTTAGTGAATATAAGACAACGATTAAAATATGAGCACCCATACCCCTTGGGAACTCTAAAAGCTGAGTCGGCGGGTTTATTAACGACCGGTGAAAATGTGGTTCGGGAAAAATATGGCGAAATTACCCTAAACCCGCCACTTTATCCCGGTCATAATAATCCCGAGTAAGGTATATTATTTGGGTAGTTATTTTCGGGTACAACGTCGATTTTCGATTGAACCTTTACTTCAAGCACTTTCTTAGCTGAGGTTGACAATGCTAATTTTCCGAACTTACTATTACGTTGGATATAACCATTTCTCTCATAGTTTTGAACTTGCTTGCTGCCTACGAATATGAGTAAAAACGATTAAAATTTTTCGAAACTGATTACAGTTTTTAAAACTACGTAAATTATCATTTTCAAATACTATAAATGCAACAAACTAAAATTTTCGGAATTGAATAAGCCATATTAATATTATATTAGCGTGCACGCCACTACAAACGAATGCGCGGCGTTCAAAATGTCACACTAGCTTCTACGATGTAACCTTTTCCACTCAAATATTTGAATTGGTGCCCACGTCGCAGGTAAAAATCTAATTACTAAGTTTATTTTGTTTGCACGGCGTCCTTGCCAACGAAATTAAACTATGTGAAAAATACGAAGACAGCTAAGCTGTATTTATAGGAAGAAGATGTTAGGAGAGGATATCTAATTTACCACACAGCACGAATTCATTATTCTCTGTGAATCACAGACAAAATTCCAGTCATAGAAAAATATATTGTACACACTAATAAGTAATAAAAAATACCATGTTTGAAAGATTAATTAATTAATTAATTAATAACTAATAACTTGACACTAATATAAACTGCAGTTTTGTGCAAAAATAAGATCATCTTACTAAGAGTATGAAGACTGAGCATGTTTTTCAGTTCCTTTACTGTTGTATGCGAGCACGTCAGTTGATTTGCATGCAGCATTAGAATCTGAAATGAATTAATAATACTTATCCAATTAGTTTCCAATTAGTTTCTAGTGCATAAAATATAGTTTAAAGCGATTTGATAGGAATTATTATTTTTATTAATTTTCTAATTTCTTGTCGCATTTTAACATATTAGATATTATATATTATAAATATAATAATATATTTATAAGCAAATATTCTTCGGCTCAGACAATATACATACAAAATAATCGTTATGATCCTTGTAAGTGCATAAACATGATTGCCTAATATTTTAACTTACTCATAATTCTGACTGCACCTTTACTTATACTTGTGAAGCTTGCGTTGCACTTAAAACTTCACACTTTTACAAATTCTCAGTAATGTTGTTAACGAATGTGTCTTGTGTCTTGTGTCTACGTAATAAGAACGGGTGCCATGGTGATACTTAGATTTGATTACTGAAACACTGTTACCCTCTATACTAGTTCCATGGCCAATTTTTCACTGTATTAATACGCTCAAAAAAATACATCCGATTTTTTGGCTCTCTCTCTTTTCGATTCACTGAATAAATGCAGCTTTAAAAAAAAGGTAAACATGTAAAAAACATACGATGACATTTTTCTCACTGTATTAATACAGTCGCTGCGGTCGTAATCGATATTATAATTGAATTTTGTTGTCCCGCAAGTTTCTGGGATCAACTATATTCCGTTAAAACACGTGAGTCGTGTGACCGCAGTCCTGATCTTGCCCTTCACACTCCACCACGGCACCTCCTTTGAGGCCCCCTGCCAGGTAACACCGGCTCTCAGACATAGGCAAGCTTACCGCGCTCAGCGTATTTTTTTGTTTCGTCCTTTCCGTGTGTGCCGTTTTGTGCCACCCTCTCTGCTGTTCCCGCGCTTGCGCTCACCCGCTCTTCAGTGGGCTGTTCATTTGACAGAGTTACTGGCTGGCACTCCAAACATCTTCTCACTCACAATCACCATCAATCAAATTCAAAATTATGCAATCAATCACTATACATCCACGATCATATGATCAAAACACAAAACTTTGTAATATATATATAATATACTGTTTCTGTTTGAGATTTGAATAACGTTACTGTAATGTTTCAAATTATATTTTAAATGTTCAAAAATGTGCCCGACACCACCAATAGTAATAGCATGGATCAGGTCACTCGTATTGATTTTATTTCACAAATAAAAATTGAAACATTTTTTCAGTATCGCATAATCGCATGATCAGTTCTTTCTCGTGGATAATTAAGTCATTATTATATTAGGCACCACATTCCGTGATCACAAGGTCCGTAAACTCTGTACCACGACAATTACATCTCATTATTCCCGTCTTGAACCACTTTCAATTTTTATTTAAATCTTTTTAGAAATTAACCCTTATTAACTCTGCACCACACCCGCCTATTTGAAAACATGCATTACATTGTCGTATGAAAGTATGAACTCTCTCTACAGTCCAAACAGATCGCAATCAGCGCCCTTCACCCCTAATAAGCTTAATTACTTTCGGGGCTAACCTAATTATGATTCATGTACCAACGCTACATAATCGGCAGTAATGGAAGGGAGGGCGAAGAGGGAGAAAAAGTGAGTCATTTTATGTTACATTTGTGGTACAGAACCATCAATTAAACCACTTACCACCGGCCGATCTAGAAAAATTTAGTTATTGGCTTTGTCACAATTTTGTCGGCACTATACCGAAAACACCAGTCCCATAACTCTTACTGTTATTTAATATAGCCGCTCAGAAATTTCCCGCACACACACATACATACACACACACACAGATTTATTGAAAATATATATAATATATATTTTATATATTATATACAAAGATTATCAGGAATGATAGGCAATTGGCATATCCTACCAGGCCCAGGGCCATTGAGCGCGATTACAATTTTACAAATGCGAGGCACAGTTGTTTTTGTCATGCAGGTCTGAATATCAATTATCAAAGGACAATAGTTCCCGATTCAGGGCACAATTGTACCTTTATAATAGCATGCACTCATGCAGGCGCACTTAATCACTTGATTTGTTTGGTAACCTAACTATTGAATGATGGACTTCTAGTGATCAGGGCAGTGTTTCTATCTACAGTGTAATTAGTATAATGCCCCTTGACAGGGGGGGGGGGGGAGCCAAGTGGATATTTGTAGATATTTGTAGATTAATGTAGAATGGATAATCCACGAAAAAAGTGGATGATATTCTACAAATTTATACATTTATCTCCAAAAATTCAGTAGAATTTCTGGGCACATATTTGAGATTACATTTTTTGTAGATAAATGTAGATATTTGTAGATTATTGTCAATGGATAATTCACGAAAATTCTACAAATTCTACAAATTTATACATTTATCTCCAAAAACTCAGTAGAATTTCTGGGCACATATTTGAGATATACATTTTTTGTAGATAAATGTAGATATTTGTAGATTATTGTCAATGGATAATTCACGAAAAAAGTGGATGACATTATCCAAATATCTACCTTGACAGTAGTACGCAAGTTAAAATACAGTAGTACGCAAGTTAAAAGACAGTAGTACGCAAGTTAAAAGATATTCCTAACCTTAAATCCAACGTACCTGTGAAACCTTCATATGGAATATTTGTAGGTGAACTATATAGGATATGCAAATCCTCCTCAGTAGTGAATGAATTTATTCATGATGTTAAATTATTAATCGATAAACTGATCACCCAGAATTTTGAACGGAAAATCTTACATAGACATCTTAAATTATTTATTAACAGTCAACCAGCGTGCATCCTTAAACACTGGCACAATTTCACAGTAAATGACTTCATGTAATTATATTGTGTGTGAGGCCAAACCTTGTAATTCCTTATGCATGTTACCTCGTCCGTGATCTATTCACTTCCCCCTTTGATCGTTTTGGAGTTCAGTTTTATATCACGTTAACTATTCTTTGGCAGTTTATTATTTAGCTTTCTAGCAGTATATATTTTGTTTTCTATATTCTTTCAGACTTTTACTTAAGTCTAGTTATACATTACTTTATCATATTTTATCGAACTAAGGTGTAGTATTGCCAGATCCCAGTTCATTTTGTAACGGAGTTTTATATTGACAGGAAACGATGTAACAGAGTCGATATATTTTAATGTTGCCATGGGGTGGCAAATCCCCATACATCGTGGTCCGGTAGTTTCATTGCGTCCTAATATACAAATAAACAAGTTGTGGTGCTGTGAGCCGCCACAAGTTTACTCTTTTTTACTGCATTTTTTTAACTATGTTATTTTGACTAATTAGATCGTGGTACCGTCTTAGTGGCTAACTGTAATTTGCACCGTAATTAAAAAGTTAAGATCGGAAAACTTTGTCAGTTCTTCAGATCGTTGATCTCGAGCGGAATAAATTCAATTATAATATAAAGCAGATCATGGTCACCGCAATTTATCAAATAACTCCGCAACTCAAAAGTTCTTAACTTTCGTCTGATGACGACATTGTTGCGCGTATATAAACCCAAGTAAATATTTAGAGGAGAGCTTACATATTATATTATATGGACAGTCACTAACTGGTAGCCAGCAGTGACTAATCTTTAAGCATCATCACGCTGTTTTATTTGTCACAACATTTCTACACGCATAAGGTAGTTTTTTAATTTCTTATCAGGAGAAATTTCGTGTCTTAAATGCTGCTTTGCTCATTTTCAGACGCATTTATTCAGAATACTATAGTTTGCGACCACGCTTATGAATTTTACGTTCAAATTTAATTATATTTGTCTTGTAAGATTTCATATTTAAATTAACATTTATTTTCCTGCTATTCATATACTGTTGTTTACAAACTAGGAGTCAACTGGCAGCCGATTGGACATTTGGTTCGTTCACTGATCCGGTCTGCTTTCATTTTCAATATCTTGCTCTGTCGAACTTGTTTATTGAACAACCAGGAGTCATTTATAAGATTGTTAAAAAATAAGCTGTCACAATTATATTGACAAGAATATGAAATTTCATCTAACAACCGTAACTGTAACTGTAAGTGCCACACTGTGGTCCACACTGACACACTAGAAGTATCCCAGTTTGTTACTATTATGGAGTTCAAACTCTATGACTATTATAGAGTTCAAAAATTATATATCATAATTCTTCCACTTCTTCTGTTGATATTCCTGTCCGTCAGATTTTGCTTTTTACGGGGAGGCCAGCCATTACTGTGCCTTGCGGATTTCACATCTATAATAGGGGGTCAAAAGGGCAGGGTCAGTGAATCTGTGCTGATCCAGGAACACTTACTATAATAGTACTCAAAAAAGACCCAAATTCCGCAGGAATAGTGGGTTTCAGCTCCAGCTAGGTGTAAAACTACAGTACTTAAATCTTGAAGTCACAGCAGTTTTCAATGAAAATATAGCAAAATTATAGTAGTTATGGCTCGCCACTCCCTCTTTTTCGCTATTGTCACCATAAAGTGAGAGCGTTTTACGCTAGGAACTCCAAAGTTTCTAGAAACATTTGGTTTGATAACTGAAGTGCTTTCCCAAAATTTCAAGTTGGTTTTTTACAACAATACAAAGAATAATTAAAGCCAAGGAGTGTACAATTGTACATTTTTAGCATGCAGGCGCACTTAATCACTGGTTAGTTCTAATTAAGCGACACAGTAGTTCCCGATTCAGGTACAATAGTACCCTGATACGCATGCAAGCATATTTTATAATTACTGGATCATGTTTAGTAGACAGTAAGACAGCAGTCTTCTGTCTGCACAATAGTTGACTCGGAGCCAAAACTGGATCATCAACTTAATAACACCAGAATGTGTGTGTGTCTGTCTGTCTGTCTGTGTGTAATTTCCGAACGGTTATACAAAAAAAACGGTAATAGTTACGGGACTGGTTTTTTTCGGTATAGTGCCGACAAAACTCTGATGAAGCCCATAGGAATTTTTTTTTAAATCGGCCGGTGGTAAGTGGTTTAATTGATGGTTTTGTACCACAAATGTTACATAAAATTGCTTGAGCAGAACGGCAAGAGTTACGGGGCTTGCTCTCTCTCTCATTACTGTGTAATATGTTATAGCTGCATTTAAGTAGCGTCATAATTGGATTAGCCCGGAAGATTCGCTGTAATGTTATACCTTAAGCTTATTAGGGGAGGGGGGACTGTTAGTGTTTGGGGTCTGTTTGGACTGCAGAGAGAGAGAGAGAGTTCATACGACAATGTTATGCGTGTTTTCAAATATAATATGCGGGTGTGGTGCGGAGTTAACAAGGGTTAATTTCTATAACGATTTAAATAAAAATAGAAAGCGGTTCAAGACGGGAGTGATGAGGTGTAATACTCGGTGTTCAGACCTTATGATCATGGAGTGTGGTGCCTCATGGCTAATAATGACTTAATTATCCACAAGAAATAACTGATTATGAGATTATTGTTTAAGAAACTATTGGGTCACCTAATGCGGGTTTTGACTCAGCGGGTAATTACTCCTACCCTTTTTAACTGCGGCAGTGAAATCCCGGCCGTAGGCCGGGTTACACTAGTAACTTCATAATAATAAAACGTGATATTGATAAAGATTAAAGAGCAATACTAGAGCTACTGTTCGTAATAAGGTTCGGTTTTCCTATTGTATACTACATATGTTGCGTTTATAGCCGGGGGATACACAATTTTTTGGACTCGAAGCTTCCCCTGGTAATGCGATCTCGGAAGGCAGACCTCCCCTTTGCAACACGAGCTCGGAAGCGGAATAAATATCCGGCAAAAATCCAGCAACATTTTTTGAAACCAGAGCCGGCGCCAAAACCGGATATTGAAGCCGGATTCGGATTCAGCCGGATATCCGGTCGGTTCCTAGTATTACACATAAGCGATTTTTGATCGGGCGCCCTGAAAATCGAGTCTAAAAATCTATTTTGTCAAACAATTGCAAACTCCCTGAACGTACCTGTAAACAAGAGAGATGTTTCAGGGCCCCACCAATGTTAACGATCATGTTTTGTTGGAGATACAGCTCTGTTATCTGGAAGTTGGTCTTCAGGAAATCTACTTTATAAATCTGAGGGAAAACTCGTGTCAGAAAAAGGGCGTTCATAATTTTACAGATTTAAGTCACGTGTAAGGGTAAGATGGGAGGGATTTGCCAGAATCCAATCCCATGGGAATAAATTCAATTTTGAAATGTTTAGTTTAGTTAGGTTATTAAGGTTAAGGTGTAAGGTTACGGTTTAGGTTAAAATCGGTGGAGACTGGAGGGAGGGCTTAAACAACGTGATACAACACGTGTCACACGTGACATGGTAAATTTGGTAGGCGTAAAAAAATAAAATGGAAATATAAACATATTAACAAACCTTATTGTTGTTGAGCCAGAGCACGTGCAAGGCTTTATACTCTCCGAGAGTTGGAATGTCCACAAAGTTGTTATTAGCTAGATACAGCTCACAGACGTCGGTGCAACATCTTATACCTTGTCTCTTCAGCTGTTCTGTTATATTCTGAGAGAACATGTTTGTGTTAAACTTTTAATAGAAATAACGCTGATAGACACATTTATAAACACATTTATAAACACACGGAAAAAGACATGCATTGATCAGCAGTTCTTATAAAGATTTAGTTAATTTAAAGCGCAAAAATTATTTTAATATAAGTATACACAGATAACAGAATATACTGTATTTATGTATAAGACAGTTTTTAGCCTTGCGAGTTGTGATCCAAGAGGTCACAGTTTTGATCTGTTAAATATGTACACTAAATTTAGTTTGGTTAATCGATTCGAATTATGAAACTATTGTGATTATAAGGAAGATTTGGTCATCTGTTAGTGTTACCTTTTTTACCCCTGTTTTGGTGTATACCCCCTTAAGAACGAAGTATTGAGTCAACCACACCATTGCTGCTTAAATAGTTATCGCATGGGTAGTTATCACTTGGGTATGTTACATTATATTAGCGTAAACAATAGTGAGAGAAAAACTTTTACATAATGGACAGTTATACAATGATCATGTGAGAATATATGATTTCATTCATTGTTATTATTTTTTGCTAGGGCCCAATGGCAATGTTATTGCGGGTTTGGTATTTCTTACTGCACACTACCGTGATTTTGTGACCTTTCTTTCAATACATAATTTGGGTTTCGATATACTGGGCTACTGGATATTTGTATTGAGCTATATTGGTTTTCTCCTTTTATATTTGGGTTTATTTAGATGCATTCACTTCTGTATAATTATGTATTGTTTGAAAAGATTTAGATAAAAAGGTCTCAAATACGAAACATGGCTATGTTATAAGACCCAACGTACGTATGTGTATTGTGTACTGACTAAATGTGAATTAAAGATATTTTAAAATTCTTTTATAATGCAATGTGGGTTATTCCCAGAAACAACTATCTGTTTGGTCTACTGAGAAACCTATTTTGGTAGATCCATTGGCAATCAATTACTATGATGACATAGTATCATGCTGTCCTGCATCGTCAAAGTTCTTTATAGTGGGTTATTTTATATTTACATTACATTATAATATCACTGCACACTGCAGTCTGTGTTATTACATAATGACATAGTGTTTAATCGATTTAATCGTTAGAAATGGCAGCTGATGATATGTTGGAACAGGAATCTGCTGATCATACTGAAGATAAACAGAAAGTACCACCTGAAGCTGAAGTACCACCTAACGTTAGCCTTGCGATCCAAGAGGTAACAGTTTTGATTTGTTAGACATGTACGCTAAATTTAGTTGGGTCACCCTCTTTGCCCCCTGCTTCCAACATACCTTGGAAGATTTGATTTTGAAGCTCTGTTATTAAGAACAAATATTCAGTCAACCGTACCTTTACTGCATAAACTCACCATTCTGGGGGGCTACGGAATGCTTTGCAATATTTTGCGGCACCCGAACGTTTCCTCTGATCAGTAAAGATGGTATGGCAATTTGAGTGAAATTTGAAATAAAAATCTGATAATTTCTGAGCTACCAGAGCAGATACTGAGGAGAACTTACATGCTAAAGTATCTGGTAGGTGGTATTCTGTTGGAGTTGTAAACGAATCATAAACTTAAAGATCGTCACCTCTGAGAAGAAAACTTGCGAGTTTTATATTTCCTATGCTATAAGTACAATATTATTAATTATTATATTATGTTAGATGATTAATTGTTGGGCTATCGGGCTATATTAGTTTTCTCCTTTTATATATGGATTCTGGGTGTGTTAAGAATCACTCAATTTCGTATAATTATATATTATTTGAGAAGATGTAAGTTTAAAAATAAGGTCTGATGATATGAGCGTGATATACTGGATAATGAATTTATTATTCCTTGCAGGAACAAGAACTGAAGCATCAAGAACTAGGAAAACTTGCTCAAGAAATAGAAGCAAAGCAGGAAGAAAAAGAAAGGCTTAAAGAAGAACTTGCTCAAGCTCAAAATGTAAGTGAGATTAGCTCAAATTAGTTTATTTCAATTTGGCTTTCGGGTTTTTGCTGTTAAGAAAGCTTTTCTTTGCCGCACCCGAACTTTTCCTTTGATCAGTTGAGTTACGATGACACCATAAGGACTGATGAACGTGGTATATTGGATAATGAATTCATTAATCATTGTAGGACAAAGATCAGAAGCACCAAGAACTAGGAAAACTTGCTCAAGAAATAGAAGCACAGCAGGAAGAGAAAGAAAGGCTTAAAGAAGAACTTGCTCAAGCTCAAAATGTAAGTGAGATTAGCTCAAATTAGTTTATTTCAATTTGGCTTTCGGGTTTTTGCTGTTAAGAAAGCTTTTCTTTGCCGCACCCGAACTTTTCCTTTGATCAGTTGAGTTACGATGACACCATAAGGACTGATGAACGTGGTATATTGGATAATGAATTCATTAATCCTTGTAGGACAAAGATCAGAAGCACCAAGAACTAGGAAAACTTGCTCAAGAAATAGAAGCAAAGCAGGAAGAGAAAGAAAGGCTTAAAGAAGAACTTGCTCAAGCTCAAAATGTAAGTGAGATTAGCTCAAATTAGTTTATTTCAATTTGGCTTTCGGGTTTTTGCTGTTGAGAAAGCTTTTCTTTGCCGCACCCGAACTTTTCCTCTGATCAGTTGAGTTACGATGACACCATAAGGACTGATGAACGTGGTATATTGGAAAATGAATTGATTAATCCTTGTAGGACAAAGATCAGAAGCACCAAGAACTAGGAAGACTTGCTCAAGAAATAGAAGCAAAGCAGGAAGAAAAAGAAAGGCTTGCGCAAGCTCAAAATGTAAGTGAGATTAGCTCAGATTAGTTCATTTGAATTTGGAGTTCGGGTTTCTGCTGTTGTGAAAGCTTCACTTTGCTAGCTTTACTTTGTAAGCTTTACTTTGCTAGCTTTACTTTGCTAGCTATATTTTGCTAGCTTTACTTTGCTAGCTTTACTTTGTAAGCTTTACTTTGCTAGCTTTACTTTGCTAGCTTTATTTTGCTAGCTTTACTTTGCTAGCTTTACTTTGCTAGCTTTACTTTGCTAGCTTTACTTTGCTAGCTTTACTTTGCTAGCTTTACTTTGCTAGCTTTACTTTGCTAGCTTTACTTTGCTAGCTTTACTTTGCTAGCTTTACTTTGCTAGCTTTACTTGGCTAGCTTTACTTGGCTAGCTTTACTTGGCTAGCTTTACTTGGCTAGCTTTACTTGGCTAGCTTTACTTGGCTAGCTTTACTTGGCTAGCTTTACTTGGCTAGCTTTACTTGGCTAGCTTTACTTGGCTAGCTTTACTTGGCTAGCTTTACTTGGCTAGCTTTACTTGGCTAGCTTTACTTGGCTAGCTTTACTTGGCTAGCTTTACTTGGCTAGCTTTACTTTGCTAGCACTACTTTGCTAGCTTTACTTTGCTAGCTTTACTTTAATAGCTTTACTTTGCTAGCTTTACTTTGCTAGCTTTACTTTGCTAGCTTTACTTTGCTAGCTTTACTTTGCTAGCTTTACTTTGCTAGCTTTACTTTGCTAGCTTTACCTCTTTACTTTGCTAGCTTTACTTTGCTAGCTTTACTTTGCTTGCTTTACTTTGCTAGTTTTACTTTGCTAGCTTTACTTTTCTAGCATTACTTTTCTTGCTTTACTTTGCTAGCTTTATTTTGCTAGCTTTACTTTGCCGCACCCGAACTTTTCCTCTGATCAATTGAGTTACGATGACATCATAAGGTCTGATGAACGTGGTATATTGGATAATGAACAGGGTTGTACCGTGTAGCTTTACTTGGCTAGCTTTACTTTACTAGGTTCGCGCCACAGCCCGACGGCTCGCGCCACAGCCCGAATCTTGGGGGTGGGGGGGGGGGGCTGACCATATTAAAGTATATTATAATGTAGGTTTTTTCCCGATTTAGGATTTTAATATGCTTTGATATACTTTAATACATCCCTATCTTTTTGGAGGCCTAAATCGAAATTCGCCCACAATAAGCTTAAAATGCAATTCTTAATCGATTCGGAAAATTTCATGCAAAAATATTGAAAATTGATGGAGTTATTTCGATTTTAATGAAGTCATTTTGGCTAGATATTATGTGCAATTTTGTTCATGAAGGTCTTTTTACTTAGTGTACACTATTCAAAAGATATTGAGCTAGTCTCATTTAAAAATATTTTAATTTGATCAAATTTTGGGCGAAAGCTTTCCTCTGATCAATTAAGTTACGATAACACCATAACTCCATAAAGTATCAAAGAAATCTCATAATCTTAATTACTATAATTTCATTTGAAACTTGCTTACGGCTAACCGCAGGGAGACGGTAAACGAACATATTGGAAAAACTCGGAAGGCAAAAAGACCCCGCTGGTGAAAGAGACTGTAACCCATGACTGTGCATTCCTCCCTCTGACTACAAAAATATCGCTGTTAGCTATCTGCCTGTTCAACTACATGGACACGGTCACTGATTTGGTGACCGCTGTTGGCATGTTTAAGGAAAGGAAATATGTATTAGGAGCTCTTTCGGTTGTCGTTATTATAGTCGTCGGATGGATTGCACCTGTTCAATTCAGATCATTAGATGACGTTGGTTCGGACGGTCAACATCGGTACCGACGGAAGTGGTCATGGAGAAAAATTCTTACACTCTGTACATTCTCTTCGACACAGCACTTCATCATAAAGAAGTTCCTTCTAAATCATGGCCCAGAAAACAAATATGATCGCAAGAAATGCACAGTTTTTGATAGGCTCAGTTGTAAAACGAATGACTGTAATAATATGAGGCATAAATTAAGACTGATTTACGTTGGCATGATTGTAGAAAAAATGTTCGAGAACCAACCTCAGTTCATCCTACAAATTATCAATGTGGCTCCTGATTATTTTTCTACTCAAAACTCGGAGAAGGATTTCTGGTTTTACTGGAAACTGGTATCGCTGCTATTTACGATTGTCTCCCTTGCACGCTCTTGCGTCAGCTATAACTTCAACCATGCAGAACTGTTGGTGCGCAAATTTAGTTTTCACTCTATAGGAACAGGTTGGTATGCACTCTATCCTCAAAAGTGGTTGCTATTCATAGTTCACGCCTCAGCTATTGCATCCAAAGTTCTCACTGTGATATTTCTAGTGATATTGGTCAATCATAACTTCTCGATAGACGTTAACTCTGGATCTTGTTCCCTTTCGACAACACTAAACGTTATCAGATCACAGTCTAAATCTAGCTGCTTCTTTGAAACAAAAGTCACATGGCTTTTTTTTCTATACATTCTCGTTTGGTACGTTATCATTAGTTTGATAGGTGTAGTTGGAATCATGATAATCTATTGGGAAAATCTCAAGACGTCATCTTTGAGCGAAATACAAGATCGTGCCAAAAGCGGAGTAGAAGGTTGTATTAAAATAATCAAATTCATTGGTATGATGCTTGGGAATCTCTTATTTCAAGCATTCTCGTTTGCCGGGGTCATGGTCTTCTCCCAAAATCACTTTATGTCGCCTATCACAAATCATCTTCCCAATCTCAAGGTGATTACATTTGGAATAAAAATCTTACCCTCTCTGCTGCAAGCTTTCGGGACCGTTATTTTCTCAGTCGTAATATACACGAGAGGAGATGACCGATTCTCTAACATTGATATAGGGATAAGTCCATTTCACTTGACCATGGTTGGTGTTGGCATTGAAGTTCTTCACCTGACAAGTTTGCTTGTGATGGTTTACTGGGCCGATCCTCAACATGTGCAATCTTTATCGGATGAGAAAAAGTTAGAGATTCTTATCTTGATGGATAAGATTGACGACGATATTGACGCATCTTGTTCCAGGAAAGCCAAAGACATCATCAAAGAAGTGATTGAAAAGAATGAAGGCTTTGACGTTTACCAAGAGGATCTCCAAACGATAATAAAGGAAATGGCAAAGAAAATTGGACGTACTAATTCTCGTATGGAGAGAAACTATCAAACAGAGATATTGACGATAAACGAAGCCTTGCTGAAGTATGCTGAAATGGAAAATTACAGGTATAGACCGCTACCACAGCCACCCAACGGAGAAGCAGTAGATTCTGATGATAACACATCTACAGGAACAGCTACTGAACAGGTATAGGACGTTCTTATTTTCCGGAGATTTCTGGAAGAAAAATGGATTGAAACATCTGCCGAGGGTCGATTCTAACTATGAAAGCTAATGATATAGCTTTGCAGTTGCTGTTTTTTTTCTCGATACAATCAAAAACGCCAATTTCGGACTCTAGAAGCACTAGGACTCTGCGAACTACATTACCATGATACTATAACAATAACATATTATTATATTCCTTCTGTATCATCCTCACTAAATATTCATTATTCAGTAAATAAATAATGAACTGATTTATCAATTATTATAGCAATGAGTACGCATTAGCGAAGTTCATATTATTAAATAATTATTTTTATGTTTATAACCCTTTATTTCATTATCTGCATGTATAGAATTAAATATATCCATATTTTCATATACAGGGTGTAACGCATAAAGTGTGACTTTCTTCCACTTTAATAGTTTTTGACAAAATTAAATTTACGGTTATTTTTAACTAAATTTTGTCAGAAATATAGTTGAATTGATAAAAGTAATAAAAAAAATGGTTAATAGTTCAGCATCTTCTCAAGAACAACAAAAAATATTAAATAGAATATTATAGGGTAATATGTGGGTAAACATTGTGTGTAAACTAATTTTTTAAATAGCTTGACAGTGTTTCTCTTGTATTCTCAACCTATCCTAATGTTAGAGTTTAAAGTTAATTGTATTGAAAATACTCACGTAATACAATACCATTATATTATAATGATTATGGGATTAACCCCTTTTCCTTGCAGAGCAAAGTTATTCCATATTTTACTGTATACCTTCTCATTCTCACTGTTAACTTTATAATATCACTGTACACTGCAGTCTGTGTTATAATATATTATAATGACATGGTGTTTATTGTTTAATCGATCTAATTGTTACATATTATAATGTTTATATTTTAGCTATATATGTCACGGAGTCTAGATAGAAGATGAAACTGGGAGACTAGGAGCAGGAGACATTACAAAATGTGTACTGAGATTGATTACAAGGAGAAAGACATGTCCTGATTACTCACAAGGGAGTAGACGTCCCTGTGAGTAACTTGGTTGTATTCGTAGAAGGTGTACGAACATCAGGAAGTGATCATCAATCTGGATAGTTGGTCTAGGGTTCTCTCTCTCTCTCTTTGGAGTTATTAATATAATAAATAATTACCTTGTTTTGGTTATGAGGCTTTATAATAAGATTTCTTAGCTTTGTAGTTGTAACTTATGTAGATCATGTTTCAGGTGTTTTTGTTGTGGTGTTTACTGTTTAGTTACGTTGTGTACAACAGGACGCGAGAGAGCAAGTGCGTTGTATTACATTATATAACCCACTTTTTTCAGCTTATTTATTTATAATATCTGTGTTTTATTTGTTGTATTAACCCACGTAACAGTGACATAAATCCCTATTAACAGTCTGCACACTATACACTGCAATGTATACTCTACACTGTACATTACGGGTATCTGATAAAGGTATAACTAATTCGTATCGTGCTACAAAGCTACAAGGCGTGAGGTCTGATGATACCGTATTATAGACTACAGTGTACAGTGTACAGTGTACAGTGTGCAGTGTATAGTGTACAGTGTACAGTATATAGTGTACAGTGTACAGTGTACAGTGTACAGTGTACAGTACACAGTGTAGTGTACCGTATTACAGTGTAAAGTAATTACCTTCAGTAATATGAACTTATAAAGGCCCACTTGCACTGTTGTGTGTGTGTGTGTGTAATGTACCACATCTAACAGCATCAGTAGATATTATATATTGTAGGTATATTGGACACTCTTTGTTTTGTGAAGATCTAATACATTTGCTCCCGTACCCGAGGAATGTATCTCAGTTTTAACAATTAACCCCCAATGCCAGGGGTAGAGGGCAGGGGTAGAGGGGTAGAGGGGTAAAGGGTTAGAAGGGTAGAGGGGTAGAGGGGTAGAGGGGTAGAGGGGTAGAGGGGTAGAGGGGTAGAGGGGTAGAGGGGTAGAGGGGTAGAGGGGTAGAGGGGTAGAGGGGTAGAGGGGTAAAGGGGTAGAGGTTTAGAAGGGTAGAGGGGTAGAGGGGTAGAGGGGTAGAGGGGTAGAGGGGTAGACTGGTAGAGGGGTAGAGGGGTAGAGGGGTAGAGGGGTAGAGGGGTAGAGGGGTAGAGGGGTAGAGGGGTAGAGGGGTAGAGGGGTAGAGGGGTAGAGGGGTAGACTGGTAGAGGGGTAGAGGGGTAGACTGGTAGAGGGGTAGATTGGTAGAGGGGTAGACTGGTAGACTAGTAGAGGGGTAGACTGGTAGAGGGGTAGACTGGCAGAGGGGTAGAGGGGTAGACTGGTAGACTATTAGACTGGTAGAGGGGTAGAGGGGTAGAGGGGAAGAGGGGTAGAGGGGTAGAGGGGTAGAGGGATAGACTGGTAGAGGGGTAGAGGGGTAGAGGGTTAGAAGGGTAGAGGGGTAGAGGGGTAGAGGTTTAGAAGGGTAGAGGGGTAGAGGGGTAGAGGGGTAGAGGAGTAGAGGGGTAGAGGGGTAGAGGGGTAGAGGGGTAGAGGGGTAGAGGGGTAAAGGGGTAAAGGGGTAGAGGGTTAGAAGGGTAGAGGGGTAGAGAGGTAGAGGGGTAGAGGGGTAGAGGGGTAGAGGGGTAGAGGGGTAGAGAGGGTAGAGGGGTAGAGGGGTAGAGGGTAGAGGGGTAGAGGGGTAGAGGGGTAGAGGGGTAGAGGGGTAGAGGGGTAGAGGGGTAGAGGGGTAGAGGGGTAGAGGGGTAGAGGGGTAGAGGGGTAGAGGGGTAGAGGGGTAGAGGGGTAGAGGGGTAGAGGGGTAGAGGGGTAGAGGGGTAGAGGGGTAGAGGGGTAAGTCACTCATGTAAAGTAACTTTTGTAGACGAGTACAGGGATTTCCCGGAT
Organism: Bolinopsis microptera; assembly: GCF_026151205.1. NCBI lineage: Eukaryota > Metazoa > Ctenophora > Tentaculata > Lobata > Bolinopsidae > Bolinopsis > Bolinopsis microptera. The sequence continues at coordinate 3,156,544 of NC_087079.1, read as the reverse complement.
TTCAATAAGAGCGACAGTTTACTTTATTTACAAGATGACACTGTTACCTACTGGTAAGAATACGTTGCACCCCCTACTCCCCTAACAGCGGATAGTGATATTATAATATTATTGTGTCCGTTTGTAAATCATAATAAAAAGATAGTACATACCTCTGAATTTCATTTCTTGCAAACTCCAGATAAGATTGTTAAAATGTTATCAATTCGTGGACTTACTTCGGTTACTTTGGTCGAATTAATTTTTCTCGGGATAACAGGTTTGATGAAGTTCTCAGATTTTCGAGGCATACAGCTCTGGCTCTGAAAAAGGTTACAGTTAGGTGTACATGTAGTTTAATAACATAATATAGATAATAATATGATTTATTTAAAATGTGTTTCTAGCGAAATATCTGATTGATCCCAAAATATTTCAATTCGAGTTGAATAGATGGGTATAGTTAAAGCTACAAAGTGTGGCTAAAACCCCTCCCTGCAATCGAAACTTACAGCTCTTCGAACAGAAGCAACAGTCTTAATAACGTCCATCGATCCTAAATAATGATAACAATTGTATTCCGGTAATTTCATTTCAGCATAATTGGGACAACTGCCAACATTATTATTAATTGATCACAAGTTCAGGAATCTATGAAAATTGTAATAACAAAGGTGAAATGATATATCATAAAATTGAAGAACAATATAAGAAATCGTGCTAAATAAAAAAAGCATGAAGCTATCTTTATTGACGACTTTTGTAGACATGTATGTACACGTGACGTCAACATATTCAGAATATTCATCATTCAAATAGTACTAAATTGACATTTAAACTAGGGAAGATATAAATGGGTGTCAATGTACCACAAGATTCCCATTGCACAAATCATCACTGAAACAACTGGGTCTACATGATCTCTATCATCGGCTAAGAGATCCAAAACGTTATAATAATCCAATAATAATGTTGCTACAACTTTAAATCCACGTAAATCTCCCTGGAGCCCCAGAAAGTGTTTCAATACTTCAATGTTGAACTCTCTGCAGCTCCCAGTATAACAAACACAAGCAGGTGGTATGTTTAGCTAATTAAAGTGTATAATAAGTCACGTGATAAGTCACCGGTCACGTGTTGTTATATATTCTCTAGTTGACAGCCGTGCAGGGGGTCCTGTGATGTTTAGACTCTGTTGCTATGGTTACCGGTTAACAACCATGTAGCTTGTATCGTGTTTTTATTACTAATGATATGGAAATTTATTGATAATTGACAATAATCAGATGTAATCAAATATTAGGCGCCACAAAGAAAGAATACATGGGTGCAAGTAGTTTTCATGACACGTCTGTTAGAGATTGTTTGGGAGGGTATGAAGATATAAAATATCTCTAACCACAGTCTCTGTGCACCATACAAAGGAATTTAATGGTACATAACTCAGTAAAACTTTGCCACTTTTATTGTTTCTACTCGAGCACTTCATATTATCTAATTATCTAAACGAGTACATTGTATGATACAATTTCCCGTATGATGACTATGCAGCTTGTGTATTATTCTACAAACTTCTGTGCGCTTGAAATTCGATATCGGCCGACATAAAATTCTTGTCATAGCCCATAAAATCTTACGTCTCGTCTTATCATAACCCATACAAATCTTACATCTCGTCTTGTCATAACCCATACAAATCTTACATCTCGTCTTGTTAAATAGCCCATACAAATCTTACGTCTCGTCTTATATATAATTATTGTAAATTTGTTGACAACACAAGATTTATTAACAGACTACCACATAACTCTAAATATTTGCTAATACTATGATTATTATATTGTGTACTGTAGACCGGACCAAGAAAAGTGTGTAACCGGTACAGTAAATACAGGCAGTACAATATAAATCGCAAAATTTAGAGAATGTAACGGTGTTTCAACACTATTATGCAACTAACATACTAATTTATCATATTATTATAAATTGTGTAAATATTTTATGATAGTGCAAGTAGCGGGTATTCAGTAGCAAATTGGTCTATGAAACTGCAATACGATAGATGCAGGTTTCTAGGGGTATGCACTGTATCTTAGTTTTATATCTTAGTTTCAAACTTATATCTTAGTTTCAAACTGGAGCCTGCATGGATGTTCTAAAAGCAGTGTCTCACTGGAGACTTGTTTACTGACTTTTTACTGCTGAGATGGTCAGTACCATGAAGTATCAAAGCTATGTCATCAGGCATGTAACGTGCTGCATAGAGTATAAACCTCTATACATTTGTTTGATTGTGTAACTTATTGTCCTCTGACTTAATAGAATTTACTGATTTTAATATGGAATGATACGATACAAGGATATAAAAGTGGTAATTACGTTATTGAGGGTTAAATTTAATAGGCCAGCTGCTTTGACAGCAGACTTGTGGTCATCTTAAAGGCCTACTTTTACAAATTGTCTAATACCTGTCCATTTTAATGATTTATGATATCAGCTTGTACTCGTGAATATCATGATGTTGGCCTTAGATTATCCCCCTCATTTAATTGAAAACATGCATCGTGTTGTTATATGAGCGATATATTGCAGGTGTAATGAATTTGCTGATTGAAAACACTATCAGGGGTTTCTGTGCACCTCTCAGTCTGTCACTTAGAGAGGTACTGAATGATGAACAGGGGTTTCTGTGCACCTCTCAGTCTGTCACTTAGAGAGGTACTGAATGATGAACAGATCGCTGAACCTACGAACTCCTTATACTGTTGTAATACGGTGGATTGAATTATTATTATGCAGCTCCTGAATTGATTAGAGTCTCTAAATTTTAAATTTCGACTCAGGCTTACTTTATTTTACTTTACTTAATTTGTGATGCAATCCATGCAATTTTTGTGAGTGAAAAGTATACAGCCTACTAGCTATACATATGACCATATTTGATTAGTGCTGTTGTTTTGTTCTTATTATTTCTCTTACTATCATGATTGTACTATAGACTGAAAAACTCTTTACTGGGCCGCGCTCAGCCTGTCATTCTGCCGATGTTAATGAACATAATAGCCTGAGGTCCCCAGGTAAAAAACTCTCAGATCGATTTTGGGCGTTTTTAACCACTTGTAATGTTTTGATTATTAAACATCTTGATTTATACATTTTCATCAGAACGAATTAATAATTAATATTTGATAATTTATTTATTCGATAGTTTAGTCTGATATTGATATTGATATTGATTATATATTGATATTTTTCACCTACAATATGTGCATAAACGTCATCTGTGAGCCGTCAGTTGAGCTTGCTCTCAGACTCGTGGGTTGAAAACATCGTGTACAGTACTTCGTGAGTAGTACATTACAGTACTTCACAACGATAATCCGCCTCCCCAACAAAATACCTTAAATTAAAAACATTACACACAGTGTGTACACTCACAATTATGGCAGTGACTATCCCAGCTGCATACAATGCAGTGTACTAATGGCAGCAGATATGAGATAACAACACGATTGCTTACTGATAGCTTGATAGGCTTGCAAGAAATTCCTGAGCTGAATAGGGCTGGTAGCTCAATCGGTAGAGCACCAGGCATGTAACTCGGAGGTTGGCGGATAATACCCGCCCCAGCACTATGCCGGCCCATGATTTTCCGAATTGCTTACCAGTGGAAATCTACTCAATTCAAATATCTGCTTGCTCATGCTTGGTACTCATGGTCGATACAATCACAGCCCAACCAACTACTTGATCGGACCGATTCACCCACATGTGCATACGTCATCTGGGAGCCGTCATCAGAGCTTGCTCTCTGACTCGTGGGTTGAAAACATCGTGTACAGTACTTCGTAAGTAGTACAGTACATCACGACCACCTCCCCAACCAAATACCTTGATATCGTTATTATTGAATGAAGCTAGCTCCAAACATAAATAATACTACTTCTTTTAACGAAGGGACTTGGAGTATAAACGACCATGTTTGCATAAATGTCTATCTAACCAAGAATTCAGGAAGCAAGGGTCAGGTGGGTGCGTAAACTTTACGGTCACTCTCTGTTCCTTCGACATATTTTTGTAAAAAGTATATATCTACCTTCTAGTCACTCTCTTGCTACTCCAAGTCCCCTAAGATATCTGGCCTAAAGTTTGTGCTAGTTATATATATGAATATATTTTTGTCTGCTTTAATTGATACTAAATAAAGTTGCTGTTTTCATAAAAATTGTTGTTTTCTTGATCCGTTGGTAACAGGGAGTTTGTAGATCCTCGGGCAAGTCACTTTATTCTCGTGGTGACTTATTTGAATATTATCATATTTTATGATATCAATAAGATTAGAAAAAGTCTTATTTTTTTGGAAACCCAGGCTAATAATCAAATTGTTCACGAACATATTTTCTAAAATATTTAAAAAATATACAAAGATTTTGAGTTATTCCGAAAAGATTTATTTTAGGCCGAATTTTTGTCTGAATTATGTTACGTGACTGGGCCGAGCCGCGCACTGAATACATTTTCCACCGCTGTTTGTTTTAAAACTAAATAAAATTTTAATTTTAATTACATCATGTATCACAAAATGGTACAAATTTAAAGTGGGTTTATATATAAATGTCATCAATTAAACAAAAGCCTTAAGTATATAAACAGAACACAAATAAAAATAATCGAGAGAGTTTTCAATGCAAAGCGTTACTGGGCGGCGCTCAGCCAACCTTATCATTTCGCAGAATCTTCATTATATTTGAGTGAAGTAAATTATAAATTTTATTGCATTCATATAATAATAAAAGTAAAGTAAAGTGTGACCGTTTACTGATTAATACAATCAATCGCAGAATAAAAAACAAATGCAGGCTAACTACAAAGGATGATGATTAATCACTCTACACTCGACTGTCACGTGACTTTTTCAATCCCTTCTCTAGCTGGTCCTGAACGACTATTCGAAAATTTAACCCTATAATCATATCTGATCCCAACCCTAACCCTAACCCAATCCTTAACAAAAGCATATGCTGAAACCCTAACCCTATCGAGAAATTAGACTAACTTCCTTATACGGTCATATCACGTGATCAAGACAGTTTTTCGCCAATATATCGTCAGGGGAGCATTTTAACCCTATGTCATGGGGGGTGATTCGGAATCAGCGTCCAAAAATACATCGATTGAAGTTGGTTTCAACTGTCGGGGACCCTTTTAGAACAATCTCGAAGATCGACTGTAGAGTGATTTAGCACGCTCGAACTACAAACTAAAAAGAAGTGACACATAAGTTACAAAAGCTGCGCGCTGAGTGTCTGGAGTGAGATTGTTAATCTGATTATTGGACATAATGGCCGGTGTCCCCATACCCCATATATTTGACGGATGTTACTCGTCTAAATTTCTTCGAAGTAGCGCGCGCCGCTTTCTTCTCGAAATGTTATGTTGGCCCGATGGCACGAGCTACGAAGTAGCGCGCGCCGGGCCAGATCATTAACAATGGTCAACCCATATATTCCCCATACCAGGTTGATTGACGACATGTCAATCCGTCGAGATCGTTGCTCTGCGAAGCAGAGCAAGTATTGACGACGATCGAAGCAAGAATGTTAGTTCGCGCGGCGCGTCGAAGCGGCGAAGTCCTCCAATCCCCAGGTAATCAATGTATAGCCCAGGTAATCAAAAGTTATATTTATCCACAAAAAACACATTGAATTTGATACGTATGAAATATGTTTATAACCCATGCTTGATTGCAATATTAATTAAGTTGCGGTGGAACCAAAATTGAACAGGGAATCGTTTAAAATCATTTTTGATGCACATTGACAAACGCTATTCATGCTACTGTGCTTTTTTACGGAGAAATTAGACAGTAGCGATTTTGAGCTTGTTACTCTTTTTCAAAAGTATTCTAATCGATTTATATAAATGTATATATTGTACAATTCATTGTATTGAATATATTTTTAAAAATGTGTATCGACCGTAATATGTTAAATTGGCATCCTCAATTTTTACATTATCACGTGGCTTTATACACTGAAGACTACATACAATACCATTACCATAGCAGAGAGTTAAGGCCAGAGGGGGGGGGGGTAAGGGGTCAAAAAATTCTACCAAAATATTATTTTCTAAATCGATTTAATTTTTGATGACAAAAACATTGCTGCTATTCACATATTTGTAGCTGATTAACTTTATTTTATAATTGAGGTTAACCGATTTTCACAAAATTGACTATACAACATTGAGGTTAATAAAATTGAGGTTCATATTTTATTACACGCCATAATTTTTTGTTATTTCGGTCAGCAAATGTAAACTCTAAATTTTAGGTTCATAATTATCAGAAAAAGTAATATCCAAACGTGATTAAATGAGGTTAACCTCTTCTTTTAGATATATCGAGAATAGATCAAATGATAGAGTTATTATTTTCATCGTAAGTTTACGGTATACAAATTTCTAAATAGATGACGTGTTGATTGACTTTCTTTTATCTTGAGAAAATGAAAAAAATGAGGTTAACCATCACATTTTGGTACCGTAGGGAATATACATACGATTCTTACTTATGTAATGTACCACAATATCGAAGTGAGGTATCTATTGGTATCACAATGCCTACAACTATAATCACGTGACAAAGGTGATTTGAACTGACCATATTTTAGTAGAAGATTTTACCCGTAAATGGCTAAAAAATGAGGTTAACCTCTCATTTTTTGAATATCTGACCAGTCAATTACATGTTAACCTCAAAAACTTAATCGTTATACTGTACAAATGTTTTACTACATATATAGTAACATATTGATAAACCAATCCCAGTGTTATATGGTCTAAAGCGAGGTTAACAACCAAATTCTAAGCAGTTAGTGTTTACAGGAAGTCTTGGTTAACCTCATTTTTTACAATACAAGGACATTAACTACTGAAAGTGGCTAAAATCATTTAGGAGACGGCCAGGTCTGATCAAGCAAACGTTATTAAGTGTATAAAAAGTCCTAACTAACGAACTGTGATACATTCCAGTGAATATTCAAAATTTTGAAAACACTAAATTGCATCTATCTCAAAACACATTTTTTGACCTTTCGATTCCTTAGTTGAGAAAACCGGCCACTCCCTGATATTGAGATTTGGTACAGTGGTTCCTTGGACAACTATCTAGATATCTGGTGCAGCGATTTTTTTTATTTGACTCGTTTCTCGAATTATGAGGTTAACCAATTAAATTTTCCGAATTTTTGACATGGTTAACCTCATAATTTGAGAACAGAGTCAAATAAAAAAAATCGCTGCACCAGATGTGAGGATAATTGTCCAAGGAACCACTGTACCAAATCTCAAGATCAGGGATTGGCCGGGTTTCTCAACTAAGGAATCGAAAGGTCAAAAAAGTTACAGCCGTTTAAAGTTCCAGTTTATCATGTAATTACAGGTAAACCTCAAAATTGAGCGCGCGATATCTCAGAAGCGCAATGTCAGATTTTGATCCGGTTTTTTTCTTTTTGTTCGTCTCCAGTAGCTATTATCAAATATGCAAAAACTACAAAAGTGCCATTTACCCCCCCCTCTGGCCTTAATTAATTAATTAAATTATTCCAACGTACATTACAGTTACACTACTTTACATTACTTTACTTTACAGGGCCTCATGTATGTAATGTGTCACAGGCGACAGCAAACAAAAACAAATACTTATAACATGGATACAGGACACCACACGTCCACACGTGTACAATCTCAGCCGCGCAGTATCATAGCAGTCAATAGTTCAAATCGCAAAGTGTCCTGGACGACCAAATCATATAAATTACCTGTAGTGGGATGCACTTGATGTGTTTTGTACCGTTTACAATTAACTATGTGTTAAAACTGCGTGGCTTAGTTGTCCAAACGAGGATTGAAACCCTACAACACCAAATTTCACAAAGATCATTTGTGCACTGATATATTCTTAACTCAAATGCTCTTATTTTATGATGGAATTCTTTGAAAGTTTACAAAATTTTCAGGGCATCTAATTTGACCCATATCTGAAATCTCGGAAAATCTATTTTTCCCTACTATATAACACAAATATAATATACATTCATTTATATAATATTCATTCATATAATATACATTCATATAATATACATTCATTTAAATCGAGTGATGGAATTTGACGAAATATTCTGTAAAACCCTCTGGTGTCGAGATTACTCCATCAGATCCCAAATTCGGATCCACTACTGTTAAGGAGACCCGCATCCAGTAGGGACTGTCAGCGGTAAGCTACAGCTCCTGCTGGTAATCGACTCGGAAAACAGTGGTGGTCCCCGTTTTTGGGTTGGAAATGATGAAAACCAGATCTAAATCAGTTGAGAACAAAAATACCGATTCTAGTAAGCTTACTAATCCAGATCAATGTACAGACCCAGAAGAAACAAATAAAACTGTCTCTCAAGCAATCAAGGACTTGAGGACACTTACCGAGACTTGTCCAATATGCGATCTTAAAGTGACTGAGTATGACGATGGCTTGCTGTGCGAAAGATGTTACTCATGGCATCATAGGACTTGCTTGAAGATCAGTAAAACAGAATACAAGAAACTGAGTGAAAGCGATGATGAATATCTATGTACAAGATGCCTAAAAACAACATCAAAGGACGCTGATACTGTGGTAGAAGAGGCAAAGGAATGCTGTTTTCCAGATCATGAAAATGTAAGTGATCCATCTCGATTGAAATTAGGACCATGGAATAGTTGGGAAGTTCTGACAAAATGTGAGGAAATATATGGTGTTATAGTTAAATGGAAAAGAAACATATTTTTGCTTCCCTCAGGGGCGGCAGGAAAAGCATTCATCGAAGAAATGACTAAAGTGGCCAACAATTTCACATCAGGCAGTGCTATGGAATCAGTGACCATCACCCTTTTGATGATAATGCCATCACTGCTGTTGCAGAAACCCTCAAAGAGGTCCAAAGCAAAGGAACACACTGAAGTGTTGAAGAGAAGACTTGTTTTGTGGCAGGCAGGTAAGCTAGAAGAGCTGCTGCGAGAAGGACAGGAGATTCAGAGGAGATTGGGAAAGGGGAAGCATAAACATGGCCATGTTGAGAGAGTCTTCACTCGACTCATGATGAAAGGAAAAGTCAGTGCAGCAATGCGGTGGATTGGTGAAAATGCCACCAGGATTCTTGAACCTACTCCAGATGTGATTAAAGTGCTAAAAGAGAAGCATCCCAAGGCATCACCTGCATCAAAGGGAAGCTGTCTGAGTGGACCAGCGAGGAGGGTAGAGCCGGTTATATTCAACAGTATTGACGGGGAATTGATAAGACAAGCAGCAAAGAGAGTACAGGGTGCTGCAGGGCCTTCAGGGATGGATGCGGATGCATGGAAGAGACTACTGTGTTCTAAACAGTTTGGTAAGAAGTGTGAGGATCTATGTAATGCCATAGCAGGGATAGCAAGGAAACTATGTGTCCGGAATTTGGATCCAACGCTGTTGACCTCATTGACAGCATGTCGACTTGTCCCCCTGGATAAAAAGCCTGGAGTCAGGCCAGTAGGTATAGGTGAAGTCTTAAGAAGGATAATAGGGAAAACAGTAATGACCCTCCTACAGAAAGATCTGGTTGGAGCCACTGCTCCTATTCAAGTTTGTGCTGGTCTTCAGGGAGGAGTGGAAGCAGCAGTCCATGCTGCAAGGGACTGCTTTGAAGACCCTGAAACTGAAGCTATCATCTTAGTGGATGCAGAGAATGCATTCAACTTGCTGAACCGAGAGGCTGCTCTCAACAACATGAACATCGTTTGTCCAGAAGTTGCTACTTACATTACAATGAACACCTACAGAATGCCTGCTAGACTGTTCATTGCAGGAGGAGATGAGCATCTTTTTAGTGAAGAAGGGACCACACAAGGTGATCCACCTGCCATGGGATTTTATGCCTGTGGTACAATACCATTAATTGATGCAGGAAACATTGAGAGAAAGGTGACTCAGATCTGGTATGCTGATGACTCTGCTGCTGGGGGAAAACTGGAGGAAATAAGGAAGTGGTGGGATAACCTCTTTATTAAAGGACCACTCTTTGGATACAACCCTAAATCTTCTAAAACATGGGTGATAGTCAAGCCTGAGCACGAAGAGAAGGCAAGAACCCTATTCCCAGATGTCAATGTGACAAGCATTGGTCGACGATATCTGGGCAGCTTCATCGGAACAGACCAAGGAAAAGAGGCTTTCATTGAGGAAAAAGTTCAAGAATGGTGTCGTGATCTTAAACAGTTAAGTGATATAGCATCAAGAGAACCTCAAATAGCATACAGTGCATACATGTATGGGCTTAGTAAAAGATGGAACTATGTGTGCAGAACTACCCCAGGAGTTGCAGATAGGCTCACTCCTCTAGAACAAGTAACACGTGATGAGTTTATCCCAGCTATCATTAACAGGCTGTTTAGCTGCACTGATGAAATAAGGAACATAATGGCTCTACCACCAAGATATGGAGGATTGGGTATACCAGTTATGATGGAAATGGCAGACCGAGAGTACAATTTCTCATGTAGAGCCACAAAACCCCTTAAAGAAGCTATTCTCGAGCAGATAGACAACTACACAGAGGACTGGAGACACAGTAAAGGAGTGAAAACTGAGATAACGACTGAACGAAATCTCTTTTATCGACAAAAACAAGCAGAAATACGCCAGGAGCTCGAGTCAACACCACTGGCAAAGTTGATGTTCCAACTAGCGGCTGAGAAAGGGGCAAGTGCTTGGTTAACAGCACTACCTTTAAAAGAGTATGGATATCTGATGAATAAACAACAGTTCTCAGATGCAATAGCTCTCAGATACAACCTGAACTTGAAGGACTGCCCTAAAACATGTACGTGTGGCCAGAAATACTCAGCAAACCATGCGCTCATCTGCAAACTTGGTGGATATGTGTCACTGCGCCACAACTCGCTGAGAGACACCTTTGCAGAACTAATGAGAACTGTGAAATGCAAGGGTGTGCAGACTGAGCCAGTTCTTCTTCCAGTTGATGGCCTAGAGTTACCAAGGGGAACAGTCCTAGGAGACCAAGCCAGGCTGGACATTTCTGCAAGATCGATTTGGAATGCTTCAGAGAGGGCATTTTTTGATGTAAGGGTATTTCATGCCCCAGCCCCCTCCAATGCATGCAAACCGATACCAGCAATGTACCTGTCCCATGAAAATGAGAAAAAGCGATGTTACAATGCAAGGGTTCTTGAAGTGGAGAAAGGAAGCTTCACACCTTTAGTGTTCTCGACTTCTGGTGGAATGGGTGGTGAAGCTGAGAGACTGGTCAAGAAGCTGGCCAGTAAGATGGAGTACCACACTGGCCAGAGATACTCAGACGCCGTAGGATACATAAGAAAGCGCCTTCGCTTTGAAATTCTCAGAACAACAGTGATTTCTCTCCGTGGAGACAGAGGTGCGAGAAAAAACATTGTTGATATAAACAGTCTAGATCTTAACTTGGAGCCACAAGGCCAAGGGTAATTTTTAATTATTAAGGGAATTTTTTGAATTCTTGAAGGGTTGATTTTATATAGGGTCATTGCTATATTATTATGTGTATATTGTTTGAATAATTTTATATATATTAATTTTTTCCCTACTATTGCTGAAGGCAAAAATATCACAGGGAATCAGTAATCAGGTGTGGTTATATGAAGTGGGGAAAGTTGCATAATTTTTTGTGATTATTTTGAAATTATCACAGTAATAAATTATGGAATGAGCTGCCTCTTGGAATTAAGAATTGCATGTCACTGGACTCTTTTAAAGTGTATCTGAAAAATTTTCTTTTAAAAAGTGCTTATGATATTAATTAATCTAATATTTTTGTAATGTTTCTACTGTTAAGTGCACATACCCTTTACCTTGTAATATAATGTATCAAGTATCAATTTTCCATGGTTTGGAACCTATATATATTATGTGGATTGCTTTTCAGGTTTTCTTGTATCCTGACTTGTTTTTGTGGCACACTTGTGCACTTTAAGTTGCTGTGCCACTATAATCTATAAGTTTAAATTATTATTATTACTATTATTTAAATCATTTAAAAGTTTATCTTTCAATGACAAGTTGGTATGTTCATCACAAGCAGCAGTAACAACCTCATTATACAAAAAAAAACAAAACTTGATATTGTGAGGACTTATTGGATTTGTGGAGGCAGAGTGACCATTGCTAGGCGTTTGCTACAGCAAACTTGATGATAGGACAATACGACGTCTTGTAACGAAGCTAGAAACTGAATTTACTGATTGTACCCTGATAAAGAACACGCGTACGGGTAGGCCGAAATCTGCTCTTTCTGAGAAGAATATCAAAAGGGTGCAAAGAAATTTGGAGAACAGTCCAAGGAGGTCAACCAGAACACTTGGTAGGGAGCTTAAGTTATCGACAACTTCAGTTTGGGGAATTTTGAGGAAAGAGCTGAAGAAGTTTGCCTAAAAAATTCAAATCAAACAGACACAAACTCCAAAAAATAGAGAACAATTAAGGACCGAATTTGGCAGCATGATGGCTGATCACATCGAATCTGACTCAGAATTCTTGAAACAGATATTTTTTCAGATGAGGCTCATTTTCATCTGAGCGGTCATGTCAATCGCCAAAATCGTAGGTTTTGGGCAGATGAGAACCCCCATGCAACAGTTGAGTCGCCTATCACTAGAGAGAAAGTCACAGCTTGGATGGGGATCGGGTATCATGGTATTTTTCTCAAAATTCGACTTTTTGGAACAGAGCCAAAAAAAATTAACAAAGTTGAATCGCTGGAACAAATTAAATTTGTAAGCTTTATAAACTAATGGCAACCGATAATGGGCATTTTGCTCCTTTATAAAAAAATGTATTGGTTTTTAAAATCAGGACATTATTTTTGAAACACCCTGTAAGTCCCACATTTAATCAGGCAATGTCAGTTGCAGAACAGTATATTCTATTTCATCATCAATGGTAGATAGATTATATTTGGTGATTGCTGTCTTGCTATCATTGGTTATTTCTTTTGATGGAAGCCCAAGAAAAGTCATTTTTGACAAGTGGTCTGGAAACATAACTAGTAATCCAGGGAACAAATATCTGAAAAATCAAGAGTATGAATGGCTGATAAAAGGTAATGGTTTGAAAGTTTGAAAGAATTTTTATTTGTTGCACTCTTTCCCTCAATTATTAATTGTTTCTCTATACAAAATTCGCTGATTGTTATGCTAATTCAAATAATTGATTTTTTTGAGATTGCATTATCTTAACCTTAGTTAACTCCAGTGCCTGTTGGTGGAAAGTTCATAGAATTAAAGTTTCCTGCCTTTCTAACCGAGTGCTTATATGACTACGTGTCAGTATACAACAATAATGATGAGGTAAGTCTGTGAGCCTAGGTATCTTAAATTTATATCAGTTAATTGTTTTTTTCCTGGACTGGTTTTTCATTTCTGTGTGTTGCTTCACTCTTTTTGTGAGCATAGATTGTTATATTAATTTGTGCTATTTTAGCTTCCCTATTCAGTACATATTTACAGGATAACAGATTACAATTGGCTGCCATAAGTGGAAATTTACGTTCCATGGAAGACATTGTCTCTGATACAGGTTTGAACATTATAATTGGCAGGACAAATAAATAGTTCATTTTTAATAATTGTTCAAATATTATGAACATTTTGTAAATTTTACAGCACTGTAAATAGGTATAATATAACAGAGAGACAATATTTTAGATAAAAGTGTGAAATTTGAACAGGTGTTTGTGAGCCCAGTAGATTTTGACTAAACACCTCAGGACAAATGTACATACACTTGACTAGTGATGCAGATAGAGTGTTCAGGGGGTTTAAAGCTACTTTTAGTGTCACTATCTGTCCTAACAACTGTACTGGAAGCAATGGAAGGTAGGAACAGTATTGAGATAATATTATAGTCCTACCATAATATTATACAGCATAATAAATTTCATGGCTGAGGTACAAGGAATGTGAATGATAATATCATACTATTTAGATAACCGTCTCTGTTCCTTAAAACCAACATCTTAGGTGTAATCCGAACTCCAACAAGTGCACATGTAATGCTGGCTGGTATGGAGACAAGTGTGATAAGGGAGCACTAGATTGTGGGTCACACGGCCAGCTGGATACACTTCTCAACAAATGCAGGTTCTTCACTTTAGCTATTTCATTCGTTTGTAGTTGTTGGACCAAGGATTCGTTATTGGGTATACCTTACGAAACATATTTATATGGTACGAAATTCGGGGATTTTTGGAAAAAATGGGAAAAAATCCCCATATTTTCGTACTGAATTTCTGAAATTTCGTACTGAATTACTGAATTTCTGTAAAAAATCCCCATATTTTCGTTCCCCCATAATTTCGATCCCCGCTAATTATGATCCACATAAATATGTCTTGTAAGGTACCTCTTGTCAAACATTCAATTTTATAATCAGAAATCCGAAAGTGTTCTATAAATTTTATTACTACCTTTTGACTGATTGATTTTCATGAGTCCTCTCTTTTCCAAGTATAGGACTCGAATATTTGTATGGTCATTATTCTGCTAATTCAAATTTCAATATGATGATGTTTCTATCTGTACAGGTGTAATGAAGGATATTTTGGCTGGAAGTGCAACATCAAGTTGATCTCTAAAGCTGAGGAGCCCCCTTACAATAGTTGGTTTAGTTTAGTACAGCCAGAGAGTAGACAGTCTATCCTCAGCTGGGATCAAGCCAAGGTTGGTTTTATTTCATTAAATCTCTGCGCTTTTGCAATTACTTTGGATTTATTCTACTGTATATTAGATTGTTTTACTGAGAATTATTGTCTGTGTCTCATGAATGTTTTGTGTTTAGTTTAATTCCTTGAAAAATTTCATTCTATAAATTTATACCGTTAGTGGGGAAATTGACAAAAGAGTTTAAAAACCTCAAATTTAAGCACTTTTGTCAGAAAACGGCAGAGTGATCGGTCACATATTACGTAAGCTAGGGGTGGAGATGGTTTGGAAAAGCTTGTTATCTCTACACCTAATAACGTGTAAAATGGCCTACGGACAAGGGAAGGGGAGGTGAGGGTCTCAAAAGGTTAAAATCTCGCTTATTCAAACGGTCCCTTAGCACAATAAATAGATCACAACTTGTTGCAGAGAATGTTACCAAGACAAGGTCACACGGCTGATGTTATCGGAGACTACCTGTACGTTTTTGGAGGGTACGATCTAAACCTGGTCCTGTACAGCTTCAAGAGACTGCACGTGGTGTCCGGTGACTGGTCTGATGTCCCGATTAGTCCTGCCTCTTCCTCGCTTCCTGGAGGTGTTTATTACAGTTATAATATTATGTTTTATCAATAAATCATATTATGCTATTACTATCTCCCCAGTCAAAGTGTTCACTTAAACACAACTTTTACATTACTGTTGCGCTACTTTACATTACTGTTGCACTACTTTTACATTACTGTTGCACTACTTTTACATTACTGTTGCACTACTTTTACATTACTGTTGCGCTACTTTTACATTACTGTTGCACTACTTTTACATTACTGTTGCGCTACTTTTACATTACTGTTGCACTAATTTTACATTACTGTTGCACTACTTTTACATTACTGTTGCACTACTTTTACATTACTGTTGCACTACTTTTACATTACTGTTGCACTACTTTCACATTACTGTTGCACTACTTTTACATTTCTGTTTTCTGTTGCACTACTTTCACATTACTGTTGCACTACTTTTACATTACTGTTGCACTACTTTTACATTACTGTTGCACTACTTTTACATTACTGTTGCACTACTTTTACATTACTGTTGCACTACTTTCACATTACTGTTGCACTACTTTTACATTACTGTTGCACTACTTTTACATTACTGTTGCACTACTTTTACATTACTGTTGCACTACTTTTACATTACTGTTGCGCTACTTTTACATTACTGTTGCGCTACTTTTACATTACTGTTGCACTACTTTTACATTACTGTTGCGCTACTTTTACATTACTGTTGCGCTACTTTTACATTACTGTTGCACTACTTTTACATTACTGTTGCGCTACTTTTACATTACTGTTGCACTACTTTTACATTACTGTTGCGCTACTTTTACATTACTGTTGCACTAATTTTACATTACTGTTGCACTACTTTTACATTACTGTTGCACTACTTTTACATTACTGTTGCACTACTTTTACATTACTGTTGCACTACTTTCACATTACTGTTGCACTACTTTTACATTTCTGTTTTCTGTTGCACTACTTTCACATTACTGTTGCACTACTTTTACATTACTGTTGCACTACTTTTACATTACTGTTGCACTACTTTTACATTACTGTTGCACTACTTTTACATTACTGTTGCACTACTTTCACATTACTGTTGCACTACTTTTACATTACTGTTGCACTACTTTTACATTACTGTTGCACTACTTTTACATTACTGTTGCACTACTTTTACATTACTGTTGCGCTACTTTTACATTACTGTTGCGCTACTTTTACATTACTGTTGCGCTACTTTTACATTACTGTTGCACTACTTTTACATTACTGTTGCACTACTTTTACATTACTGTTGCGCTACTTTTACATTACTGTTGCACTACTTTTACATTACTGTTGCGCTACTTTTACATTACTGTTGCACTACTTTTACATTACTGTTGCACTACTTTTACATTACTGTTGCGCTACTTTTACATTACTGTTGCGCTACTTTTACATTACTGTTGCACTACTTTTACATTACTGTTGCACTACTTTCACATTACTGTTGCACTACTTTTACATTTCTGTTTTCTGTTGCACTACTTTCACATTACTGTTGCACTACTTTTACATTACTGTTGCACTACTTTTACATTACTGTTGCACTACTTTTACATTACTGTTGCACTACTTTTACATTACTGTTGCACTACTTTCACATTACTGTTGCACTACTTTTACATTACTGTTGCACTACTTTTACATTACTGTTGCACTACTTTTACATTACTGTTGCACTACTTTTACATTACTGTTGCGCTACTTTTACATTACTGTTGCGCTACTTTTACATTACTGTTGCGCTACTTTTACATTACTGTTGCACTACTTTTACATTACTGTTGCACTACTTTTACATTACTGTTGCGCTACTTTTACATTACTGTTGCACTACTTTTACATTACTGTTGCGCTACTTTTACATTACTGTTGCACTACTTTTACATTACTGTTGCACTACTTTTACATTACTGTTGCGCTACTTTTACATTACTGTTGCGCTACTTTTACATTACTGTTGCACTACTTTTACATTACTGTTGCACTACTTTTACATTACTGTTGCACTACTTTTACATTACTGTTGCGCTACTTTTACATTACTGTTGCACTACTTTTACATTACTGTTGCGCTACTTTTACATTACTGTTGCACTACTTTTACATTACTGTTGCACTACTTTTACATTACTGTTGCGCTACTTTTACATTACTGTTGCACTACTTTTACATTACTGTTGCGCTACTTTTACATTACTGTTGCACTACTTTTACATTACTGTTGCACTACTTTTACATTACTGTTGCACTACTTTTACATTACTGTTGCACTACTTTTACATTACTGTTGCACTACTTTTACATTACTGTTGCACTACTTTTACATTACTGTTGCGCTACTTTTACATTACTGTTGCACTACTTTTACATTACTGTTGCGCTACTTTTACATTACTGTTGCACTACTTTACATTACTGTTGCACTACTTTTACATTACTGTTGCACTACTTTTACATTACTGTTGCGCTACTTTTACATTACTGTTGCACTACTTTTACATTACTGTTGCGCTACTTTTACATTACTGTTGCACTACTTTTACATTACTGTTGCACTACTTTTACATTACTGTTGCACTACTTTTACATTACTGTTGCGCTACTTTTACATTACTGTTGCGCTACTTTTACATTACTGTTGCACTACTTTTACATTACTGTTGCACTACTTTTACATTACTGTTGCGCTACTTTTACATTACTGTTGCACTACTTTTACATTACTGTTGCGCTACTTTTACATTACTGTTGCACTACTTTTACATTACTGTTGCACTACTTTTACATTACTGTTGCGCTACTTTTACATTACTGTTGCACTACTTTTACATTACTGTTGCACTACTTTTACATTACTGTTGCACTACTTTTACATTACTGTTGCGCTACTTTTACATTACTGTTGCACTACTTTTACATTACTGTTGCGCTACTTTTACATTACTGTTGCACTACTTTTACATTACTGTTGCACTACTTTTACATTACTGTTGCACTACTTTTACATTACTGTTGCACTACTTTTACATTACTGTTGCACTACTTTTACATTACTGTTGCACTACTTTTACATTACTGTTGCACTACTTTTACATTACTGTTGCGCTACTTTTACATTACTGTTGCGCTACTTTTACATTACTGTTGCACTACTTTTACATTACTGTTGCACTACTTTTACATTACTGTTGCACTACTTTTACATTACTGTTGCGCTACTTTTACATTACTGTTGCACTACTTTTACATTACTGTTGCGCTACTTTTACATTACTGTTGCACTACTTTTACATTACTGTTGCACTACTTTTACATTACTGTTGCGCTACTTTTACATTACTGTTGCACTACTTTTACATTACTGTTGCGCTACTTTTACATTACTGTTGCACTACTTTTACATTACTGTTGCACTACTTTTACATTACTGTTGCACTACTTTTACATTACTGTTGCGCTACTTTTACATTACTGTTGCACTACTTTTACATTACTGTTGCGCTACTTTTACATTACTGTTGCACTACTTTTACATTACTGTTGCACTACTTTTACATTACTGTTGCGCTACTTTTACATTACTGTTGCACTACTTTTACATTACTGTTGCACTACTTTTACATTACTGTTGCACTACTTTTACATTACTGTTGCACTACTTTTACATTACTGTTGCGCTACTTTTACATTACTGTTGCACTACTTTTACATTACTGTTGCGCTACTTTTACATTACTGTTGCGCTACTTTTACATTACTGTTGCGCTACTTTTACATTACTGTTGCACTACTTTTACATTACTGTTGCGCTACTTTTACATTACTGTTGCACTTCTTTTACATTACTGTTGCACTACTTTTACATTACTGTTGCGCTACTTTTACATTACTGTTGCACTACTTTTACATTACTGTTGCACTACTTTTACATTACTGTTGCACTACTTTTACATTACTGTTGCGCTACTTTTACATTACTGTTGCACTACTTTTACATTACTGTTGCGCTACTTTTACATTACTGTTGCGCTACTTTTACATTACTGTTGCACTACTTTTACATTACTGTTGCGCTACTTTTACATTACTGTTGCACTACTTTTACATTACTGTTGCACTACTTTTACATTACTGTTGCACTACTTTTACATTACTGTTGCACTACTTTTACATTACTGTTGCACTACTTTTACATTACTGTTGCACTACTTTTACATTACTGTTGCACTACTTTTACATTACTGTTGCACTATGATATTACAGTAAAACAAGATTATTTTGTGACTATTTTTTAAAAGCAACAAGAAAACTTCTCAACAAGAAAACTAAGTGTACCCCGCTAGTTGGTACACTTATTATTTTTAAAAAAGATAAATTCTTTGTTGTTTTAATAAAAGACGTGAAACTTGATTTTATTCGAAATAACACTATTTTAACCTCAGGACGCTATATGCACAGTTCTGCGGTGTTTGGTGATAGTATCCTGTATTGTGGCGGATTCTTCAAGGTGAATTATTCGAATTGTCTAAGCAATACTGAAATAGCGCACATTTTTATTACAGTCAGATTTTTAAACAAAATTATGCTGTGCAGTGTACACGGTCTCCATTATTATTTATGGCTAGATATAATTAAGAAAAATAATCGAAAAAATTGTCTACAATTATACATCAGAGCACAACGACTATCGGAGGCGACTGTTGGCTGTACAACACGTCAGACTCGTGCTGGTACCAGTACCCGTCTCTTCCAGTACCGGTTACCGGGCACACAACCACTGTGGTGCCAGCTGGCAACGTTTACCTTTTCGGAGGTTTGTTCAAAATTGCTGTGGGGCAGGGGGGTCTTGAAGTTTTTGCCTTTTGGGCGTTGTTGAAAAAGGGGGAGGGGGATTCATCAAAGATTATTGTCAATTACGTTATTATGGTTAGGGTTATATTAACGTTTTGTTCTCACAATATCGTGTCACTTAATTCCTGTCTGTTCAAGAGAAAAGAAGTAAAAGTAATCTTAGCATTTATTTGGACAAATCCAACAGAATTGTAGTATTTTTTCCATTCAATAATAACATTTAAACTTTTAAATTCAAATGTTGAAGATGTCTCCCTCTTGGCTGGGTAAACTTTATTTAACCATTTCATAACCATGTTGTGACACAGTTATGGCATGGTTGTTAAATATGTAAATACGATTTGGTTTTTGGTTGTGGCATAGGGATTCGACTGCATGTCGTAACCCTGTCATAATTATTTCATAACTGTTTCCGAGTTATTAAAACTGATCACTTTTTGGGACACCTTCCCTTGTAGAACACATAATATTACATTATTTCCAAATATAATGCTGGAAGCTAGTGTTGGCCGCACAAATATTTTTTTCCGAGATAAAGTTGAATTATCTGCCACCAATCTCATTTCTGACCCCCATTTAACCCAGTTATATATTTGAACCAATAAAAGATACGATTTCGAATAAAATTTAAATCGTTTCAAATCACAATTGATGAAAGCATTCATGTTGAAAAATCTCTAAGTTCCCTATAACATATTATTATCGTAATAAATTATCGTAAATAATTATTATCGTAAATAGATCGTAAATAAATTCACTAACCATACTTTAAATGTAAGACTAAGATTCAAATTTTTAAAAACGTATCTTTATTTTATATTTATGATACGTTGATAGTAGATACTAGTATTAGCTAAAATTAGCTCTAAATCAAATAAGAGTCATTATTAAAATAATTACGTATCAAAAATGTTCTAAAATGGCACTCAACTGAATAGTATTATAGGGGTCAATAAATTGATGTTCAAAATGTTCTAAAATTAGTTACTGCAATGACAATCGGTTGGTAAAACAAATTCCTGACATCAAAATGCCAATAATTGATAGTAAAATTATTGTTCAAAAATATAGGGTCAGTATAACTATTCTAATGATAATTATTAAGAATGTTCTAAAACGGGTTACTGTTATAATGGAAATGGGTTCAAAAAGCTCGGCCACTTGAACAATCACCGATGGGACATTAAGACAACATTAAGACAACAATAAGACAATATTAAGACAACAATAAGACAACATTAAGCCAACGTTAACGCAACAAACACCAATAAGACAACAAACGATAAGACAACATTAAGACAACATTAAGGCAACATTAAGGCAACATTAAGGCAACAAAAGCTCTGACATCAGACTAATCCCATGATACGTATCAGAAAAATTAGATCCTCGTCTCCAAATTAGTAACCAAGCAGCTGTAAGGAGAACAGTGTACTTTGTAGTAGGACCTGAAGAGAAGTTGATTAGTAATATCATACATTTTACCGGCCGGAGACGGAGGGATAACCAATAATATTGATAGTAATTAATAATCTTAAAATGTCTAATCAGCAAACCTAGTTAATAATAAGTTATTGTGCTGTTATTAAAATCAACGTACCGATGAGTTAATCTTCCCCTTGATTTCTTTCCTCTAGCTGCTGTCATCTTTCTCTGCCGGCATAGGATGGTAAGCCTTAAAATAAGCTATGATATTCTCCGTGATCGGTGTGCCGACGAAATAATCTGCAAGTAAACTTATTATTAGTTTATTTCTAGGGTACAAGAAAAATTGTTCGCGTTCAATATATCTAGACACGGTCAGGAAGACCGGATTTGAACTCTATTTACTATGACACGTGCCAGTAATTAACCAGTCAGCTTCCAGTATAATTGGCCAATCAAACAAGACTCTTTATCACGTGTCACAACAAATACGGCTAACCTCCCCTGCACCAGTATCCAGTCGTAGTCTAACCAGAACGAAGGAAAATCTCTAAAAATAATAAGACATGAACTTAACCTACTCATGGTAATTATCTACTTACCCAACATGTTCCAGTTAGCATTTAGCTCGGTCAGTTTCTCGGCGGCGAGTGTTTGGTTGAAGTAGGTCTGATCATAGAGTATGTCCCAAATACTGTGACACTCAAACTTCTTTTTCTTCCTCTTCTTCCTCCTCTTCTTCTTCAGCAGGACACCCAGAGTCCACTTCTGTGACATTACCAGTTTTGTCCTGACTCAGGATGCTCTCCCAGGTGATGAACCTGACTTCCTGGTGCTTCTTTTCTACATCGGAACATCTCCCAGCGTTGTATATATCTGCAATTTCTTCTGAACTGAGCACTTTTCCGAAGATATCTAGTTTCATCAGCTGCCCACCGAATACTTCTACTTGTTCTACGCTGCAGCATTGTGTCCCAGAGTAATGACACCCCCTCTTTTAATGGAGCTGAGGAAATACTTTTAGACCCTATGAGAGTACCATTATAGTATGTCTTCATTGTCCCAGTGCTTGTTGACCAGCTTTGACATTGATGACTCCACGTATCAAGAGGTACTGTTACAGTAATAGCACTTGACTGGTAATTGCCGCTGTTGTGAATGTAGTTGTAGTAACCAGCATCTGATATTAGGATCTCGTGTGTGGACGTTTTGTAGCTAAACCAGGATCTGTAGGGGCCAGTCAGCTGTTTCTTTACCCATGAACACACCGTTAGGGAGTCTTTGACCTGGCTCATATCAGGGAAAAACTTTACGTAGTCACCAAAGGTGGTACCGAACTGCAGTGCCTTTGCTGAGGATCCCTCTGAAGCCGATATAGTGGGGATGGTGCAATGGAGGGCTAGCAGGGCTGATAGGAGTTGCAAAAACATGATCCTGGTTTAAGATTACTATTAAATAATTTATAATTTGGTTTGAGTATTTTCTACGATCTTATTAATTGTTTATTAATAATTACGTTTTTGAAATATTATCATGTGTTGAAATCAGTCATAATCACATGATAATATTATTGATTGACCCATATAACATTTTTAAATTTGTTTTTATTACTTGAATAATATTCATTTTGACCACCTGAAAAGTGTTCTCGGGTCTCATAAGGTTTTTAGTCGTTTAATTGTAATCAAATATACGGATAACGAAATGTATTTTTAGAAAAGTCTGCCGTAGTACATTCATCATAGGGCGGGTTACATTCATCATAGGGCGGGTTACAATTAACATTCTTTGTTAAATTTTTTGGGGCGGTAATCCAAAATATTCAGTATGTTTTTTAAATTTACCGATAAATTTACGATCTCCTATTTATTACTAATCAGCTAATATATAATAATCTAATCACTTGACAGGTCTTACTGGCGGAGACACGGACCACTATTCCTGCTCACTTCACACCATGGACCTATCCTCCCGGAGTCCTGTATGGGGTCTGGTGACCCCCACTATCTACAAGTGTTCTGAGATAAGACGGTACGGTCACTCTGCTGTGTATGATGAGGACTCAGGAAGTATTGTCGTGTTCGGAGGTGAGCTTATATTTTGTTAGAGCATATGATCAATGCTAACATTTGTAAACTTTATGTCGGATAACCCGGAACACAGCGGTGGGACCATGATATCATTACAATTGGGGCCGGATATGGAATATGGATATGCTGAATACTACTAAAGTACTAACCCTCTCAAACAGGTGGATATGCTGGATACTACTAAAGTACTAACACTGTTTCTCACACTACTACTAAAGTACTAACCTTGTTTCTCACACAGGTTTTGTTCCAATACCTCATGTACGCTACGACAAGAGTTCGGATGTTTTACTCTTCAGTATAAAGAACAAGGTGACTTATATAAGCTTGTAAAATGGGCATTATCGACGAATGATTGCTGGCGTGGAATAAACAAATTCTTATATTATTATTCAAAAACCTATTGTTACTGCGCTTAGACAGTAAATATGACTCTCAATGGGCTTGAGAAAAAACTACTTCCGTTTAAATGTTACATCGTGTAACGAAATAGATAACAAAAGTTTTCATGAACTTATTAAACAAATACTACACAGATCTACAGATAAAAACGTACGAGTTAAAAAAGCGTGGCCCTAACAACTATTTAGTTCGCCTTGATCTAATATAATTTAAATGTGTCCGAAAAGAAAATAACCTCCAAATTTTAGACAAAAAAGTTCCACGCACTCAGTCCATATAGAAGAACTGAGAAATAAAACTAACGGCTCCATACCTCAATGGAGCTCTCGAAAAACAAACCACTGAGCACTGATCTGACCTTTGGTCTGATGCTGATATTAAATAAGCTCCTGAGGGGCGGTTCTGACAAGTGTGACTGAAGACATACTACCTATATCTCCAGACAACAGCCCTGTCTACATCTGCCCGCATGTTATTATCAGCCTGGTAAGGGTTCTTGTGTCCAGACAACCCCCGATACAAGGAGCAGTAGGGCAAGCGTAGCCACGTGATGCCCATATAAGGAAGAGTAGCTGCTTTCTGGATGCAGAGAGCTTCACAGACAGGGGATGTTCTAGTGAATAGCTTGTTAGTTGGGACGGTTTACAGGGTTTATGGGGAGATAAGCAGGGTGCACGGACCATCGTGGAGCTTCAGACTGCATTGTTACAGCCTCTATCATGGATTCACGGGTTGTGACAGGAACAATGATTAGTAGCTTTACGTATTACCGATTAGCAGTTCTCATTTTTTTAAAGATTAAATTAATTTTGAGGAAAAAATTGGGTGCTCCCTTCCTAGGTAGTTTAAACAATATCTTCGGGTGTAATTTGTCGATAATGCCCTGATATAATAAAAAAATAAAAAAATAACAGTTGCCAATTTACCCAAAGTAAAGCCTACTGTGGAACAGTGTTTTAACCAATTGGCATAGCAAATTGGAAATAACTTCTTCAAGTTCTAATACATTTGTTGATTATAGCTTGATATATTAATAACTGTATTACCCCTTGCAGGTATGGTCGAAGCTTAAAATCACTACCCAAATTCCTGGTATTGTTTTTCACACAGCAGTCAAACTGGGCAGATTTATGGTTGTATTCGGTAAGTCAATGTGACAACTAAGAATCTGGTTAATTCTAACTCTGTTTACTATTTCTCTAAACGATGGACCAAAATCATCGTACTAATTCCATCCATAATCCAATTTCCAAATAAATATTTAACCAACCTTGACAAATGGATTGCACCGAGAGGACATTGTTGTTTCATTAATTGTATCGTTATTTATTTCGTTAACTCTAACCTAAACTTCCCTTTGTCAGGTGGCAACAAAGAAAACCAGAATGTCGAGCAGTGTTTTAACCCGGACACTATAGTTTTCGACCTGGGTTGCATGGACTGGGTGTCCCCGCTCCCCAAAGACGAGAGCCACGTGACAGCCAGCTTGAGATACGCGCACGCGGCAGCTAGATACAGAGACAGTATGGTTGTTGTAGGGGGGTTTAACGGACAGCCCATGAACGATGTGCTGTTATATTATCCGCCCAGGGAGGATTGCTCTTCCATTCCGAACAAGGATAAAAAGGTGTGTTAAAACTTTAAAACAGTGGTTCGTTCTGACGTGAATGTTACAATTCCATTAGATTCTGCCTTTATTCGGCTATTAATTGGGCACTATTATGACGTAGGATTTTTGATTTATCTGTCCTACGTCCGACGAACTGATGAGATTAAATGCGATGTAATTAACAGTTTCATTTAAGACATTTTAATTTTATAGTAAAGTTCACAACACAGCTACCGTATAATTCTATAATTGTTGACGCATTACTACCTACAGGGAGGTGAAGTAAGCAGTGCCGCATATGACGAGTGTAACGCGTTACAGCACTGCGTACGGTGCGGCAAGAAGTGCCGACCAGTCAAGAGATGCCGTCAGCAGATGAACCAGTGCAGTGTGTGCTACAGACTAACAAGGTGCACCGAGTGTGCACTAGCTGGTTGTGAGTGGTACGTGGCTTGTTAGCAGTGGGTATTCCTGCTTAATTGATACCAACAGTGGCGATTATTAGACACTGACGTTCAGGGCCTAACAATTAATAAACGTGTTCTAAGACGATATAACTAACATTATTATATGAAATACAATCAGTACAAACCTACTTTATTCAGACACACTATAATAAAGTCGGCCGTCAATGCTTGTCTACAATTACACCTGCATCATGTCCCGCTGAAACTCCTAATTTAAATGTCAATGCTTGTCTACAATTACAGTTACACCTGCATCATGTCCCGCTGAAACTCCGTCAATGCTTGTCTACAATTACAGTTACACCTGCATCATGTCCCGCTGAAACTCCTAACTTAAATGTGCCGTCAATGCTTGTCTACAATTACAGTTACACCTGCATCATGTCCCGCTGAAACTCCGTCAATGCTTGTCTACAATTACAGTTACACCTGCATCATGTCCCGCTGAAACTCCTAACTTAAATGTGCCGTCAATGCTTGTCTACAGTTACAGTTACACCTGCATTATGTCCCGCTGAAACTCCGTCAATGCTTGTCTACAATTACAGTTACACCTGCATTATGTCCCGCTGAAACTCCTAACTTAAATGTGCCGTCAATGCTTGTCTACAGTTACAGTTACACCTGCATTATGTCCCGCTGAAACTCCGTCAATGCTTGTCTACAATTACAGTTACACCTGCATTATGTCCCGCTGAAACTCCTAACTTAAATGTGCCGTCAATGCTTGTCTACAGTTACAGTTACACCTGCATTATGTCCCGCTGAAACTCCGTCAATGCTTGTCTACAATTACAGTTACACCTGCATTATGTCCCGCTGAAACTCCTAACTTAAATGTGCCGTGACCAATAACATTATGTCAACTATCGACAACTCTCCAGGCCAACCAGAACTCAACCAGAGTAACAGGTTCCTTAGTCGTCCGCCACCAACCGTCCTTCGATAGAACAAACTAGAAACTCTCTTTGCCCAGCTCCAGCTCCCAGCTATAAATAATGTCCTGTCCGTTGTTTTAGACCTCTCACCTGCTACCTTCGCACTCCGTTGACTAGTTATTGTTCCTCTCTATCACGCTGTGTTAATCTATCATCATTATATTATGTTAATTTAGCATCATTGTGTTTGACAGCCCTTAATTCTAGCTCCAGTGTTTCACAGCTGTTCCCTCTGAGGTGGTGCATTTGTCACTCCCCCAGGTGCTGTCTGACCCGCCCTATCGGACCCGCCGACCGGAACTCGGTTTTCCACTTCCATTACGTAGAAATATAACTAACTGGTATTAATATCACACAATACTTCCTAAAATCTATCATATCATCACGGCGTACAGGATTTATTAGGATACTTATATTTTGTTTATTTGTTTATACTGGTGAGGAGTTGGCGTCTATAAGAGTCAATGATGCAACAATTAGCGGGGGCAGCGACTAATTAGATTTTCCAAAGGTCACCTTATCTATGTCATTATTTGGATTAAATTTGATATCTTTGCGTTTTCTTTCCCTCCGACCGTCAATTATTAAAACCTTAATATTATTTATTTTAGATTTTATTTATATTCACTTTCTAATAATAACAGGTGTGTACAAGACGGAAACTGTAGATCCCGGAACAGTGGCGACTATTGTGGAGTACAATCTCCAGAACCATGGTGGGGTCCTGAGGGAACCCTGCTAACTTCACCTATACAGTGCCAGGTAAACACTGTCCCCTGAACCCCGGTTTAATTACTGACCAATTATCTAATCACCTTATTGACTAATTAGTAATTAACTGACTAATTAAGATCCTCCCAGACAGACGATATGCCTCCAGGACTACACTGGGTGAAAGTAGTGGACCCGGTTAACTGGGACCTCCCTGATCACGTGTCTATTGTCAAGTCAGCACGTGTCGACCTGCTCTACTCCAAACATGTAATGATCTTTAACATTGGTTACTTTTCCCTAAGTTCAATAATATTTAAAGTTGATAATAGTTTGAGATTGCTACTGCGTGAGTGCGACAAAGAAAATAAGCGAGGACGTGCTGATTTAAGGTTGATATTCAGGCTTTTAAATAAGACCCAATTTGAGAGTAAGTAATTAGATCACGTGACCATTATTTCACAATACCAGACACATACAAGAGATACGGGGGAAGATAAGAGATACTACGGACACCTCCGGGGCTACATCAACAGCACGCACAGGGAATATTCCAACAAGGTTTATCTAATATCTTACAGTTTATCCACCTATGTCACCTATGTTGAGATTTGTTAAGCTTTAACAACTTAACAAAGCCATCACATTGTGTGACCACCCCACAGAGAGGAGATCTCTCTGGAGTTTAGTTGCGTAGAATGGGTTTTTAGTGTTTTAACCTTCAGTTTACACTTTTAGTCTAGAATATGATTGTCAATTATTTGAACTATGATCACTGCATTGATATTTTCTTCGCACAGTTCTTGAGTTCTTGTAGTACATTTTGCCACTTTTTGTCACGATATTTCAATAAACCTATGTGACAATTAAAACAAACAGTTTGTTCAAGTATTTAATTATTGGCCTAATAACTATCCCTCCCCCAAATTCCGCAGTACAATCTACGAGTCCAGTACACGGACGGCTTAGTTGATCTGCACGTGGGCAGGACGTCACGTGACGCAGAGTTAGTGTTCAGGAATGCCAGCCGGAAGATACAAAAGGAGAACCGTTACTCGCTGCCTAGATACAAAATTGTGAGAACTTTTTTAGTGAATTTTTAGTGACATTATTGTCGAGAAGATTGTCGAGTCGCTTTTTTATTCTTTCTACATATTTAAGATTAAAATTTCTTTTATTATTATTTCTTTATATTTGTCAAGTCGTTTTAGTGAATAGTTTGGTCGTATTATGATAAAGTTATGTATGTAAAATGGTCTATTGAAATCAAACTGCAGATTAATGATGGGGGGATGTAATGATGAAAATAAGATGATTAATATCATAAGGAATGTTATGTCTCCCCCCCCCCCCCCCCCCCCCCCCCCCCCCCCCCCCCTTCGCCGCCCCGCCCCCTCCTTCTTACAATGGTAATATTGTTTCACACCAGGTATACATAAAAGCAGTGTTAAGTCAGTACATTAATGATCAGCAACAGAGGAGTAACATGACGATCATGTGGGACGGTGGGGGATCTGACTACCACTCCGAGGAGATACTCAACGAGGTACACTGTCATGTGACGTCATTAGGAGGTCACGTGACGTCATAAGGAGGTCACGTGACGTTATCCGTCGGTTTATAACGTCATTGCGTGATGGACAGAATAACAAGATAACCCTTTGTTTTCCCCCGTTACCTCGTTTACTGGATGTGATTTTACTCTCTTATTGTTCAATTCTAGTGGCCATCTCTAAATGACAGTAAAACTGAAGGTATCTCACAGTAACGGTATACATTATCAGGACGTGTTAGTGCCCTACAGGAACGGTTCCTGTACTCACTTTGGAACCTGTCTGGGGTGTCTTACTGATCAACTGTGTGGCTGGAACTCTTCTATATCACGGTTAGTGACGTCATCACTCTTCTATATTACGGTTAGTGACGTCATCACTCTTCTATATCACGGTTAGTGACGTCATCACTCTTCTATATCACGGTTAGTGACGTCATCACTCTTCTTTATCACGGTTAGTGACGTCATCACTCTTCTATATCACGGTTAGTGACGTCATCACTCTTCTTTATCACGGTTAGTGACGTCATCACTCTTCTTTATCACGGTTAGTGACGTCATCTTTCTTCTATATCACGGTTAGTGACGTCATCACTCTTCTATATCACGGTTAGTGACGTCATCACTCTTCTTATTTCTTTATCACGGTTAGTGACGTCATCTTTCTTCTATATCACGGTTAGTGACGTCATCACTCTTCTATATCACGGTTAGTGACGTCATCACTCTTCTTTATCACGGTTAGTGACGTCATCTTTCTTCTATATCATGGTTAGTGACGTCATCACTCTTCTTTAGCACGGTTAGTGACACTTCGACGTATACGGTATAATTCTCAAACCCTGGCCCTGGTTACTCTAACTAGAAGTATCCGTACATAATATACTATAAACCCACTAGTCGAAAGCTTTGGTATGTGGCATGTAACACCCTCCTTCCTCCCAGATGCCAGCTAAGATCAGTGCACACCTTCTCCACCAATCAGAAGTTCAGAGCAGGGTACCTGATAACTGACTTTGATTCCTGTACCAAGTGTGACGAACGTATCACTTGTTCTGCTTGTGCTGGAGTGAGTTTTAGTTTACCACAGTTTTAACTAACCACAGTTTTAGTTTACCACAGTTTCATTTAACTGCAGTTTTAGTTAACCACAGTTTTAGTTAACCACAGTTTTATTTAACCACAGTTTTAGTTAACCACAGTTTTAGTTAACCACAGTTTTAATTAACCAAAGTTTTAGTTTGCCACAGTTTTATTTAACTGCAGTTTTAGTTAACCACAGTTTTAGTTTACCACAGTTTTTAAACCACAGTTTTAGTTAATCACAGTTTTAGTAATTAGTTAACCACAGTTTTAGTTAACCATAGTTTTAGTTTACCACAGTTTTATTTAACTGCAGTTTTAGTTATTCGCAGTTTTAATTCACCACAGTTTTAGTTAACCACAGTTTTAGTTAACCACAGTTTTAATTAACCACAGTTTTGCCAGATAAGACACTACCCCTCCCTCAGGACGGTAACTGTGAGTGGCTTAACTTCAGATGCCACAGACGTGGGAGATACGAGGAAGCGATCAGATCGAGATACCGCTGCCCGGATACCTGCTCTCGACAGTCTTCCTGCTACTCCTGCACTGAGTCAGTTCATTTTCCTGACACATTTAGTAACTTAGTGATTCCTAGTTATAAAGTTATTTCGGTACTAATCAGTGATTATAGCAGTTTAATTATGTTTCAATACCAACATTAATCTCTATCTTTTTAAAAACCGGAAGGTTTGCCTGGCAATATAATAGTATATTAGAGTTGTGTCATAAAATCTCTACCCACCAAATATCTAAATTATTTGAACTAATCACGCGACCCTAACAAACCACGTGACCCTTACTAATCACGTGACTCTAAATAATCACGTGACCCCAGGCTGGACGACTGTGTTTGGTGCAAGGCGCTGGGACGGTGTTTCTCCATAAACGTACAGGTGGCTCTCTACCCGTTTGGGGAGTGCTCCGTGTGGTACAACGGATTTGTTACCCCGTGAGTCTGAGTCCTTTTGTGTGCTTTAACACAATATCTTGTGAATTAATGTAGATAATATGTTAATATTTGGGTATTGATTAATTATTATTAGTTTTGGATTTTTGGAAGCTTATCTACCATATCAGTCTGCTTCAGAAATAAAGACGAAATAAAGACGAATCTAGTATAATAAAATAGGGATTTTATCAATTAATATTAAATCTCACGGAACTTGTTTCAGGGGTGGATCGTCCCACTGTGACGAGTGCGAGATGTACCGCACGTGCAGAGAGTGTCAGAGTGTGCGCGGGTGTGGGTGGTGCGGACTGGAGTCTCAACCTCACTCCGGTACTTGTATTAAGGTAGGTCTGGAGTCTCAACCTCACCCAGGTATTTGTATTAAGGTAGGTCTGGAGTCTCAACCTCACGTCACTCCGGTACTTGTATTAAGGTAGGTCTGCAGTCACTCTGCAGTCTCAACCTCACCCAGGTATTTGTTCAGGAGGAATGTTTACAAGCTTATCCGTCTTTCAATTCTGTGTTGTCTACCCAAATTTACCACCTCTAAGATACAATCTAGAAGCACACTAACCTGCTCTGTCAGGGTAACTTTGAATCTAGAAGCACACTAACATGCTCTGTCAGGGTAACTTTGAATCTAGAAGCACACTAACATGCTCTGTCAGGGTAACTTTGAATCTAGAAGCACACTAACATGCTCTGTCAGGGAATCTAGAAGCACACTAACATGCTCTGTCAGGGTAACTTTGAATCTAGAAGCACACTAGCATGCTCTGTCAGGGTAACTTTGAATCTAGAAGCACACTAACGTCTAACATGCTGTGTCAGGGTAACTTTGAATCTAGAAGCACACTAACATGCTCTGTCAGGGTAACTTTGAATCTAGAAGCACACTAACATGCTCTGTCAGGGTAACTTTGAATCTAGAAGCACACTAACATGCTCTGTCAGGGTAACTTTGAATCTAGAAGCACACTAACATGCTCTGTCGGGGTAACTTTGAATCTAGAAGCACACTAACATGCTCTGTCAGGGTAACTTTGAATCTAGAAGCACACTAACATGCTCTGTCAGGGTAACTTTGAATCTAGAAGCACACTAACATGCTCTGTCAGGGTAACTTTGAATCTAGAAGCACACTAACATGCTGTGTCAGGGTAACTTTGAATCTAGAAGCACACTAACATGCTGTGTCAGGGTAACTTTGAATCTAGAATCACACTAACATGCTCTGTCAGGGTAACTTTGAATCTAGAAGCACACTAACATGCTCTGTCAGGGTAACTTTGAATCTAGAAGCACACTAACATGCTCTGTCAGGGTAACTTTGAATCTAGAAGCACACTAACCTGCTCTGTCAGGGTAACTTTGAATCTAGAAGCACACTAACATGCTCTGTCAGGGTAACTTTGAATCTAGAAGCACACTAACATGCTCTGTCTGGGTAACTTTGAATCTAGAAGCACACTAACATGCTCTGTCAGGGTAACTTTGAATCTAGAAGCACACTAACATGCTCTGTCAGGGTAACTTTGAATCTAGAAGCACACTAACCTGCTCTGTCAGGGTAACTTTGAATCTAGAAGCACACTAACATGCTCTGTCAGGGTAACTTTGAATCTAGAAGCACACTAACATGCTCTGTCAGGGTAACTTTGAATCTAGAAGCACACTAACATGCTCTGTCAGGGTAACTTTGAATCTAGAAGCACACTAACATGCTCTGTCAGGGTAACTTTGAATCTAGAAGCACACTAACATGATTTGTCAGGGTAACTTTGAATCTAGAAGCACACTAACATGCTCTGTCAGGGTAACTTTGAATCTAGAAGCACACTAACATGCTCTGTCAGGGTAACTTTGAATCTAGAAGCACACTAACATGCTCTGTCAGGGTAACTTTGAATCTAGAAGCACACTAACATGCTCTGTCAGGGTAACTTTGAATCTAGAAGCACACTAACATGCTCTGTCGGGGTAACTTTGAATCTAGAAGCACACTAACATGCTCTGTCAGGGTAACTTTGAATCTAGAAGCACACTAACATGCTCTGTCAGGGTAACTTTGAATCTAGAAGCACACTAACATGCTCTGTCAGGGTAACTTTGAATCTAGAAGCACACTAACATGCTCTGTCAGGGTAACTTTGAATCTAGAAGCACACTAACATGCTCTGTCAGGGTAACTTTGAATCTAGAAGCACACTAACATGCTCTGTCAGGGTAACTTTGAATCTAGAAGCACACTAACATGCTCTGTCAGGGTAACTTTGAATCTAGAAGCACACTAACATGCTCTGTCAGGGTAACTTTGAATCTAGAAGCACACTAACATGCTCTGTCAGGGTAACTTTGAATCTAGAAGCACACTAACATGCTCTGTCAGGGTAACTTTGAATCTAGAAGCACACTAACATGCTCTGTCAGGGTAACTTTGAGGAGGGTTACTGCTCGCTGAGCTGGTACTACCAGGAGTGTCCAGCAGTTAACGAGTGTGCCCTGGGACTCCACCACTGCCATGACAACGCCGAGTGTATAGATACAGAGGACGGGTTTACTTGTCAGTGTAAACTGGGTTATCAGGACCACGATGGGGTCTGTGAGTCCAAGTGAGTTGGGAGGAGATTGTCGGTTGAAGTTAGTTAGTTTGAGATTTTTAGTGACTTGTGGTACAACTAAACACTGTTTGTCAAGTTCAGCGAAAATCAAGCAAATATTAATTTGTAAAAGGGGTAAAATACCCAAGTTATTATCAGTGACACTTCTAAAAACAATGCCCGATATAATGACCCTATTTCAATTGTAAATACATGGCTCGATAAAACTGTTACCACCGCAGGTGTGACACGAGTTCCACCTGCAAACACGGCAAGTGTAGCGAGTACAACCTGTGTGAGTGTGATCTAGGTTACACTGGGCCTAACTGTGACCAGGACTGCTTGTGTAACCTTCACTCTACCTGTTCTCAGGTTTAATATTGTTTTAGTGTAACCTTCACTCTACCTGCTCTCAGGTTGAATATTGTTTTAGTGTAACCTTCACTCTACCTGCTCTCAGGTTGAATATTGTTTTAGTGTAACCTTCACTCTACCTGCTCTCAGGTTTAATATTGTTGTAGTGTAACCTTCACTCTACCTGCTCTCAGGTTTAATATTGTTTTAGTGTAACCTTCACTCTACCTGCTCTCAGGTTTAATATTGTTGTAGTGTAACCTTCACTCTACCTGTTCTCAGGTTTAATATTGTTTTAGTGTAACCTTCACTCTACCTGCTCTCAGGTTTAATATTGTTGTAGTGTAACCTTCACTCTACCTGCTCTCAGGTTGAATATTGTTTTAGTGTAACCTTCACTCTACCTGCTCTCAGGTTTAATATTGTTTTAATGTAACCTTCACTCTACCTGCTCTCAGGTTTAATATTGTTGTAGTGTAACCTTCACTCTACCTGCTCTCAGGTTTAATATTGTTTTAGTGTAACCTTCACTCTACCTGCTCTCAGGTTTAATATTGTTGTAGTGTAACCTTCACTCTACCTGCTCTCAGGTTTAATATTGTTGTAGTGTAACCTTCACTCTACCTGCTCTCAGGTTTAATATTGTTTTAGTGTAACCTTCACTCTACCTGCTCTCAGGTTTAATATTGTTGTAGTGTAACCTTCACTCTACCTGCTCTCAGGTTTAATATTGTTGTAGTGTAACCTTCACTCTACCTGCTCTCAGGTTGAATATTGTTGTAGTGTAACCTTCACTCTACCTGCTCTCAGGTTTAATATTGTTTTAGTGTAACCTTCACTCTACCTGCTCTCAGGTTTAATATTGTTTTAGTGTAACCTTCACTCTACCTGCTCTCAGGTTTAATATTGTTTTAGTGTAACCTTCACTCTACCTGCTCTCAGGTTTAATATTGTTGTAGTGTAACCTTCACTCTACCTGCTCTCAGGTTTAATATTGTTTTAGTGTAACCTTCACTCTACCTGCTCTCAGGTTTAATATTGTTTTAGTGTAACCTTCACTCTACCTGCTCTCAGGTTTAATATTGTTTTAGTGTAACCTTCACTCTACCTGCTCTCAGGTTTAATATTGTTTTAGTGTAACCTTCACTCTACCTGCTCTCAGGTTTAATATTGTTGTAGTGTAACCTTCACTCTACCTGCTCTCAGGTTTAATATTGTTTTAGTGTAACCTTCACTCTACCTGCTCTCAGGTTTAATATTGTTTTAGTGTAACCTTCACTCTACCTGCTCTCAGGTTTAATATTGTTTTAGTGTAACCTTCACTCTACCTGCTCTCAGGTTTAATGTTGTTTTAGTGTAACCTTCACTCTACCTGCTCTCAGGTTTAATATTGTTTTAGTGTAACCTTCACTCTACCTGCTCTCAGGTTTAATATTGTTGTAGTGTAACCTTCACTCTACCTGCTCTCAGGTTTAATATTGTTTTAGTGTAACCTTCACTCTACCTGCTCTCAGGTTTAATATTGTTTTAGTGTAACCTTCACTCTACCTGCTCTCAGGTTTAATATTGTTGTAGTGTAACCTTCACTCTACCTGCTCTCAGGTTTAATATTGTTTTAGTGTAACCTTCACTCTACCTGCTCTCAGGTTTAATATTGTTTTAGTGTAACCTTCACTCTACCTGCTCTCAGGTTGAATATTGTTTTAGTGTAACCTTCACTCTACCTGCTCTCAGGTTGAATATTGTTTTAGTGTAACCTTCACTCTACCTGCTCTCAGGTTGAATATTGTTTTAGTGTAACCTTCACTCTACCTGCTCTCAGGTTTAATATTGTTTTAGTGTAACCTTCACTCTACCTGCTCTCAGGTTTAATATTGTTTTAGTGTAACCTTCACTCTACCTGCTCTCAGGTTTAATATTGTTTTAGTGTAACCTTCACTCTACCTGCTCTCAGGTTTAATATTGTTTTAGTGTAACCTTCACTCTACCTGCTCTCAGGTTTAATATTGTTTTAGTGTAACCTTCACTCTACCTGCTCTCAGGTTTAATATTGTTTTAGTGTAACCTTCACTCTACCTGCTCTCAGGTTTAATATTGTTTTAGTGTAACCTTCACTCTACCTGCTCTCAGGTTGAATATTGTTTTAGTGTAACCTTCACTCTACCTGCTCTCAGGTTTAATATTGTTTTAGTGTAACCTTCACTCTACCTGCTCTCAGGTTTAATATTGTTTTAGTGTAACCTTCACTCTACCTGCTCTCAGGTTTAATATTGTTTTAGTGTAACCTTCA
The DNA here is from genome assembly GCF_026151205.1 of Bolinopsis microptera. Lineage (NCBI taxonomy): Eukaryota > Metazoa > Ctenophora > Tentaculata > Lobata > Bolinopsidae > Bolinopsis > Bolinopsis microptera. Next base: position 3,119,840 of record NC_087079.1, on the reverse strand, counting down.
CTCTACCTGCTCTCAGGTTGAATATTGTTTTAGTGTAACCTTCACTCTACCTGCTCTCAGGTTTAATATTGTTTTAGTGTAACCTTCACTCTACCTGCTCTCAGGTTTAATATTGTTTTAGTGTAACCTTCACTCTACCTGCTCTCAGGTTGAATATTGTTTTAGTGTAACCTTCACTCTACCTGCTCTCAGGTTGAATATTGTTTTAGTGTAACCTTCACTCTACCTGCTCTCAGGTTTAATATTGTTTTAGTGTAACCTTCACTCTACCTGCTCTCAGGTTTAATATTGTTTTAGTGTAACCTTCACTCTACCTGCTCTCAGGTTTAATATTGTTTTAGTGTAACCTTCACTCTACCTGCTCTCAGGTTGAATATTGTTTTAGTGTAACCTTCACTCTACCTGCTCTCAGGTTTAATATTGTTTTAGTGTAACCTTCACTCTACCTGCTCTCAGGTTTAATATTGTTTTAGTGTAACCTTCACTCTACCTGCTCTCAGGTTTAATATTGTTTTAGTGTAACCTTCACTCTACCTGCTCTCAGGTTGAATATTGTTTTAGTGTAACCTTCACTCTACCTGCTCTCAGGTTTAATATTGTTTTAGTGTAACCTTCACTCTACCTGCTCTCAGGTTGAATATTGTTTTAGTGTAACCTTCACTCTACCTGCTCTCAGGTTTAATATTGTTTTAGTGTAACCTTCACTCTACCTGCTCTCAGGTTGAATATTGTTTTAGTGTAACCTTCACTCTACCTGCTCTCAGGTTTAATATTGTTTTAGTGTAACCTTCACTCTACCTGCTCTCAGGTTTAATATTGTTTTAGTGTAACCTTCACTCTACCTGCTCTCAGGTTGAATATTGTTTTAGTGTAACCTTCACTCTACCTGCTCTCAGGTTGAATATTGTTTTAGTGTAACCTTCACTCTACCTGCTCTCAGGTTTAATATTGTTTTAGTGTAACCTTCACTCTACCTGCTCTCAGGTTTAATATTGTTTTAGTGTAACCTTCACTCTACCTGCTCTCAGGTTTAATATTGTTTTAGTGTAACCTTCACTCTACCTGCTCTCAGGTTGAATATTGTTTTAGTGTAACCTTCACTCTACCTGCTCTCAGGTTGAATATTGTTTTAGTGTAACCTTCACTCTACCTGCTCTCAGGTTTAATATTGTTTTAGTGTAACCTTCACTCTACCTGCTCTCAGGTTTAATATTGTTTTAGTGTAACCTTCACTCTACCTGCTCTCAGGTTGAATATTGTTTTAGTGTAACCTTCACTCTACCTGCTCTCAGGTTGAATATTGTTTTAGTGTAACCTTCACTCTACCTGCTCTCAGGTTTAATATTGTTTTAGTGTAACCTTCACTCTACCTGCTCTCAGGTTTAATATTGTTTTAGTGTAACCTTCACTCTACCTGCTCTCAGGTTGAATATTGTTTTAGTGTAACCTTCACTCTACCTGCTCTCAGGTTTAATATTGTTTTAGTGTAACCTTCACTCTACCTGCTCTCAGGTTTAATATTGTTTTAGTGTAACCTTCACTCTACCTGCTCTCAGGTTGAATATTGTTTTAGTGTAACCTTCACTCTACCTGCTCTCAGGTTTAATATTGTTTTAGTGTAACCTTCACTCTACCTGCTCTCAGGTTTAATATTGTTTTAGTGTAACCTTCACTCTACCTGCTCTCAGGTTTAATATTGTTTTAGTGTAACCTTCACTCTACCTGCTCTCAGGTTTAATATTGTTTTAGTGTAACCTTCACTCTACCTGCTCTCAGGTTGAATATTGTTTTAGTGTAACCTTCACTCTACCTGCTCTCAGGTTTAATATTGTTTTAGTGTAACCTTCACTCTACCTGCTCTCAGGTTTAATATTGTTTTAGTGTAACCTTCACTCTACCTGCTCTCAGGTTTAATATTGTTTTAGTGTAACCTTCACTCTACCTGCTCTCAGGTTGAATATTGTTTTAGTGTAACCTTCACTCTACCTGCTCTCAGGTTGAATATTGTTTTAGTGTAACCTTCACTCTACCTGCTCTCAGGTTTAATATTGTTTTAGTGTAACCTTCACTCTACCTGCTCTCAGGTTTAATATTGTTTTAGTGTAACCTTCACTCTACCTGCTCTCAGGTTTAATATTGTTTTAGTGTAACCTTCACTCTACCTGCTCTCAGGTTTAATATTGTTTTAGTGTAACCTTCACTCTACCTGCTCTCAGGTTTAATATTGTTTTAGTGTAACCTTCACTCTACCTGCTCTCAGGTTTAATATTGTTTTAGTGTAACCTTCACTCTACCTGCTCTCAGGTTTAATATTGTTTTAGTGTAACCTTCACTCTACCTGCTCTCAGGTTTAATATTGTTTTAGTGTAACCTTCACTCTACCTGCTCTCAGGTTTAATATTGTTTTAGTGTAACCTTCACTCTACCTGCTCTCAGGTTTAATATTGTTTTAGTGTAACCTTCACTCTACCTGCTCTCAGGTTTAATATTGTTTTAGTGTAACCTTCACTCTACCTGCTCTCAGGTTTAATATTGTTTTAGTGTAACCTTCACTCTACCTGCTCTCAGGTTTAATATTGTTTTAGTGTAACCTTCACTCTACCTGCTCTCAGGTTTAATATTGTTTTAGTGTAACCTTCACTCTACCTGCTCTCAGGTTGAATATTGTTTTAGTGTAACCTTCACTCTACCTGCTCTCAGGTTGAATATTGTTTTAGTGTAACCTTCACTCTACCTGCTCTCAGGTTGAATATTGTTTTAGTGTAACCTTCACTCTACCTGCTCTCAGGTTGAATATTGTTTTAGTGTAACCTTCACTCTACCTGCTCTCAGGTTGAATATTGTTTTAGTGTAACCTTCACTCTACCTGCTCTCAGGTTGAATATTGTTTTAGTGTAACCTTCACTCTACCTGCTCTCAGGTTGAATATTGTTTTAGTGTAACCTTCACTCTACCTGCTCTCAGGTTGAATATTGTTTTAGTGTAACCTTCACTCTACCTGCTCTCAGGTTGAATATTGTTTTAGTGTAACCTTCACTCTACCTGCTCTCAGGTTGAATATTGTTTTAGTGTAACCTTCACTCTACCTGCTCTCAGGTTGAATATTGTTTTAGTGTAACCTTCACTCTACCTGCTCTCAGGTTGAATATTGTTTTAGTGTAACCTTCACTCTACCTGCTCTCAGGTTTAATATTGTTTTAGTGTAACCTTCACTCTACCTGCTCTCAGGTTTAATATTGTTTTAGTGTAACCTTCACTCTACCTGCTCTCAGGTTGAATATTGTTTTAGTGTAACCTTCACTCTACCTGCTCTCAGGTTTAATATTGTTTTAGTGTAACCTTCACTCTACCTGCTCTCAGGTTTAATATTGTTTTAGTGTAACCTTCACTCTACCTGCTCTCAGGTTGAATATTGTTTTAGTGTAACCTTCACTCTACCTGCTCTCAGGTTGAATATTGTTTTAGTGTAACCTTCACTCTACCTGCTCTCAGGTTGAATATTGTTTTAGTGTAACCTTCACTCTACCTGCTCTCAGGTTGAATATTGTTTTAGTGTAACCTTCACTCTACCTGCTCTCAGGTTGAATATTGTTTTAGTGTAACCTTCACTCTACCTGCTCTCAGGTTGAATATTGTTTTAGTGTAACCTTCACTCTACCTGCTCTCAGGTTGAATATTGTTTTAGTGTAACCTTCACTCTACCTGCTCTCAGGTTTAATATTGTTTTAGTGTAACCTTCACTCTACCTGCTCTCAGGTTTAATATTGTTTTAGTGTAACCTTCACTCTACCTGCTCTCAGGTTTAATATTGTTTTAGTGTAACCTTCACTCTACCTGCTCTCAGGTTGAATATTGTTTTAGTGTAACCTTCACTCTACCTGCTCTCAGGTTTAATATTGTTTTAGTGTAACCTTCACTCTACCTGCTCTCAGGTTTAATATTGTTTTAGTGTAACCTTCACTCTACCTGCTCTCAGGTTTAATATTGTTTTAGTGTAACCTTCACTCTACCTGCTCTCAGGTTGAATATTGTTTTAGTGTAACCTTCACTCTACCTGCTCTCAGGTTGAATATTGTTGTAGTGTAACCTTCACTCTACCTGCTCTCAGGTTTAATATTGTTTTAGTGTAACCTTCACTCTACCTGCTCTCAGGTTGAATATTGTTTTAGTGTAACCTTCACTCTACCTGCTCTCAGGTTGAATATTGTTTTAGTGTAACCTTCACTCTACCTGCTCTCAGGTTGAATATTGTTTTAGTGTAACCTTCACTCTACCTGCTCTCAGGTTGAATATTGTTTTAGTGTAACCTTCACTCTACCTGCTCTCAGGTTGAATATTGTTTTAGTGTAACCTTCACTCTACCTGCTCTCAGGTTGAATATTGTTTTAGTGTAACCTTCACTCTACCTGCTCTCAGGTTTAATATTGTTTTAGTGTAACCTTCACTCTACCTGCTCTCAGGTTGAATATTGTTTTAGTGTAACCTTCACTCTACCTGCTCTCAGGTTTAATATTGTTTTAGTGTAACCTTCACTCTACCTGCTCTCAGGTTGAATATTGTTTTAGTGTAACCTTCACTCTACCTGCTCTCAGGTTTAATATTGTTGTAGTGTAACCTTCACTCTACCTGCTCTCAGGTTGAATATTGTTTTAGTGTAACCTTCACTCTACCTGCTCTCAGGTTGAATATTGTTTTAGTGTAACCTTCACTCTACCTGCTCTCAGGTTGAATATTGTTTTAGTGTAACCTTCACTCTACCTGCTCTCAGGTTGAATATTGTTGTAGTGTAACCTTCACTCTACCTGCTCTCAGGTTGAATATTGTTTTAGTGTAACCTTCACTCTACCTGCTCTCAGGTTTAATATTGTTTTAGTGTAACCTTCACTCTACCTGCTCTCAGGTTTAATATTGTTTTAGTGTAACCTTCACTCTACCTGCTCTCAGGTTTAATATTGTTTTAGTGTAACCTTCACTCTACCTGCTCTCAGGTTTAATATTGTTTTAGTGTAACCTTCACTCTACCTGCTCTCAGGTTTAATATTGTTTTAGTGTAACCTTCACTCTACCTGCTCTCAGGTTGAATATTGTTTTAGTGTAACCTTCACTCTACCTGCTCTCAGGTTTAATATTGTTTTAGTGTAACCTTCACTCTACCTGCTCTCAGGTTTAATATTGTTTTAGTGTAACCTTCACTCTACCTGCTCTCAGGTTTAATATTGTTTTAGTGTAACCTTCACTCTACCTGCTCTCAGGTTTAATATTGTTTTAGTGTAACCTTCACTCTACCTGCTCTCAGGTTTAATATTGTTTTAGTGTAACCTTCACTCTACCTGCTCTCAGGTTTAATATTGTTTTAGTGTAACCTTCACTCTACCTGCTCTCAGGTTTAATATTGTTTTAGTGTAACCTTCACTCTACCTGCTCTCAGGTTTAATATTGTTTTAGTGTAACCTTCACTCTACCTGCTCTCAGGTTTAATATTGTTTTAGTGTAACCTTCACTCTACCTGCTCTCAGGTTTAATATTGTTTTAGTGTAACCTTCACTCTACCTGCTCTCAGGTTGAATATTGTTTTAGTGTAACCTTCACTCTACCTGCTCTCAGGTTTAATATTGTTGTAGTGTAACCTTCACTCTACCTGCTCTCAGGTTGAATATTGTTTTAGTGTAACCTTCACTCTACCTGCTCTCAGGTTTAATATTGTTGTAGTGTAACCTTCACTCTACCTGCTCTCAGGTTGAATATTGTTTTAGTGTAACCTTCACTCTACCTGCTCTCAGGTTTAATATTGTTTTAGTGTAACCTTCACTCTACCTGCTCTCAGGTTGAATATTGTTGTAGTGTAACCTTCACTCTACCTGCTCTCAGGTAGAATATTGTTTTAGTGTAACCTTCACTCTACCTGCTCTCAGGTTTAATATTGTTGTAGTGTAACCTTCACTCTACCTGCTCTCAGGTAGAATATTGTTTTAGTGTAACCTTCACTCTACCTGCTCTCAGGTAGAATATTGTTTTAGTGTAACCTTCACTCTACCTGCTCTCAGGTTTAATGTTGTTGTAGTGTAACCTTCACTCTACCTGCTCTCAGGTTTAATATTGTTTTAGTGTAACCTTCACTCTACCTGCTCTCAGGTTGAATATTGTTTTAGTGTAACCTTCACTCAACCTGCTCTCAGGTTGAATATTGTTGTAGTGTAACCTTCACTCTACCTGCTCTCAGGTTTAATATTGTTTTAGTGTAACCTTCACTCTACCTGCTCTCAGGTAGAATATTGTTTTAGTGTAACCTTCACTCTACCTGCTCTCAGGTTGAATATTGTTTTAGTGTAACCTTCACTCTACCTGCTCTCAGGTTTAATATTGTTTTAGTGTAACCTTCACTCTACCTGCTCTCAGGTTTAATATTGTTTTAGTGTAACCTTCACTCTACCTGCTCTCAGGTTTAATATTGTTGTAGTGTAACCTTCACTCTACCTGCTCTCAGGTTTAATATTGTTTTAGTGTAACCTTCACTCTACCTGCTCTCAGGTTGAATATTGTTTTAGTGTAACCTTCACTCTACCTGCTCTCAGGTTGAATATTGTTGTAGTGTAACCTTCACTCTACCTGCTCTCAGGTTGAATATTGTTTTAGTGTAACCTTCACTCTACCTGCTCTCAGGTTTAATATTGTTGTAGTGTAACCTTCACTCTACCTGCTCTCAGGTTTAATATTGTTTTAGTGTAACCTTCACTCTACCTGCTCTCAGGTTTAATATTGTTTTAGTGTAACCTTCACTCTACCTGCTCTCAGGTTTAATATTGTTTTAGTGTAACCTTCACTCTACCTGCTCTCAGGTTTAATATTGTTTTAGTGTAACCTTCACTCTACCTGCTCTCAGGTTGAATATTGTTTTAGTGTAACCTTCACTCTACCTGCTCTCAGGTTTAATATTGTTTTAGTGTAACCTTCACTCTACCTGCTCTCAGGTTGAATATTGTTTTAGTGTAACCTTCACTCTACCTGCTCTCAGGTTTAATATTGTTTTAGTGTAACCTTCACTCTACCTGCTCTCAGGTTTAATATTGTTTTAGTGTAACCTTCACTCTACCTGCTCTCAGGTTGAATATTGTTTTAGTGTAACCTTCACTCTACCTGCTCTCAGGTTGAATATTGTTTTAGTGTAACCTTCACTCTACCTGCTCTCAGGTTTAATATTGTTTTAGTGTAACCTTCACTCTACCTGCTCTCAGGTTTAATATTGTTTTAGTGTAACCTTCACTCTACCTGCTCTCAGGTTTAATATTGTTTTAGTGTAACCTTCACTCTACCTGCTCTCAGGTTTAATATTGTTTAGTGTAACCTTCACTCTACCTGCTCTCAGGTTTAATATTGTTTTAGTGTAACCTTCACTCTACCTGCTCTCAGGTTTAATATTGTTTTAGTGTAACCTTCACTCTACCTGCTCTCAGGTTTAATATTGTTTTAGTGTAACCTTCACTCTACCTGCTCTCAGGTTTAATATTGTTTTAGTGTAACCTTCACTCTACCTGCTCTCAGGTTTAATATTGTTTTAGTGTAACCTTCACTCTACCTGCTCTCAGGTTTAATATTGTTTTAGTGTAACCTTCACTCTACCTGCTCTCAGGTTTAATATTGTTTTAGTGTAACCTTCACTCTACCTGCTCTCAGGTTTAATATTGTTTTAGTGTAACCTTCACTCTACCTGCTCTCAGGTTTAATATTGTTTTAGTGTAACCTTCACTCTACCTGCTCTCAGGTTTAATATTGTTTTAGTGTAACCTTCACTCTACCTGCTCTCAGGTTGAATATTGTTTTAGTGTAACCTTCACTCTACCTGCTCTCAGGTTTAATATTGTTTTAGTGTAACCTTCACTCTACCTGCTCTCAGGTTTAATGTTGTTTTAGTGTAACCTTCACTCTACCTGCTCTCAGGTTGAATATTGTTTTAGTGTAACCTTCACTCTACCTGCTCTCAGGTTTAATATTGTTTTAGTGTAACCTTCACTCTACCTGCTCTCAGGTTGAATATTGTTTTAGTGTAACCTTCACTCTACCTGCTCTCAGGTTGAATATTGTTTTAGTGTAACCTTCACTCTACCTGCTCTCAGGTTTAATATTGTTTTAGTGTAACCTTCACTCTACCTGCTCTCAGGTTTAATATTGTTTTAGTGTAACCTTCACTCTACCTGCTCTCAGGTTGAATATTGTTTTAGTGTAACCTTCACTCTACCTGCTCTCAGGTTGAATATTGTTTTAGTGTAACCTTCACTCTACCTGCTCTCAGGTTGAATATTGTTTTAGTGTAACCTTCACTCTACCTGCTCTCAGGTTGAATATTGTTTTAGTGTAACCTTCACTCTACCTGCTCTCAGGTTGAATATTGTTTTAGTGTAACCTTCACTCTACCTGCTCTCAGGTTTAATATTGTTTTAGTGTAACCTTCACTCTACCTGCTCTCAGGTTTAATATTGTTTTAGTGTAACCTTCACTCTACCTGCTCTCAGGTTGAATATTGTTTTAGTGTAACCTTCACTCTACCTGCTCTCAGGTTGAATATTGTTTTAGTGTAACCTTCACTCTACCTGCTCTCAGGTTGAATATTGTTTTAGTGTAACCTTCACTCTACCTGCTCTCAGGTTTAATATTGTTTTAGTGTAACCTTCACTCTACCTGCTCTCAGGTTTAATATTGTTTTAGTGTAACCTTCACTCTACCTGCTCTCAGGTTTAATATTGTTTTAGTGTAACCTTCACTCTACCTGCTCTCAGGTTTAATATTGTTTTAGTGTAACCTTCACTCTACCTGCTCTCAGGTTGAATATTGTTTTAGTGTAACCTTCACTCTACCTGCTCTCAGGTTTAATATTGTTTTAGTGTAACCTTCACTCTACCTGCTCTCAGGTTTAATATTGTTTTAGTGTAACCTTCACTCTACCTGCTCTCAGGTTTAATATTGTTGTAGTGTAACCTTCACTCTACCTGCTCTCAGGTTGAACATTGTTGTAGTGTAACCTTCACTCTACCTGCTCTCAGGTTGAATATTGTTTTAGTGTAACCTTCACTCTACCTGCTCTCAGGTTGAATATTGTTGTAGTGTAACCTTCACTCTACCTGCTCTCAGGTTTAATATTGTTTTAGTGTAACCTTCACTCTACCTGCTCTCAGGTTTAATATTGTTTTAGTGTAACCTTCACTCTACCTGCTCTCAGGTTTAATATTGTTTTAGTGTAACCTTCACTCTACCTGCTCTCAGGTTTAATATTGTTTTAGTGTAACCTTCACTCTACCTGCTCTCAGGTTTAATGTTGTTTTAGTGTAACCTTCACTCTACCTGCTCTCAGGTTTAATATTGTTTTAGTGTAACCTTCACTCTACCTGCTCTCAGGTTTAATATTGTTTTAGTGTAACCTTCACTCTACCTGCTCTCAGGTTTAATATTGTTTTAGTGTAACCTTCACTCTACCTGCTCTCAGGTTTAATATTGTTTTAGTGTAACCTTCACTCTACCTGCTCTCAGGTTTAATATTGTTTTAGTGTAACCTTCACTCTACCTGCTCTCAGGTTTAATATTGTTTTAGTGTAACCTTCACTCTACCTGCTCTCAGGTTGAATATTGTTTTAGTGTAACCTTCACTCTACCTGCTCTCAGGTTTAATATTGTTTTAGTGTAACCTTCACTCTACCTGCTCTCAGGTTTAATATTGTTTTAGTGTAACCTTCACTCTACCTGCTCTCAGGTTTAATATTGTTTTAGTGTAACCTTCACTCTACCTGCTCTCAGGTTGAATATTGTTTTAGTGTAACCTTCACTCTACCTGCTCTCAGGTTTAATGTTGTTTTAGTGTAACCTTCACTCTACCTGCTCTCAGGTTTAATATTGTTTTAGTGTAACCTTCACTCTACCTGCTCTCAGGTTTAATATTGTTTTAGTGTAACCTTCACTCTACCTGCTCTCAGGTTTAATGTTGTTTTAGTGTAACCTTCACTCTACCTGCTCTCAGGTTTAATATTGTTTTAGTGTAACCTTCACTCTACCTGCTCTCAGGTTTAATATTGTTTTAGTGTAACCTTCACTCTACCTGCTCTCAGGTTGAATATTGTTTTAGTGTAACCTTCACTCTACCTGCTCTCAGGTTTAATATTGTTGTAGTGTAACCTTCACTCTACCTGCTCTCAGGTTTAATATTGTTTTAGTGTAACCTTCACTCTACCTGCTCTCAGGTTTAATATTGTTTTAGTGTAACCTTCACTCTACCTGCTCTCAGGTTTAATGTTGTTTTAGTGTAACCTTCACTCTACCTGCTCTCAGGTTTAATATTGTTTTAGTGTAACCTTCACTCTACCTGCTCTCAGGTTTAATATTGTTTTAGTGTAACCTTCACTCTACCTGCTCTCAGGTTGAATATTGTTTTAGTGTAACCTTCACTCTACCTGCTCTCAGGTTTAATATTGTTGTAGTGTAACCTTCACTCTACCTGCTCTCAGGTTTAATATTGTTTTAGTGTAACCTTCACTCTACCTGCTCTCAGGTTGAATATTGTTGTAGTGTAACCTTCACTCTACCTGCTCTCAGGTTTAATATTGTTTTAGTGTAACCTTCACTCTACCTTCTCTCAGGTTTAATGTTGTTTTAGTGTAACCTTCACTCAACCTGCTCTCAGGTTTAATATTGTTTTAGTGTAACCTTCACTCAACCTGCTCTCAGGTTTAATATTGTTGTAGTGTAACCTTCACTCTACCTGCTCTCAGGTTTAATATTGTTTTAGTGTAACCTTCACTCTACCTGCTCTCAGGTTGAATATTGTTTTAGTGTAACCTTCACTCTACCTGCTCTCAGGTTGAATATTGTTGTAGTGTAACCTTCACTCTACCTGCTCTCAGGTTGAATATTGTTTTAGTGTAACCTTCACTCTACCTGCTCTCAGGTTTAATATTGTTTTAGTGTAACCTTCACTCTACCTGCTCTCAGGTTGAATATTGTTTTAGTGTAACCTTCACTCTACCTGCTCTCAGGTTGAATATTGTTTTTAATTGTATTGTGGTGATTATATTATATTAATTTACAAGTTGTTAAATATGGATACTTATCACATAATTCGCGATCGATTATAATAATCAGAACAGCTGATCTATGTTCCACTTCAGGGACAAGGAATTTGTGACGACTGCAAACACATGACTGAAGGAGCAACTTGTCAGCTGTGTACGGCTGGTGCCTACCGTACAGGTCCGGGCACGCGCAGCGTCTGTAACCCATGTCAGTGTAACGGACACCATGACCCGGCACGTGGGTACTGTGACAGAAACACGGGGCAGTGTCACTGTACCGGCCACACCACGGGCTTTAACTGTGAGCTTTGTGGCCAGGGGTACTACGGCAGCGCCGTGGACGGAGGTCAGTGTTACATGGTGGCGCGCTCCCGCGTCCAGCTAGCCAGCGTGGCAGATGGCGCGGTGGGGAATGTCCAGTCAGAGAGGCGGCACAGGTACTCGCTGAGTGGGTACGAGAGTGTTATGTGGTACATTACTCCTCCGTTAGAGAGTGTTAGTGTGGTGGTGTCTGTTAACGACTTCAAGTCTAACGCTCCTGATACACCGGGTTAGTTGCTGCTTAGTGTTGGGAAATTGGTGGTTTAGGAGGAACAATTATGTTTTTGTAATAGTTTCAGGGTACTTATATCGTAAAGAATAATAATATAACCATATTTAAGTTACCAGTTGCCTGATATTACTACATTACAACCTGGCTGAGTGACACCTTACTAAAGTCCCCCTCCAGGAGTCCTGTACATCTGGGAAGGGCTCCCAGCACACATCTCCGGGGCCCTCTCCTCCAACCTCACCTCACGTCTCCTCCTCCTCCTCTCCGCGGACATCTCCTCGTCACGTGACCACTTCACGCGTGAGACACGTGACCACGTGATGAGGGAGTTCAGTGCGCGCGGTGCTGTGACTGTGCTGTTTGAGGGCATGCAGAGCACCAAGTTTAACATCTCGTATGAGCTGAGGAACTGTACTCACAACTGCAGTGGTAAAGATGCCAGGTTAGGGCTCATCGGATTGTAGGGTTTGTGGGATCAGTTTAGTTTCAAGTAGATATTACTACATCCCTACATGGTTCTAAATGTGTTCTCATTGACAATTAATATTTATGTTATTTCCACAAATTTCGACATCAAAACCGTCAAACTCTTTTACCCATCAAATCGATATAGTTTAATGAATTTTTGAAAATGAATGTATTTCACGATCTTCTCTTCCTACCTTCAACTACAACAAACTAAATAACCAGTAAATAACGTTAGCTCTCTCGGTGCAGGTTTAACGCTACATGTGGGTACGGAATGGACTGCACCTGTGTGTCAGGGCACATGGGTCCCCAGTGTTACACGCCAGTCTGCCCCGATAACTGTAACAACCGGGTAAATTGATATCTTGTTTGGATTTTAAGATATCTTAATCGTGTTAATATGTTAGATTTCATGAGGCTCAAAATGTGTTAGTAACTGTATTCTCTGTTAATATTTTTAACCATAATAACACTTTTAACCATGTTAACATTGTTATCTAAATTAAGATTGTTAACCATTTTAAAATTGTTAACAAAGTATGATCTCCCCTGCAGGGTTCATGTGTAGAGAGTACGGGGGTGTGTAGATGTGACGAGTCCAGCTCCGGCATCTCGTGCAGTGACAGGAGTTCAGCCCAGATTACGTGGTCAGTCAAGAGTTTTGATTGGGTGCCACCCGGTCACGTGATAATGGGACCCAGGATGGGGCATTCCGCTGTCGTTATTGGGGGTAAGAGCTTCGTGAGATACTGCAATGTTCTCTTCATAGATTTTGATCTCTCGTCTGCAAATATTTCTATCTAGAAAATAAAATGTATCCACTTATCTGATAAAATTCAAAGTAAAAGTCTTAAAGCTTTGAGCAACTTAGCAACTTAACTCGCAAACAAGTAAAGGAGACCTCTAACCCCAGGTAACAACTTGACTGTTTACGGAGGGTACGATCTCTACACAATGTACTCTGATATCTGGCAGTTCGATACAGACTCTTTAACCTGGACACAGCTAGTTACTGCTCCTCATACCTCTGGTGCTTCTACTGGTGCTTCTACTGGTGCTTCTGGGGGTGAAGGATATCCTGCTGCTAGATATCTACACAGTGTTATTGTAGAGGATAACTCCATGTGTGTCATTGGTGGGTAACTATAGTTACACTTAACTTGAACACCAGTTTTGATATAGATTTAAGAGGGAGCGAGAGTTTGGTCAAAATAGTTTGGTCATCAATTAACTTTGAAACGTCTTGTCGATAGTATAAAACCCAATGAATACCATTCTAGTTGCTAGATTTTATTGTGTCATCTTAGGTGGGGTAACGAAAGAGGGACTCAGTAGTGAAGTTTGGTGTACAAGTTTAGGAGGAGATGACATTGTTTGGACTAACTTGCACTCATCTGGCCTACCTCCCATGGGTAATGTCACAATGTCACATTATACAGAATTTAGATATTATAGTAATAGCTAAATTTAGGTAAATTAAACTTTGAAAGCACAGAGCGCAAGCTTGATCCTTTATTATAAGATATTTCCTTGTGTTAAACATCCCTCACTCCAGCTGGTAGCAGTGCAGTTCGATACTCTGAAGAAACATGGTACCTGTTTGGCGGTGTAACTGAGTCAGGAGCCTCAAACTTATTGTACAAGTTTAGTGTGACGAAGAAACTGTGGAGTCTCGTCCCAACTTCAGGTACAGACAACGTTTAGATTTCCTCCAAGATTAGTTAACATTTAATACCATTTTTATTTAACCTGCATGATACATTATATTATTATGAATAGTGCATGTTAAGGAATCGTTTGTGTTTTGCTAAAACTGAACCTCAAACAACAATATTTTCATCTCATAAACTCATGATAAAATCAGCTACGTAAATAATCATTACAATATAATATAACCCTAAACATACCCTCTCTGTAGGTCTAGTGCCCCGTATGTAACCCTAAACATGCCCTCTCTGTAGGTCTAGTGCCCCGTTACCCGTATGTAACCCTAAACATGCCCTCTCTGTAGGTCTAGTGCCCCGTATATAATAACCCTAAACATGCCCTCTCTGTAGGTCTAGTGCCCCGTATATAATAACCCTAAACATGCCCTCTCTGTAGGTCTAGTGCCCCGTATATAATAACCCTAAACATGCCCTCTCTGTAGGTCTAGTGCCCCGTATATAATAACCCTAAACATGCCCTCTCTGTAGGTCTAGTGCCCCGTATGTAACTCTAAACATGCCCTCTCTGTAGGTCTAGTGCCCCGTATGTAACTCTAAACATGCCCTCTCTGTAGGTCTAGTGCCCCGTATGTACGGGCACAGCATGATCCTCCACAAAGACCGTCTCCACGTGATAGGGTCCCCGGGGTACTACAAGTACAGTGTTACCGCCCACACCTGGGTATCAGTCCCAGCAGATCTGCCGGAGGAGATAGTATCTAGTTTCCACAGTTCTACTCAGGATGTGGGGCTGGTGTATCTGGTGGGGGGAAGAAGTCGGGGAGTTCACCATCTCAATGGGGTAAGTTGACTTGATATGACGTATCAGATTGTTAATCTGGAGGGGGGATATTTAAAACATATAAGTGATACGAAAGGATTGTATTGGCAGATGTTATTTTAATGTTATTTTAGTGTCAGTGACAATTTGATTGGAAAATAATCTCTGCAGTTCGCTTTTTCACGTCAAGTCTGCTTGCTTGATTGCCATAAAACAATTGTAATTTCTTATATGAATTTTTTTGTCCAAGATCCGCTTTTATTCTACATATAAAATCCTGACAGGGTCTGTTCGCACTGCAACTAGACACAGGCAGCTACATCCAAATAACACGTGACCCTGAAACAGCCATGATCTCATCTAACCTACTATTCCTGAACAACAAGCTGTATCTGATGGGAGGGTTTAATGGAAGTGTTCACAGCCTGGTACTATCGTATGATTTAAGGGATAGTATCTGCTACTTTATCAGAGGTTAATTAAGGGCAATTAATTAATTTAGTAATTTAATAATTGACACTTAATTAATTAATTGTGTTGCTAACGTTTAAATAGTTAGCAGTCGACTGTTTGATTATTCTTATGAACATGAGCGGTATTACTGTATTATTATTATGATAACAAATGATTAAGTAACCAATGCAATAGAAGTATCGTATCTCTGGTGTAAGTGTAAAGTTATGAATGATTTTATTTAAACTCACCGTTATTTCTACCTCAGAGGAGGAAGAATGTAGTAGGTTCGGGTGTGCCTGGTGTGATAAACCTTTATATAGTCCTAAACCTTGCATTCCTACCCCAATTCTAGGGTGAGTGTAACATTGCTTTAACTTAGGTTTGGGCCTGTCCTTATTGAATCAGAAAGTATATTTAAATATTAATTTAATAATTATATTCGAATTCATGATAATATTAATATGTTCGAAACGAAACACTGTATTTACTACCCGCTCTTTTCTCAACCACATCCCTCACCAACCACTCTGTTTATACCAGATGTAAATACAACACATTGGACACCACATTGCCCTGTATCCACCACACAGACTGTTACTCATGCGCCTCCAACTCATGCTACTGGACATCTGCCAAGACGTGCAGCAGTAACAAGTCGCTGCGCACCACGTGCAATGGTGCTTGTAAAGACTGGAGCACGTGCACGGAGTGTCATGGAAACGCTCAATGTGCTTGGCACAAAGACACGTGCACACACACAAGTAATGTTGTGAGAAGTGATGGAAAGAGGTCTTGTCCAGTGGTTTGTGGTGGTATCGATGATTGCACCAGGTACTTTATAAATAACCAATTAAATTTATAATCAAATGGGTTATCTAAATCTACGATTTATTTTATTACCTCCGATTTAAGGTATCAATTGTGTAACGTCGACCGATAAAAGTGTTATATTTTTTTCTATCGACTTGGTAGACTGATAACCAAACATTCTGACCAGATGTACAGTGAAAGATGATTGTAGCTGGAGCTCAGCTTTAGAAACATGTCTGTCAGCTGAACTGCAGGACTGGTTCTGCCTCTTTAATCGGTATGCACAGCTGTTCGTAGGACTACACCATTCATTTAATCAAATTTATTGCTATTTAATAAAGCTGTAGATATGCAAATTATCGTAATATCTGCATAACTGCTAGTAATCTTGATAAACTCATTTAAAATAGTAGTACAACTGAAAAGTAACGTCATATTGTCGTCTGTAGATGTGATCTGTTGGTACATCCGGTACAATGCCCGGAACCATGCTCGTTACACAAGACCTGCTCAGTCTGCAAAGAACACAACCAATGTGGCTGGTGTGCCAATGGTATGTGACTTTCTGTTTCACTTTTACTTACAGTTTCACTTTCACTCAAAGTTTCGATTTTACTTTCGAATTTCACTCACAGTTTTCTTTTAATTCTCAGTATAGTTCGTTCTAGTCAAGCATTTTTGAGCGATTTCGACGACTATAATTAACTTCTTTTTTAAATACCCAGGTGAAGAAGGAGAGTGTCAGAGTGGAGATGTGAGCAACCCGCGCGACAGCACGTGCGCTAACTGGCACTACTTCACCTGTCCACTGGAGGACGAATGCGCGCTGGATGTTCACACGTGCAGACTAGACCAGCTGTGTGTGGATATGGAGGATGGTTACAACTGCACGTGCAGTAACGGCACTGTTAACTCTGACGAGGTAGACGCGTGTATCCCATCCTGCGCGGACACTGGATGTGATCACGGAGACTGTGTTGACGTGGGCATGTGTGTGTGTGAGTATGGGTACCATGGGGCAGACTGTTCCCTAAAGTGTGATTGTATGGGACACAGCGAGTGCGCTGAAGACGGCTCATGTTTGAAGTGTGAGGGTAACACCACAGGGTCGAGATGTGAACACTGCTTGGATGGGTTTATCCTCAAGGGAAAGTACTGTATATCCTGCAAAGAGCTGTGTTATGGCCACTCTAACACGTGTGTCGATAACAGGGTCCCCGCAACAACTGCCACCCAATCATTCAAATACTTGTTGTTCGAGCGCGCCAAATGTGAGGACTGTCAGAACAACACAGTCGGCGACTATTGTCAGAAATGTAAATCACCGGACTATTTCCGGGATCCCGTATCGGGAGAGTGTCGCGAGTGCACGTGCAACAAGCACACTTGGAAGTGTAACCCGGAGACGGGCCTGGACTGTGACTGTCAGAACCACACCCGGAGCAGTTACCAATCTGAGGGTGGAAAGTGTGTAGACGCTCAGAACTGTTTCTTGTACCAGTGTGACATATGTCAGTACGGTTACTCAGGAGACCCTAGAAACGGGTCTTCCTGCTTTCAGACCCTAGATAGAGACAAGGTGTATAACTTTACAGGGCGAGAATACTTTGCAAGACCTTTTCACATACCCTTGCAAGGCTCGTCGGACCACTGGGTCTACATTGAGATGAGGGACCTGGTGGGAACTGTGTACGCTAGTATGAACCCTAGGGAATATAGGATTTATTTAGACGAGAAAACGAGGAGCCATGGAGTTCATCATGAGTCATTCTACGAGGTAATCTTTGAATCAATGATGAGTAAGAGAATTTAACTAAATAATGAAGCTGTGATACTCACATCAATATGCCATCAAATTCAAAGAATTTGTTATTTGATTTAAAGTATCTCGATATTGCAGGTACACAACAGCAAAAGAAGTGCTCGATACACGACACATCGCTGGGATATAAAACCCATGAAACCTTGGATAGCTGGTAACTAACTACATTAAAATTACTATTTAAAACTAACTCTTGTTATTTTTCACCTGTCTCATTTTTCGTGAATATAATTTCTTTCCGTCTCTTTTGCTCTTGCGGTTTTCACTTTTCAATACATTTTGTAATATTGCAACGGAGCAGATTATCATAATTTCCTAAATTTCCATAACACAGGAGTAGAAGAGATAGATACCCAGTACAACTATCTTCAAACGGAAATGAACTGTGAACGACGGCTAATCAAATACTCGCCCATGAAACACGGACCCAACACCGGGATTTACCTGATCATAGAGACCAAGATGACGGGAGGTCACCTCAAGATCCAGTGGTATGTCTCCAACACTGAGTACAACTACTACCTCACTGCTAACCTCCTGTCCAGCGGTCTCATCCTCATGCTTGTCTTCTATTACTTCATGACTAATGCCATCAACTCCCTGATTTATCTGTGGCAGCAACGGGCAGGTCGGCGGGCGAGCGTTAACAATCGCCCGAAATGTTTAGTGAGTTTGTGTCTGGATATCAGCGACTACAAGCACCACCATTTGAGGTGTAAAAGAGGGTATACTCTTCTTCCTCAAAATGAAGCTCTACCACCAATAACGCCAGTAGCAACCCAGGAGTATTTTGTAGCGGATGTGCGCTGTGGGTTGAGCACCGTGTTGATTAAACTACCGGGACAGCAAATGTTTCCTAAGTTGATGTTTGGGACAGCTGTGTTCAAAACTGGGGATAAGTCTTTGGATTTCCGGTTGGGCACCCCTGATGAGGTTATCTGTGAAACGTCAATTTGAAAGTTTCGAGATGTTATTATTTTAGATTTTTGGTGGCTCTTGAGTTTAGGACCAAGATCTTTGGAGTCGACTCCATTCAATTGTTTTTATTCTTAACCTTGTTTTTTTTATTCAACATTTTTTATTCTTGTACAGAGCTCTATTTTAACGTTTTACTGTAAGTATTTTATTTATCATTTTATACATTTATCAATCGATTGTTTGGTTGGATCAAAACTTTAATTTGAATCTCATTGGCAGTTTTACTGGAAAACCAATAGTTGAATGGAATTTATAATATTATAACCTTGAAAATTATCCTATATTATCCAAATATAGTTGTAGTACTGCCTCTTGACTTTTGTATCTCAAATTGTCCCTATTTTCCTAATTTTTAACTTACTATATTATTATGGCCATATTATAATTATAACTGTTAATAAATAACATCCTTTTCTAAGGAAGGATGTGATTATCGGAGGATGTCCTACAGTAGTACATTGTGTGCCACTAGGATCAGGAGGAGAAATACATTGTCCATGTGGGCGAGGTACCATTTGCATTGTCATAGTCATATTTACCCTCTATTCACTGGCCACATTTTTGACGATGACTTAATTATTTTGTTGAATATTATTATATATTGTTGGCCCATACGATGTACAAGTAAAACGAAGAAAAGCCTAATTTCTTTATTTGTAAGTTGCCCGCCATTTCTGATGTATATAAAATGTTATGTTTTTAAAATTCAGATACACAATATTACTCTCTAATATTATTATGTAATAATATTATGTACTATTTCATGCCACTAATATCAGCAATGTCTCTTAAATCTGCTCTTGGGAAGCACCTGGTAAACGGTATCTTGACTAACGGAGGCTTTAGTCAGAAAACAATGTCACACCTGAAGTTAGCGGACGCTATCCCGGGAACGGTAATATTATAATTTATAGTATCATAATATATATCTTATAATAGTTATATTCTTTATTAGACAGTCATAACCGACCGAACCAGTTTTTTGTCTAAGCTACTGCTTTCTTGTGTGGCCTTCATAGAGTGAGATAGTGAACCTTCTGAGGGTGCGATATCACATTTGCTGCGGTGATAGCCGATACACTGGGCGGTATATTCCGAAATCAATCCTTCATGCCCTTTTTACTGTATCATGAACATTGAACAACCATCCAAAACGAACCCAAAGTCATGCTTAGGCTGCAGGATGGCATTCACCAGGGCAGTGTTAAAGGAACTGAATAAAACAACATTGGCTGCCGGTGGTTTTGAACAGAAGACATTGTCTCATCTCAAATTGGTGCAAGCTACTCCAGGAATGGTAACGTTCTTTCCAAGTCTAAAGATAATTATTTAATCATTATGATACAATATGTGATTATACAATTACAGAATTTTGTAATAATGTTTTCTGGCTGAGTTTCCTTGGAAGAAGCCCATGGCCATTGAGTAGAATGGTCTTCCGAATAATAATCTAAGGTGAACGATCTAGTATTGCATAAAATCATAACAATCAACCACCACAAAAAAATGCTTTTACTCTTTCAATAATAGGCTAAGGAATGTCTTTTACAAGAGCTGTCTCAAAAGAGCTGACTAAGACTATGTTGTCTTGTGGTGGTTTTGGTGACAAGACCATGTCCCATCTGAAAGTGTTGGAGGCTACACCAGGAATGGTAAAATTCATTGATTCAAATTGCATATCTTGTACATCTTTGGTATCGCCGGAATGTTTAAGAAGGCGGGTCTAGCTATGAAGACCACATTAGCTCCCAGAGCTCTCTTTTTTGCTTTTTAAAGTTGTAGTTTATTTTAGTTAATATTGGTTTGTGTTTTGGCATAAAGAGTGAGTTTGATATTTGCAACCCACTTGCTGGTGCGTTTTATGTGATGTGTGGTTAATGCTTGTGACCAGCTTTTTTTAAGAGGAAAGAGCCTACTTAAACATTTTGCAATGAGTGGCACCATACATCCATAATATAATAGCTAGTACCAATTCTGAAGGAAACAGATTGTAAATCGGAGAGCATGATGAAGATGCGGCTGATAAATGGAATTTCTACTGCATAGAGTATCAGACAGTTAGTTATTCAGTTGCTAAATTGTTGCATCGCTGTTTTTAACCAATGTTTTCTTGTGAGTGAAACAGTTATTAAAAAATTAAAGCATTAAACCAACAAATTGATATCATTTTGAAAATGGCTGAGATTAGAATTACGGCTTCTGGACAAGATTTGAAGCTTTGCAGATCGCTTAAACCTATAAAACTCATTCCGCAACAGCTGTACCTGCTATTTGTTGGGAGGGGGGGGGGGGGGAGCCATGAGTATTTGTACAGCACGTTATTTGAATGTATGTAAAATGTTAGTTTGTTGCTCTACCCAGCATGATAAATTGAAACTTTACTTTTTATTAAAAAGGACAGTGTCCAATCTTGCAATGGGCACTGTTCTTCGACTATCAGAATACCTTTGGCACTGGAATTCTGTTCCTCTTATAATCATTACAGACTTACAGTGCGTTAAATGGCATAATTATCTTTGGCTAGATAAGTTTGTTTTGGTTAAGCAGAACCTAAAAAGCTAATTTAATTTTCAAAAAATACTAACGATTCCTCACAACCTATATATCGTGTCAGGTGAAGTTTAACTTGACAGTAGAGAAGGGAGACTCCAATATATACGACACTATGCACGGTGGTCTGGGGGCTAGTCTGGTTGACTTGTGTTCTTCTGTCGCTATTCTTTCCAAGTATGTTTATAAACTTATGTTTATAAGTATGTTTAAGTATGTTTATAGCGTGGCTAGTTAGAGTCTAACTATTAGATAACATTTTCGACATCGTCCAAAATCCAACTATCAAATTTCAATAATTTTGCCAAACAATATTCGATTTAAATAGCAACATTAAAAGCATCGTTATATTAAGAATATCATGTTCATTCCTTGGAAGCATGTAAAATGTTATGATCAGACATTAAAATTGTTATTAAGATATAACTTACCTACACGTAACCGCCAAAACGCCAGATGCAAGAGATGGGGAGTGAGCACTGACATGCAAGTATCCTACCTTAAAGGAGCCCCCGTTGGCAAAGACATCACCATAGTAGGGCAGTGTGACCGCGCAGGGAAAACCCTGGCGTTCAGCTCCTGTTTTATATACAACGAAAAGGGGGACCTGCTGCTGAAGGGACAACATACTAAGTTCATGGGAACTCCTCTTGTGGAGCTGGAGCTGGATGATTAGTTGGATTGATGGGACATATCTTAATTAAGTAGTCGAGTTTTTTATAATTTCAGGAGCGCTGTGTTGCCAATCATAGGGGAACAGCTTTGTTTGTATAAAATATCTATTCTAAAGTTATACGTCTTACTGATGTTATCGTTTCTGATGCTTCTTGGGAATTTTTTATGTGAGTTCAGTTTTTAATCATGTAGTTGAAATTTTTAGTACATATATCGATTTTTTATCTTGGTCAGATCTCTTGATTTTCGTTAACTGCAATTTTGCAGAATAGTGGTTAGAAAGTAGGAATTGCAGAGAGTATTATAGGGGTACCAGCTGGTGCAGATGTATTGGTCTCAAACTCTAGATTAATTAAAAGTAGAACCAAACTCAGTTTTTTTTTCAAAAGAGAGTAGGTACATTTAGTATAAAGGTATAATCTTATAATGAGACAATTCTTTATTGTTGAGCAACAAAAATAAAAGACACAAAAAAAACTTAACTTTGAAAACATCTCATTGACAGACTTGTGAGCGTAAAAACGTGAACGTGAACTTTTAAAACAACAATTTTGATCGCTTGTGTTCATGTTCACTAAAAAACCGCCCGAAATCTGTCCGTGACATGAATATTATGTAGAGGGCAAAAGTTAAATTATCCCCTACCATAACTCATACATAAATACATACATTTACTTAAATAAGGATTCTATCATTCTCCTACATGAAATTGTTCATAATAAATTGGTCGACCTTCATCCTGCTCAAAGTTAAATGTGTTTTATTGTTACATCTTGAAATGTCAATTTGGATCTCAGTATTGGGAGTCATAATTATAATAAATTGAAATTTAATAACACCGCTATTAAGATAAAACCTATACTCAGCAGTTTTTAAACTATTCATCCCAGAAAATTTCCTAGAAATGAAAAACTTCGTCTGATTGTCCCATTACTGAGGTTAGATATCTCCCAACAGAACTTTTTGTACACCTCTACGAAAATCTGGAATGACCTCAGCCCCTATGTATTCGAAATATGTGATGCTAATGTAGATGGGTTGATAATCCCGGGTTCTTCCAAGAATTCAGACTTATCAGCTTCGTCAGGTGTTATTAAATCTAACCTTAAAAAGCACTTGCTATCCCTCCAAAATCGAGATGACCCTAATACATGGTAACTAATCTATATTATATCTCAAACTCTACATCCGGTACGGCTATGCACACATGATATCTCTCTCTGCCATGAAACATGGCTAACCTTTTAAACTGTGATTCAAAACCTAAAGCTAAACTAAAACTCAACTGGGCTCTCCTTTGTCACCAAACTAAACCAATAAGTAATTTAAGATTATTATATTTTTCTATATTAATTGTATACTGTAATTAGTATATTGACGTAGTGGATGGTTGAGGGGGTTTCAAGCACAGGTCACTCTCAAATCCTAAAGATAAACATTTGCCTTCGGCACTTGAAACCTCTTCAAACCTCCCCTGATTTATTTATTATTGATATTGTTTGATTGTGCCGTAAAAATAAATATTTGTTTTATTAATATTTGTTTTAAATATTTGTTTTATTAATAACATGAATACTTAGTTTAGAAAAGTAGCTTATGCTCGAAAACATATCGTCAATACTTAAGCCAGAAAATGGTACTTAAACATATTATGCAAAGATCAAACACCAGACAAGACAAACATAGTTATCGATAAAGTTTTTCAAGTTGATCTGGGGACACTTTAAAAAGGTACGCTTTTAGAAGAGCCTTAAAAGATTGCAGGGATTGAGCTGAAGAGATGGTAACAGGCAGACGATTGTAGATCTTTGGAGCCACTACAGAGAAGTCATATCTATAGTATTTTAGCTTATCATGCATATTATGATAAATAAACTGTTTAACATCACTATTCACTGTGTGTCTCAATTGGAAGAGCTACTTTTTTCAATTTTCTTGTTGTTTGTCCATCGTCTTTCGAGACCCCATCTCAATCACCTCCGTTATCTGTTGAGATCTCTGTGGTGATCGCCTACAGACTGAGAACATTTCTAAAAAGGATTGCCTCATTGCCAGACTCCGTGAGATAATGATCACAGGGTTCAAAGCTGCATTTAGTATCGGAAATAGTGTTCCAAACACTGCCAAACATAGAACTATTTTCTCATCTTCTTTGAGAATAATTATTTTATATTCTTCCCAGGAAAGTTCATTTTGTCTTCCTGTGAAGAAACCTAACATGTTAAGCAGATAGAAGATGCAAAGAATAGAATTACAGACAAAAAAAAGGGTAGAAATAAGGATAACAGTGATAGTTACTTCACGGTTAAAGGTTGTGGTTAATGTCGGGAACTCATTTGATCTGTACAGAGAAATCACCTGAATAACACATGTTACGAAAACAATTACGACTGGCAATACAAACGCTATCACTTGTAGCGCTGCAAATTCATCTCCATTAAAGAGTTCTCTACCCATATAATGTGTCATATCTCCTTGAGCGTAAACGTTGCGACTGTAACTATTAAAATAATTGCCAGAGATATATCCTTGGGGGTCACTATCAACAGGTTCATCCCAATCGTACTGCCTGGACTGAAATTCCAATTCAAATCCAGCGATCACGATCCACAGTGTAGCATAAAGAGCACAGCATACTACAACTGCTTTGATTTTGATGTGATAAAATGGGCTGACGATCATTACTGTCCTGGAAACAGCTAGCACCAAGTTATTAAATATTGAGGATCTGTAACTAATGTGAGCCAGAGTGTAACTGACGGCAGCATTTATATTCAGTGTCCGCAGAGAGATCATATCTCTCGTGTACAAAGGAATGATTATTGACTGGTAGATAACCCCAACAGCTGTCAAAATATCTGCTCCTGATATTACTGTATAGAGAAGAGGGACCAAGGCGACATCTTTCTTTCTATAGAAATTTATGACGAAGATGCCGAGGAAGATTGTCATGATGCTTAAGACAATACATGGTATGCTGATGACAACGTAGTGTTCCAAACACCTCATAAAGCTATCATATTGCTCTTCATTTTTCCATGGAACCCATTGTGTTGATCTTGATGGTGTTTGTTGATCAGTAGAGTCAGTCATCCTTCTTACGCTTCTTCATTTTAACTACGTCATCCTGTGAGAAGTATAACATTTGATGATTCAGCGTTTAGCATGTAAATAACATGTCACATGCTTATTTTTCTCAATTTAGCACTTCTTTAAAGAAAAATATAGGCTGAAACCATTTTAGTTGAATAACTGTTATCAATTAAAGAACACGGAAAAGCAAAACCAACTATTTATTAACGACACAATAAATTGTATCTCCTGAGTACAGGTCTGTTAGGAAGGACAATCTAGTTCATAAGCTAAGGACAAGATATATTGATCATATAGAAACGATGAATGGGTTTATGGTTTATAGTGGTATTATTGATATAGGCATTGCATTGTTAAAATGATATAGAGCAACTTTTTAATGATTGTGAATCAAAAGCCTAGCAGGCAGAATGCAGATCCCCTACAAGGAATAAGAATTATTATGTTTAACCTGATATTCTAGCATCAAAAGTGGAATTCCTGATTTTATCTTTTATCATAATATAAGGAGTTGTACTTTTGGTCATTTTTACCAAGGTACCAAGTGTCGGAAATCACGTCGACTTAGTGAAGTTTTGGATATTTTTCACTAGACACACCCACTCCTTAGCCTTTGCGGTACTAACTGTTCTTTTGGATAATACGTAAGACACCCACCCTTTTGCCGCCTTTTGCGGTACTAACTGTCGAAAAATCGTGGTACTAACTGTTTTTTGGTATATAGAATAAGATACCCACCCATAAATTGCTTTAAACAGCTCATTAAACATTGGAAATGGGAAAATTATACCCACTATTTAGTACCCAATGATCTATGAATGCGCTAACCTCACTCTTAAAACACTTGAAAAATCTCAAAGATAACTCCCTCGTCTTCTTAGCATTCAAGGAACAGATGAATATGAAATGGACTGGTACAGAGGTTTGGAGCCTGTCCTCGCGCTAGACCCATGTTTCTCTACCGATCATGTCACAGCCTACCGCACACTGAAAACAATCACTCCAAGTTAATTTTGGAAAGAAACCCGAGTATCGCGAAACCACCAAAAGAAGACTTTCTTATTCACAACGGTTTCAAGAAACAAATTCCTCCGCAATCAACAAAAACAGCTCATCGGGAGTAAAATATTTGTAATGTAGCTTTAGAGAATATTGGGGGTATCTACACTTCTCGGAAGTTAGAATTTTATCGTGACCTAAAATCCAAATTCAACAAAGAATATTACCTAGACAGTGTCATTAAATATGCAGACCGTGCTAATATCACAAGACTACGGATTAGTGCACATCGACTCGAAATTGACTTTGGCCGATATATTCAAACTCCTCGAGATGAGCGAATAAATGCTCCTGGTGCAATATAGTATTAGGTTCTGGTATTATTGAGAATGAAGATCACTTCCTTAACCATTGTGATCTTAACACTGCATCGAGGCGGAAAGTCCTAGACTCCTAGACAAGATCCAGTAAATCATATCAAATCCAAACACACCATCTGTGACATCTTATCCTCTTCACACTGTCATCCTTGGAGCAAACGTCTTCAATCTCATCAGCAGCAACAGTGAAATCGTTGAATTAATCACGAACGAAAGTCAAGTCCACCTCACGAGAGTCGTTGCTAGATTTAACAACCTCAAGAAATTCGTCGACTCTCTGGCCAGTACATGAACACGGAACATCACTGTACCAGCGCTTTTTTCTTTTCGCGCAACAACGACTGCAAAGTGGCCTGGCTCAAGCATTACCAAGGGAAACAAAATAATTATTTTCAAAATTTTTATTTGTCACCTTTGTTTAAGTTATATTAATATAATAAGTTTAAATCTTATGATATTGTTATTATCCTTGCCGCCTTTTGCGGTACTAACTGTCGAAAAATCGTGGTACTAACTGTTTTTTGGTATATAGAATAAGATACCCACCCATAAATTGCTTTAAACAGCTCATTAAACATTGGAAATGGGAAAATTATACCCACTATTTAGTAGGGGTTTTGTTTTCAATGTAGTCGAATTAGATAAAAAGTTACACCAAAAAGTTTAAAATTACAAAAAACCCAAAAAAAACTCAAAAAAACCTCAAAACCCATTCCCAAAATTGAAATTAGAGGTAAAATAGTTTTTTTTGGGTTGGACACCCAAAAAATGAACCCCTTAGTACCATATACTAACTGTTTTTCTGGAAAATGGGCAGCAGACCCACCAGTTAGTACCATGTACTAACTGTGTTTTTGGGAGAAAAAATGACCCACCCACCAACGTGATGTCCGGCACTTGGTACCTGATCCCCCCCCCCCCCCCCCCCCGCATCACTCGCAGTCAGCCGCTCTGACATGATTAACCACCTTCCTTGTGTTGTTGGTTAATCATATGAGCGGGATATTAATACCTCATTTCATTCTTAAATAACATGGTCCACGAGTTACAATGGTGCAAACCGGTAAATCCCCCATGTTACAGTTAGGATACTAGTTTCTATGCACTCAGAGGTTTCATTCTTTTGTGATGTTTTAATTGTGTCGTGCATCATTGGAAATAGTATTTGAATAGCAAACGACCACAGCAAAGATGAAAACATTTAGACTTTTTCGTAAATTCACGTTTGCTGCAAAATTGTGATCAAATTCAAATTTGATTAAGAAACCTGTACAGGTTCAAGAAAGTTAAGGAACCTGATCTTGGCACATACCTGATCTCCTACTGCAATACTCAAATATTCATTTTGAGGGTCCAATATTTTCAAAATTGAATAAAAACTTTTAAAGGCCTATCTCAAAATTTCGTCTCAATGATCTCTTCTAAATGGTCCCTAGAACATATCCTGATAGTTCCAGGGTGATTACTCAAAAAAATCTAGTCTGAAAAGATAGTATATTCTATAAAATAGTTCAAACATCTGGGTGTATTAAACTCTTTTATAAATTCGAGCATGCATCTGTTTATATAACATTGTATGATGTGGCGTCTGTAAAAATATAATTATTTTGTCTACATTTATTTTTTCTAGATAGATCTTGGCAAATTTCTAAAACTTGAATGATGGTATTCGATATAATGTTACACAAATATTCACCACTAGTTACATGTGAAAGGTAATCTGAAAAAGAATGGTCAAACAACGTGAAAGGAACAAGTTTCACTTTCAGTCATTCAACGATCAACTCGGTGGTATCAAGGTAAGCAGAATGATATATTATATAGCCCTGAATGCCGGTACTGATGTGAACTATATTTAATCTGACACGGATCAATGTGGACCCTGACACAAAAACAAAATTTCAAACTAGTATTCTCAAGAAAATTAGCCTTAGAAAAAAAAATGTCACCTTCACTTTCTTAAATGGTCACTGGGTGTAAATCGTAAAGCCAGCAAAGCAGGCGTCTGGGGTGAGTCAGGCCGCTACCCAATGATCTATGAATGCGCTAACCTCACTCTTAAAACACTTGAAAAATCTCAAAGATAACTCCCTCGTCTTCTTAGCATTCAAGGAACAGATGAATATGAAATGGACTGGTACAGAGGTTTGGAGCCTGTCCTCGCGCTAGACCCATGTTTCTCTACCGATCATGTCACAGCCTACCGCACACTGAAAACAATCACTCCAAGTTAATTTTGGAAAGAAACCCGAGTATCGCGAAACCACCAAAAGAAGACTTTCTTATTCACAACGGTTTCAAGAAACAAATTCCTCCGCAATCAACAAAAACAGCTCATCGGGAGTAAAATATTTGTAATGTAGCTTTAGAGAATATTGGGGGTATCTACACTTCTCGGAAGTTAGAATTTTATCGTGACCTAAAATCCAAATTCAACAAAGAATATTACCTAGACAGTGTCATTAAATATGCAGACCGTGCTAATATCACAAGACTACGGATTAGTGCACTGTACCAGCGCTTTTTTCTTTTCGCGCAACAACGACTGCAAAGTAAAGTGGCCTGGCTCAAGCATTACCAAGGGAAACAAAATAATTATTTTCAAAATTTTTATTTGTCACCTTTGTTTAAGTTATATTAATATAATAAGTTTAAATCTTATGATATTGTTATTATCCTAACAGTTACTATTGTAACTTAAGATTTTAAAGTTTTATTCCTTGTAAGGTCGGAGTAAGAAGGCTAGCAAAAGCAGATGATTGTGAGGACAATGACACCCAGACAAACCAATCTCTACAATATTGGCGGGAGATGAACTGCTCTGAACAATTTGGTATGAAACCTTGTGGAAGTTCTCTGTAAGATTATTGCAAATATCGTTATAAAATTATTCAAATATCATCAGGATCACGTAAAAATATTGGCTTTTTGTTGGTCGGACAATACTTACAATTGGGGGGGTAGAGGGTGTCACGTCCGTCTATGTCCGCTTGTCTCATAGAATCCAAAAAGGGCAGGACATTGGCGGACATTAGTGGACAAAAGTGGACAGCAACCTTTTTCTAAAATTAAAAAAATAC
This sequence comes from Bolinopsis microptera, assembly GCF_026151205.1. NCBI lineage: Eukaryota > Metazoa > Ctenophora > Tentaculata > Lobata > Bolinopsidae > Bolinopsis > Bolinopsis microptera. Next base: position 3,090,438 of record NC_087079.1, on the reverse strand, counting down.
AAAATGAGAACAGACTAAGAATACACTGACTCACGGGTCTGTGTGTTGGTATTTATAGACATGCAGCTCTGAAGCGAATCATAATGCAGGATCGATATCACGTGACCATGGGCAAGCCAATGATCTACAAACAAATGGAGCGGTTCTGCGCAGCTTGACATTTAAAATATTGGCTTTGGTTAGGGTTAGGTACAACATAGATTATTTTTAACAAAAGGTGGTAAATTATCTAAAAGGAATAAGACCGATCATGCCCGACTTTTCCGTGAGATAAAAAAATAAACGTGACATAACAGATGCTGAGCTGAATAATAGTACAGAAATTAGTTGACCAATGAAATCATTTTGACGAAATATTTTGATAAGGAATAATGATTGGAGCAAATCATCGAATTGAATTTGATTGTTCTGAAAAGCCAATCAAATTCAAAAGTCATAATGTGTTCAAAGCTATCTATTATTGTAAAATTAGTTCACCATCAATAATTTTGACCATAGACTCCGTGTCTGACTTGTCTGGCTTGTTGATTAAATTACTGTAGTTCTCGTGCCATAGTGTTGATTAGCACAAAAGGATACAAGGCCTATGCCTTGGAAACTACAATTCAATTGTTGGTAGCTTGGTCCAATATATTTAAATATTTGATCCTGTGATTCGTACATGTTTCATGCTACCCTGAGGCCTGATCATTTTGACCCGAAAATATTTTTCGGTTTTCGAAGTCCACGCCTACCCTTCGATATCCGATTTCGGACTTGAGGGTCCCCTTTGTAAATTTGTAATGCGATCTTGGAAGGCAGACCTCCCTTTAGCAATACGAGCTCGGTAGCGAGAGCTCTGTCTTCAGAGGTATGTATCGATAATGACTCGGACAGAAAGATTTCTAAGTCGACATTTTTCAAAGTTTTTCTGGAAACTACTTCAGTTCATGTTTCATTCTACCCTGATCATTATGAGCCGAAAATGTGATTCCAAGTTCGGTTTGAAAAAGGGGAGGTCCAGGGGCGGCTCGTGTGGGCATGTGGGCGTTCAGACGCGCCCACATAATTTTCAACTTAAAAATTAAGAAATTTTTAATTTAGATTCGATGAAGTCGCGTAAAATGTTAACGCGCACGGACTAGCGACACCATAAAGCCGCGCAATTTTGGGGCAATTTAGACACTTAAAATTTGACTTGCGAATCGAGGGCTATGCGTGTAGCGTGGGCGATTTGAAGCACCCACAATCTCAAATTTTACGTGTAATTTGCAGTAGGGGCTGGCAGCTCATGAATCTGAGTGCAGATGTGTATTTTAATATAAGGTGGGGTCGTCTACACCCCCACTTTTTCGCGTGAGGTCCGTCACGAGCCGCCACTGGGGAGGTCTGCTTTCCGAGATTGAATCGAAAAGGGGATGCCTCGATAGGTTATGAATATAGGCTTCTTATGAGTATAAGCTCCTTCCAATTGATCAAATTATGTGCACAAAATTCTCATAATATTTGTCCGCTAATGTCCCAAAAGACACGCCCGTTGTCTCATAGAATGCATAAAGTACAGGACGTGACATTGGCGGACATGTCACCCCCCCCCCCCCCCGATATGATGAACAATAATTTATAAAAGTAATCAATCCAATCAAATCACTAAAGCCATACCATACACTATCCTGTCTCATACAATTGCTATATTTTGACCTTTTGAAACTTCTCCCGCCCCAGTGCTGTGTTACGGAAAACTTAACACAATAACAGAGAGTCTACCACAACTTCTCCACCACAAAGATACGATAGTAGATATTATCCTGGACTCTCTGCAGGTATCTTCTTTCGAACTTTTATACTTTTATAATTCATTTTAATTCTTTATAGTTATTATTAGAAAGCCCGTGATCACAGGGAGAAAGGTATGTAATAGTTTTGTTTGATAGTCAGTTTTTATCGCATCAATGAATAATGAATATTCATCACAACCGATGATACAACCCAATAAAAAATAAAATGTAACTCTCACTGAACACAACGTACTAACAACAAAAACGATCACAATGTCGATCTAATATTCAGCAAGCACAGATGTTCAATGCTTGCTTCCACCTTAATAATGTTAATAACTTCATAATTTTATGATACGTCATGATTAATTTACATTGACTCTCTCATAACTTTTGCTGATATCACTGTGAAGCTGTGGTTTACTAAATAAAAATTATACTGAAATACGCTGTTTGTTATTTAAATGGCGCTTGATTTGGCGCTCTAAGTGGTACATCACTCATTTACTCTTAATTTAGAGTTGTTAATGTTTTCAATATTTTCCAGGATACAACAGGCAGGCACGGCTGTGATGCTGTTTTGGATGTGCTTTCTCGTGTTGCTCTTGACTTACAACAGGTACTAATTTGAGAAACTTACTAATTATTCAATAAATTAGAATGTTTAAAGAAAGTCTAGAAATATTTAATATATTGCTTGTTTCATCGAACAATAACACGTCTTATTGTTATGATTATTGTCAAAATATCTTAAAACAAAGCCCAACCTTTTCTAGGTAATCCAAGATATAAAAATAAATAATAGATGAATTCATCCGTAACCTACAATAACTTCACATTTATCTCCTCAGGATTTCTACAGCTGTGTACCCCGCATAATCCTCGTCCTACACTCCCTCCTAAAAGTGCAAGACGCCCCACTCATAGCCCACGTCTTCAAAACCTTCGCCCACATCTTCAAGACCACATGGAGGCAGATGCTAGCTGACATCAGCTCTGTGTTTGATCTGTTATCACCGCTCTTCAAGCCTCCGACCAAGCATTATGTGGCTAACTTCACTGCGGAGAGTGTTGCGTATCTGATCAGGAAACATCCTGAACCAGAGGTTTTGTTGGGTTTATTGGAGGAGAAGATAGGGCAGAGTAGTGGGTTAGTTGCTCCTGTTGCAACCTTACTTTTTGAAACGGTTAAAGGTGTTCAGTACAAGTTCAACACACATGCTGATCTTTATCTTAATCTTATATTGAAGAAGAGTAGGACATCGAAACATTTTCAGAATATTTACATCGAAATATTGAAGCTTGTTGCGATAAAAATCACCAAACCGGAAACTCAAATCATATGGGATTCCCTGATTAGAGGTTTATCCACGGAAAAAGAACCGTCAGAGTTCTTGATATTTGTTTTGTCGTGTATTGATGTAATGTTGAAAGGAGGACGCCACACCTATCTGATATCCAGCTCTGATCTGTTATCTGCTCTGACCCCGATATTCAGTCTGTTGAACGGAGATGAGGGGAGGTTAGAGGAGAAGTTTAGTGTCACTGTTGTGAACTTTATCCGTGCTCACAACCATCTGATGAGGTATTTGAAACAGATGGTGTCAGCTGATGATAGGTTGATGTTGTCTCTTTATCTTGATCATCATAAATCAGTGAACTGTCTGCAATCTTTGATTAGTGTGCTATGTGGTATGCCAGAGTTTTATGATAATTACTGTCCTGTGATCTTGGAGAAGGTTCAGAGCTTTGATCTCAGAACTTATCTTCATGTTTTAGCAGAAATCTCCATACACCGTGAAGCTGGAAACATTCTTGAAATACCAAGCATATTTGCTGAATCTCAGCCTGAATTCAAGAAATCTGTTGTTCAGCTATTATCAGATTCTGGGTCAGACACAACTCTCGCTTTTCAGTGTTTAAAAGTTATCCAAAGTTTTACCAACATTGACGATGACTCTATAGCCTCGCTAACCAACATGTTCAAAGCCCTTCATCAAGACAAAGACCAACAATATCTTTACCTGGAGGTTATAAAATGTTTATCTCTCTTATCAGTAGATGAGAGTGACGGATTGCTGCAGTGGGAGGAGGTGGTAAATATGGTAACTGAACAAAGTGGTGATGTTATAGTGTTGCAGACTGTGTTTTTCTACCTCAGACAGTGCGGGCCTGGGTTTATAGAAAGGTCTTGTTTTGAGAAACTCATGGAACTTCTCAAAGTTAGTCTTTAAAAATTCTAAAATATGTTGTTTAATTTCCTTTCTTTTCATCACAATAATCTCTTATATAGCTGACGGTAAATTGTGCAACGAATTTCCTCCCTACTATATTATGTGTAGTTTCCCAGCTCACACCTTATCGCACACTTTTCAGGATAACCTACTAAAAACGAGTACCTCTGTACGGTACATCACACTGAATATCCTATCACTGTACACGGAAGTGGAGGAGATATCCCCTACAACAAGACAGGATATCACTGCTGCACTTAGTGCTGAGAGCACGCCTCTTACACTGGAGACTTATAGGGATAGATTCATGCATTGTACCCTGCTGAGGTAACAATATATGTGCTGATAAAATGTTATGTTAGGGAAGGTGCATGTTATCATCCACCTTATGGTTATGATATTTTAGGTTGATTACAAGTTGTTAAATTTGGTTGCATGTGTAATTTAAAATATTCACTTTGTGACATGATGGAATTGATAATCATTAAAACAATCATTGAAAATCTCAGGTATTCAGCCTCGACTGAAAACACGGATTTTAGAGTGAGGTATTTGTTAGGCAGTTTGCAGTGGCCGCTGCGACCTATCTGGGAAGGACTAACCAAACTTATAGTGGAGTTTGGCAACGCTGATTCAGCTACCTTTTGGACCATATTTAGTCAGGTATTTGAAATTTAAAACTTTTTAATGGGCTCTAATCATCAAAAGTGTAACCCACACTTTTTAATTTTATGTATTTCTGGTAATCTTTGGTACAAAATATGGTCCATTATTTATCCATTATACCTTTGTCTTCATTAATTAATTTACTAGGTTATGGGCCGTCTTTACGATACATCTCATCGTGAAACGAAAATGGAAATCGATTACCCAACTTCAGAGTATGGTTTGTGAAAATACAAATATTGCGTAATTTTATCTTTTTATGTGAACTCAAGACAATTTTATGCTGGCTATTCTGAGTTTTTTACTACTAACACTACTAACGCATTCTTTATTCTCCTCAGTCAGAAAAATAGCGACCAGCAATTTCTCAAATTCTGGTCTCTTGGTGAAGGACATTGATGACGATACATTCCGGAATTGTCTTTGGAATCTTCTTTCGGAAGTTCCACACATTGCTGAGCCTAAGTCCAGATATTTAGTTCCTATCATACTCGAGTTCCGGTAAGGACTAAATTTATCTAATTATTGAGTATTGGTTTTAAAACCTTTTACCCGTACCTCTAAGTATTGTAGCGGCTTTTACCTAATACATTGGCCCTGAAACTGGCAAATTTTACACGCGGTGCACATGTCTTAGTGTTAAATGTGGAGCGCGCAAGATTCTTTCTCTGTAAAAAGTAAATTGAGCATTCTATTAACGCGCGTTTTTATCTACAAAGACCTCGATCAGAATATACCACGAATAATGTACGGATTTTGTGTCGAAATTGCTACACATTTGAGATCTAATAGATAGTTTCACACAGGGTGAGGTACAACGAGGTTTACGGATTTAGAAAGCAAGATATATCGCTGAACAGAATCGTTAAAGCAAGTGGTGAGTAATTAATCACATGTAACCCGACGACCCTTCACTTTTTCACATATGTTTTCTAGACAGCGCTATCTCAGAAGAAATTCTCTGAGACTACGAACCTAAATTCTGGCGAATTGGTTTAATCAAGCATTAACTGGGAATGATTAAGAGCACATTGATAGAAGACTGCTCGATATTCAGTTATTTCATCATAGATATTCAGTTATTTCATCATAGATATTCAGTTATTTCATTATAGATATTCAGTTATTTCATCATAGATATTCAGTTATTTCATCATAGATATTCAGTTATTTCATCATAGATATTCAGTTATTTCATTATAGATATTCAGTTATTTCATCATAGATATTCAGTTATTTCATCATAGATATTCAGTTATTTCATTATAGATATTCAGTTATTTCATCATAGATATTCAGTTATTTCATCATAGATATTCAGTTATTTCATTATAGATATTCAGTTATTTCATCATAGATATTCAGTTATTTCATCATAGATATTCAGTTATTTCATCATAGATATTCAGTTATTTCATCATAGATATTCAGTTATTTCATCATAGATATTCAGTTATTTCATCATAGATATTCAGTTATTTCATCATAGCTACCCTCCCACTGAAAATACCCAACTCCTACAGGCGGTAGTAAACCCGAGACTCATATAAACGATGAGCTGAGAGCCATGTTGAAGCTGTTATCTCAGTTTAATAACCCTAAGGCATTGTACAAGACAGATGAGTTGCAGAACATGTACTCAGAGCTACTGTCTAACAAGCAGACCGATGTTCAGGTAAGTTTTGTCATATTAACTAATAATAAGTTCCACGATTTAACCGGATTGCTTTTATGGAGTTCGATATTATGTGATCTAGATTTTAGTCTTGGAGATCAGGAACTAAGTGTCAACTCCAGTTGTAGTGGCACGGTATGTTTTACTAGTAGAAAAGTAGAGTAGTTTTCTTTCACGTGCTCAAGTATGTCCTATGAACTTAACCATTAACTAAACTCCTTTAGTTAATAACTCTATTCCATTTCAGAAACTAGCTTTAGAGTGTATGATAACGTACAAAGATGCCTCTTTAACTGAGTATAAAGAAGATATTCTAATGCTGGTGGATGATGTCAACTTCCGAGATCAGCTTGCCAAGTTCAGGTATCTTAAATATCATTTATTATGATAAATATATCCTAATGTTTATAGTATTGCAAATTGTTCAGATATTACATGATAAATTCACATACAAGATGCTTATTTAAGATGACAACTATAAGATTCCGAAACTTACAATGGGATTTAGTCTCGAAAATAAATTCCAATACGTACACATGACAAATCTCGCTAACGTTTCTTAACCACCCCACCATCAGCGTGTCAGGGGAAGGAACAATCCTAAAGCCAGATCACAGAGCAGCAGTGTTCCCCATCCTACTGAAAATCATGTTTGGTAAGATGGGTAGCAGGATAGGACATGCTAAGGGCAAAGCTGGGTCCAAGCAGAGACAAGGCATCGTTCTAAGATATCTGGAGGTTCGTCATTATTTATTTTTATTGGAGATACTAAGTTTAATGAGATGGTAATCATTTTTGTGGTCTAAGTATGATTATTTATTTTAGAGTCGACAGTGAAAAATAGGGACATAATATTTTAAATCGTTTTATCACAGGCTTGCTCAGAGGAAGAGATCGGTTTATTTTTCGACCTTGTAGCCTTGACATTTGGGATCAACGAAATCCATCCAGGTAACTGTTCTTTCTCCCTGTTTTTATCTAATCAACCCTACCTGCTCATATGGTAGTGCATAAATTATCTACAATTCATTTATCTCAAAATATACGTTCATTTTTCTGCAAAGTTAATACAATCAAACTATTTCAGACTCCACTCCATCCTTCTCGATCACGCCGCTAGGAATGCAGACCTCCTACCTCCGCCTGATCCGCCAGACAATCTCAGTCCTCCACGAGGACCAGACCAGACCTCACATTCCACACATTATAGACACAGTGCTGACGATGTTGCACTCTGTTCAGCACTGCTTGCAGCGCCGAACTGAAGTGATGCCTCACACTCACACCCCCCTCAAAGCGCTGCGAGCGCTCACTATTTCTACCATAACTCATGTTTTGAACGCGTTTCCTAAAGACGATTTGACGGCTCACCAGGCACGAGTGTATGAGGTTGTTGTGGATGTTAATATTGGGAACTTGCCCGCGGAATCTCTTCAATCCTCCTCTCCTCTACTCCTTCTCATTGAGTCCTGCGCAATGCACAGATTGTCATGGTTACAGCACACATGTGCTGGGAAACACGTACTTGAGTACGTGATAAGCCTGTTACGGGGTAAGGGCGTGGTCAACGTTGTTATCAGCAAAGTATTGACAATAATAGCGTGTCTACTAGACCATGGGACAGCAGGACAAACCCTCCTACTTCCTTATCTACACCCAGTGGTCCAGTACATTCACCAGTCTCTGTTGTCCTTGAAAAAGACCAAGAAGAAGAAACATGGACCAGCGGTTTCAGTCAAGAAAACGTTAAAACAAGAGCTGGACCTGCTGTCCCGCATATCCTGTCTGATAACAGAAATACCTGACATGTCACTGCAGACATCGTGTGACGCGCTCATCAACACTCTTGTGCACGTGCTGAAGGAGCAGATAGTCCGGAAGCCTGTGGATGTAGTGAATGCTGTGGACACTATTACTCAGCTGCTGGTTTGTTTGAAGAAAACAGAGCACTCTGAGTATCCTCCCTTACTGGACACGTGCTATCAAATGTGTTGTGTGCTGTTCGGAGATAACAATGACAAGGATGCCAGAAAATCCCTCTGTAGATTGCTAGAAAACACGGGTCACCCCAGTGCAAACATACTCCACCAGCTACACGCCTGGAACATGAAAGTGCTGGATGAACCTGACTTTGATGCTAGGTTACAGGGATTCCGAGACATGTCTCAGATCCTCAACTCTGACATTCCCGTCAGCGATCTAAAGTTGAGACTGTCTCCGTGTCTCAACACTGCTCTCTACACTGTGTTCACCTCAGAGGAGATGGCACTCCGAGACTCTGCCTCTCATGCTGCCATCCTCACCATAGACTTTGTCAAAACCACCAGCAACTCCCAGATTTACACCCTTATTATTGAGGAGCATATTGTTAAATTCCTACAGAGCGGGCTCCGTAACCCTGCCGAAGTCTTCCAGCGTGAAGCCATACTGCTCCTTCACAAAGTTGTTCAAGCCTTCCCTGAGGTTGCTCCCTGGAACCACCTAGCTCCTCTCACTGATGAAGATCCGGAGATAGACTTCTTCAACAACATTACACACATACAGACGCACAGACGTACACGTGCAGTCACCAGGATGAAGGGGTCTATTGAGCAGGCTAGCGTGGATTCTATGTGGAATTATCTTCTCCCTATTCTGTCTCCTGTCTTCTCTCTTTCAGGGTTAGTCTTTTCTCTTAGTCTCTTTAATTAGTGATTATTTTTTGAATAACAGTTTGTCGTACGGGGTAAATTTGATGTGCAAAATTTTAAAGTGGAATTAGTCAGTAGTCACGTTTCCAACTTTGCTAGTAATAAAACATGATAACTACAATTAATCGTGCTGTATAATTTCCGAAACCAATAGTACTCGACATCACAATGGACAATTCCCTGCCCAACCACCAAAAAAGACAGCTGTAAATCGAACCTTACTAAACCAGAGAATTACACAATTGATATTGGAATAAAATCAAACTACATTGCTTCAAAAAGACAAATCCTGCAGCAGACTCTCTTTATGAATTATTTACAATAAACTCCACTGTAGTGTTTAGTGTTTACACGGTGGAGACGGTGACTGCCATTCAAGTGGCCAGTAGGAGTAACCAGTGTGATGTCTACTGGTTCGCAACAGGGTATAGTTGTTGGGAAGGGACAGTTGTTGAGACAGATGTTGGGATGAACGACGGTTTTTTGCGACGGGCTTCAATTTTCAACTTTGTTAAATTCTATTTTATCCGCAATTTAGTTTTTAATTCTCCTGGGACCCCCTCGAAATTCAACCGAACCGTTTGAGTTATAAATTTGAGATAACCAAAACCTCTATACTGTTAGCTGTTAACACAGGGGTACACAGCTAACAACTATATTCTTTACTTCTTGGGAACTGAGATATATATTATATATAATAATATGTTGTATATGGTAACCAAGAATGGTTACCAGTCTTACACCACGCTGCTATAAACTAGTATATCAAACAGTAACTCCCCCAGGAACAAGCACCACAACACGATAACAGAGGGCTTGTCAGTCCTTACAGAAATGTGTCTCAAGTTCCCCTGGGCCAAGTTTCTCAAGCTTCTCCAGAAGTCTCTCAAGGACCTGGCTGCCAAGGTGGAGGATAAGATCACTGTCAAAGTTGTTGGTGCTATTCTTGCTGGTAATTGTCTTGACTTTTAGATCACGTTTTATTTAGTATGAAAAATAAATATTTCACCCAATTTTATCAACAATTTACTGTACAATAATTTACTGTACTATAATAAAAATAAAACACTATAGCCCCCCCCCCCTCCATTATACCGAGAATTACTATCCCCCATCTCAGGATTCCACGAACCCGTTGAACCAGGCAGTAAGATCCTCTCTACCATTACAAAACAAGTCCTGCCCAAGATGCAGGAGTTCCTGACAAAGGTAACCACGGCTCCTATAGAACGGAGCAAGAAGAAATCAATCGCTTACGAGGAGGACCAAGTCGCTGTCCAGGTTAATTTTTATCTTTTTTTTTAAATTTGTATATTCATATTTAATGTTGTTATTTGCTCTGAAACTTTGGGTTTTTAAATTTATATTTATTCGTTTATCGTTGTTATTTGTTGTTAATAGGCTCTAGATAAATTTATTTAACCTAATGTTCCATTAAAATAAGGAAAATCGCTAGATCAAGGAGAGATAACTATTATCACAAATCTTAATATACATCAGAATCCATCTAATAACACTTAGACCTTCAGCAAACAAATCCAATCTACCGAAAATTCCACCAACCCCTTAAATCTTTAAATTTGTCTTCAAGGTACCTCATCACTTGCACCACAGCACGATTAACACCCCACCATTCAGGCACCAATAGCGATATCAATAGTGAATCTAATCACGAGACTGCCTGAGGAGGAGAGACAGACTAAACTTCCTCCTGTACTGTTGAGAATTTGTAACACGCTGCGTAACAGGTGAGGAGGAGGAGGGGTGACAAATTAATTGTTTATTACATTTGTCAATCATAGTACTCCGATTATAAATGGCGGTTAAGATGTGTATTTTGATCGACTGAATTTACTGAGACTCTTTAAAAACCGCTAATTCTAAATCGGTCCACTATAATTTAAAGCTCGTTTCATTAACTTATGAACAAAGTTAACTACCCACTTGTTATTTCAGAGCGATGGATGTGAGAGATGTATCCAGACAGACGTTATCCACTATAGCTAACAGTCTCGGACCTCTCTACTTGGGTTACATTCTCTCTGAACTCAGGGGCGCTCTGTCTAAGGGGTACGTAACGGAACCTTTCCCTAATTTTATTTAAGTTAAGTTTATTTTATTTCATTTAGATCAAGTCTATTTGATACAAATTAGATTCGGTTTGAGTCTTTTTAATTTTGTTCATAACTTATTATTGTAATTAACTTATTATATAGTTTTATGTAACGATGAATTGAACCAACAGCTTGAGCTTTCTTAGGTATTCCTTCTGTAATTTGTCTACTTGGTCCACAGAATGAACTAAAACTTGGTTAAAATATTTAACATATTACTGATATAGTGGCAGTAGCTGTAGTATTTCCGAATTAAGACGTAATTACGAGGTTAAAACTCTTCATAAGTCATAAGTTCCATAAAAGTGTACTTAAGTAAAATGACAGACATCCATTATACAAACACAGTACACATATTGATGTTCATTCAGGTAGTCTTTATGCGAACAGTTTTTCAAACAGAGATATCAATAAAACAACGTATTAATTCACAGATAAATAAAATAAGTTAAGTTTTCAATTTGGCAGTATCAAATCAGTGCAGGGGGCAGACTTTTTCGGAAGAACAAATTTCGCTGAATCATCGACATATCAGACATCGAGATACTTTACCCTCCCTGAACTGATTAAGCTCAAAGTTTATACAACAATAAATGTTTTGGTCGACTCATGTGCACAATTCGGTCGGTAATAATTTAGTAAGTTAATAAAAAGTCTTTATACATACAAACGTTTTAATCGACTGAAGAAAAAATTCAGTCTGTAATAATTGGATATGTTCCAGAAGATTCCTGATCACAGGCCCGTATCCTCCACACGAATATTATTAATTTCATCAATTTTGATTCTCCTATCGACTGTTAGTCTACGTACTGTTTTAGTTACCAGCCACTCAATAAACTGGTAGAATGTAAAGAAGGAGAGTCCAATAAAGAGATCAGTCAGACCACCAACATTCGCTGAAATGTGAGGCATTTAATTAATATTTAATAGGTTATATTATAATAAGTCATTTAATTGGTCATTAGTCATCACCTACTGAAGAATAAGTTGAGAAATTTGTTCATTAAATCACAAAGTTTGATTTCCCTAAAGTTTTTAGTGGTTGATATAAAGCTCTTACCTATAAAGCTGGTTATTTCATAGCTAGGTGTCTGTACAACATTTATTGTGCTCATCTGGTCAGTGTAGAACACTATCTTCACCAAGTTCTCTGCTGCTTCTTGTTTAGACTCGTACTTTGTTATCTGAAAGTAATTTTGTTACCAGAAGTCAAGTTAAATGTATTGATTTCTTCTGCTATAGTTACGTAATAATTGATTGTTTGGATAATTGGATGTATTGGTTGTCCTGATTTCCTTGTGAATGTTTGACACGATTGAATTAGTTTTATGAAAAGGACAATAACAAGATGTAAAATAAGAGTTGAAACAGGATGTAAACTAAACTCACTATTTCACTGAGATAATTATCCCAGTATCTACGTGTGGGGTAATTACTGTCCGATACATCGTACAGGTACTCATTGAAACTACAGGGTTCGTAGCACGTGGGAGGGGTTTTAGACTTGCCTGTTTCATCTAAATCATCATCTGATGACATTAGCGCATCTGAAAACAGAGGGATTAGTCGAGGGTTACGGTTTACGCCATTGCAAGGAGTTCTTAATTAACTGTTTCAGCAGGGCTTTATTTGTTAGTTTTATAAGGTTTGTATAAGGTTTTACTATAACACTGCTGGTCCAATGTTCAGCACTTGTTACAGCGGTGTCATTCCTTACTGGATCCTTGTTCTGACTTCATTTGAAACAAATCACACCAAGATTAAGAGTACTTTATAAATCGAATAAAAAACTCCTCTAGCAACTAAATATCACTAACTGAGTGCACTAACAAAAGTAAAGGGTAACTAAAAGGTAACTAAAGGGTAAAGTGTTACTCACTCATAATCTTATTCTTACAAGCAGCCCCGGCAGACACAGAACACTGTTCCATGTTGTAGCACTGCGTGTCACCCCACACTAGACCTGTTGTCTTTGTGTTTAGGGATATCTTGCTGATCTCTGCTCCTCTCTCGTACAGCCAGCATTCGTTAGCGTTCAACATGTCTGGTTACCAGAGGTTCAGTTAGTGTTAGGATATCTTACTTGTTTTATATAGATAGATTTTTTATTTGGAAATTATTTGTTTATTATTACATGTATTAATGCTTTTCATACCAAGTTACAACAAAGTCTTCATGTTATGTATCCTGGGTTTGGACTGGATATTACCCGCTTGAAATATTTCCATCGCGTTACATAATACTCAATAAATGTAATTAGATTTGTAGTGTTGTAATTAGTTTTATATTATGTGAATTAGTAAGTTTTCTCATTTGTTATCCGTTGAAATTCCTGTACACATCAGTATGCCCACGTTCAATTTAATTGGATATTTTTATAATTTTTCTAGTGCATTAACATAAGAGTTAAAACAAGATAACTTTTCGATAACAAGATTGCTTAGATAAAATAATTATCATGATCAATACCGAACATTTCATACCGTTAGTGGTATTGGAGAAGATAAAGTACCGACAACTGCTAGTACTATCCCGACACAAATCCTCGCACTTCTTCAGAGATGTCACCTCAGTTAGTGTCTCTATTCTGTTGCTACTCGGTGTGTAGCCGCTGTCGTCGTATTCACATGTATCTTATAGTTACATTAATTAAAGTATGTAAAAGAACGGGGTTGGTGGGATTGGGAGTAGCCTAAAGTTAGATTAAGTTGAGATCTAAGAGTTAGAGAGTTGAAAGAATATTATCTAAAACTACAGTTTCCCAAAAAGTAACAAGATGTTATTATCAAGCTTTAAAAAATGTATTAAACTCTCCCCTAAAGGTAACAAAAAGACAAAAAACCAACCAGTAAAATTGAAATTGTATTCGTAGGGCAAGGTCTCAGTCCAGGCTTGAACGAGCTTCCACTTGATACTGGGTTCGTATTTAGAGTCCTCTTCGTCCTCGATATATCTCTGGTAAAAGTACCAAGGGTAACATCCGCACCCCAGGTGTCTGAGCTTAGGGTACATCCACAGCATCTGCAATATGAGGAACGTTTCTTTAGCACTAGGCTGTATGATCAGCAGAGGCACCATCTAGTTGCAGTGGAATCGCATACAAATTATACTAGATTATAAATCGTAAAATCAAAAATATCGACAAATTTGCGAATATTTGCCGCACTCGTGACCTGTAACAATTATCGAGTCTGAAAAAAGCGATTATGATTGCTCACAAGGGAGAAAAGTGTTACCTGGGCGAGATAGCACTCTTTGAAAGACCAACTGCCCTCATCGTCGAATATATCCTCGGCGTCTACGCAGTTCCCCCACGGTTCTGACAATCTTGTCACCTGGTGATAAGAGGAATTGTAGGCTCGTGACGGTGCCGGTTTCATCTTGATACATTGTGTTCTGATTGGTCAATTTTGAAGCATTCCAATTTCATGGATATTGATGATTTTCATACAAACAAGTTAAAACAAATTCTTTATGTCGTGCATCCTGGGTTTTGATAAAAAATTTCAATAATAGGAAACATCTTACGGTTTTTGTTCGTAGATTTATGTGGTATTCTTTACCGGGCGCAACAAGGAACCCAAATTCTTGACTGAGAACTGTCTCGTTTGGCATTCTCAGTGTCACCATAAATCCTGCTTGTTCCTGTGGGAGGAGTGGTTAGGGATCTTCATTTTAGCATATTATTGAACATTTAATTTCAGTTGGCTTTCGAGACTCTGGATGCAGAGTTCAGAAATATTTGCATATTATATCAGCTAAACCTAATTGTAAATGAGGGAAATATTTTAAGCATTTTTACTGCAGCAAGAGGTCTGCTATCTGCTGATCTAATCTTCCAAACACCCTAAATCTCAAGTTATTACACCATAATATAAGATGATTTAGCCTTCCGCTGTGTTCATAGTGCAACACATACGAACTGTTCGGTTATCTGATATCACCAGATTCAGACTATCAGCCATTAACTAATAATAATAATAAAGCGTGTTTATTATTATTATTATTTGATATAGATAAAACGTACCGTTTCGGGCAGATAATGATCAGTCTTGGCATCCAGAGTCAAGGACAGACCACCCGCAGCTCCGTTCACTCTTTGGATCAGCTGCTCATCGTCATTCATCTCCATACACATACCTTTCTCCGTGTACGCAAACGAGGTGAACTCTTTGAAGTCGGTCGGCTCTTTCGCAAAACTATGGGAAATTTGTGTAACGGTTAATTTGAAAACTAGGACGCATTTTTGTTGTTTACTTGTTAAACTATGGGGAATTTGTATACGTTTAATTGCAAAACTGTGGTGCATATTTGTTGTGACATTGTTGTTTTGGACATGTTAACACGTACAATGTTAACTCGTTAATAACAGAATCGTGTATTTCCATCCTGTACGTAGTGTATATCTCCTCCTGATCCAATTCTTCGTTAACCTCTGTCTCGGTGTCGTCTGCCGAGGAGTTTCTTTGCTGGAAAGTGAAATAGCTTATTTAACAGTTTGAAGGCTGAATTAATTAGAGCCAGTGACAAGTGATAGCATTTTGAAATAACAAACGGGGAAGTAAATTCAAATTTAACAAATTTAACAAATTTAACAAATTTAACAAATTTAACAAATTTAACTAATTTAACAAATTTAACTACAGTAATTCAACAAATTTAACAAATTTAACAAATTTAACTAATTTAACAAATTTAACAAATTTGACTCACCCCATGACCAACAACCCATTCTTTATAGGGAATGTATAAACCCGCCGCTTCCAACTTCGTATAATTCAGCAGGTTTAGATTACATATTGTTACTGAAAAATAATTGGTTACTTGTATAAACGTTTTAAAAAGGTTTGTCAAGTGTTAATGTAAGTACTTTACTTTGATGACATCACTAACTTTATAAAGTTACTAACTTGATGACATCACTAACTTTATAAAGTTACTAACTTGATAACGTTCCTAACTTAATAACATCACTAACTTGATGACGTTACTAACTTGATGATGTTACTAACTTGATAACGTTACTAACTTGCTGGTAAGGTGTAACTGGATGACACTTGGTTGAACTCCAGATTATAAGACTCGTACAGGTAATACTGTGCCAGTAGTTGGTACACAATGTAGAAACAGAACACAGCCATCGTTAGCAACAGCCCTAACCAAACTACACTGAAACAGTAAGATGTTGTTGATCGTGTTTCAAACCAGGGACCAAGGTAGATTAGATACAGTTGTCCCGACTAAATGGTTTCATTGTATGGGCTATGATATGGGTTGAAATTGAAGTGCTACATTGAAAGTAAGTGAAATTAAAGTGCTAAGAGCTTGAGTTGGAAACACTTTCTATTTTGGAATAAAACGTGAGCCCTAGATAAACTAATACTGGAATTAATTCTCAATTGGTAAGAAATCTTACATGCTAAAACAGGATCTTCTCTCCCTGAACAGCTCATCTAGGTAGTTGTTGCTGATATCTTTAAATCTGCGGGAAAGTGTTGTATCATTACCTTATATGCTAGTGTTACCATAGTGCCACTACTATAAGGTAAAGTTGGTTATGTCTTTTAAATCTGCGCAGATAATATTTTGAATAAGTTTAGATTGAACTCTTGATCGATAAAATTGAGCTAATAGTTTACAAGTTCGAGAAAATGGCATCGGTTTGTTGCAAGCTGCCAACTAATAATTCAAACCTGAAAATGAACGGGTAGGACTGTGAATTCTTTTCATTTTCCATTTCTGAACTTTTTCTCTCCGCTGAATCCACTAAGTTAGGTTGTGAAGATAAGGTCGTTATCATAATGAAAGACAAATTATAATGGAAAAGAATTGTTTGTGGAGATGTGATATTACTAGTAAGAATAATTAGTGGTTTTATTTGCCTGCTGAGCGAATTTGTCTTATTAAACCCATCACAGTACTACAATACAAATACAGTGGAATTGCGTTACTTTTAAACGATACTTGGACATTAGCCAAACGTATTCTTACTAAGCGATTTAAAATTAGATAATATTGTACAAATTTGATCAGAAGAGACAGTTTTTTCAATCTATACTTTAAATCAAGATACTAAAAACATCGTATCCAATTCCAAGCAACTGTTTCAAAACATCAGAAACAAAAATGAAGTTCGCGTGAAATGATGACCACAAAAAAAGGAAAATTCACAAGCGATGCTTGGCATATCTTTTTAAAAGATCATTGTCTTTCCTGTTGAACAAGTTGCCAGGAAACCTATAACTCTTGAGAGAGTCTGCAGCTTACCAATATCAGAACAAGATAATGACGATATATGGAACAATAGTTTTATAGTTTAGCATGCTAGACTCAGATACATTTCATGTTGAGCATTTACAGTACGAATGTACTGTGTTAAGTAACGTTAACCGATCTGATTCCGTCTTTTAAACTGTTAAAACTACAACAAAGCAAATGTGCATAAACGCTGTAACTCTACAATATATGTAGATCCTGCCTGTAAAGCCACAGCAACACAACAGCGCCATTACATAGTTCAAGATGACCACAACAACTCCATTACTGTAGAATGTACTGCAAGGCTGCATACCTCTATTACATATCTTGGGTTACATCATCATAACAAAGTGTTTAACAATGGGCCTTTTTTTACATCGCCCTGGATATTAGACTGTGTAATGTTCTTGTCTATCAACATTAGTCCCTTAACAACATAACAACAACAGTGGTGGTGTCATTAGTGACTACTATTCATGAGACTGCCAATTGTTCAGGCTTACTCTTATACCACTTACCGCAGAACATTATCCATAACATTAACAGTAAACGGTTATCAAACGAGATTACGAGTTTGAGCCGTTCTTAGATAGACTGGCATGGCTACAATGAGAAATAAAACAAACGCGCCATTTCGTAAACTTGCCCTTATAACATTACTCAACCTCAGTATATGTATAATTCCAGTTCCGCTTTCTGGAACATCCGTAATGATAGCTTAACATGCTTGCCACAACAACAACACTAGACTACATTTATAAGCACAACAAAAGATAATTTGGTTAGGGAAAGGGGCTTTGGAAAAGCTAATGATTTAAATACCATTTAAAAACACAATACAATTAAAAGCACAATAGCTATGACGTGTAGAGTACGTAATATGTGAAAGGTCCATTACACAAGTTAGTCGGATGTACTACCTCATGAAGAGTTGCTTGTAAAATGTATACAACATGTATAAAGGGATTTGAATGGGTGATACCGGTGATGGGATTCGTCACCTATTGTACATTGTGATTGCAAAATGATATCGGGCACAAGGTCAAACAAACAAAAGTGAACAAACCAAATAAACATGATCCCACTCAAAATAGGAAGAACATGTCTCCTCATAATATATCTATTATCAAGTTTATTACATAAAAACGACATTAATGTAATTATTATGATTATACTGTGAGCTTGGTTTGTCGCGACAAACATACCTCGCGATAATATAGTGACTACTCGCTCTACTTGCATGTAATTATTAGCTTGTAAGGAGGTTAGATGTCAGGATCATGCAGCTCAACAGCAGTGAGGCAGCCAACTCGCAGTTAAGTCAAAGTGTGATGTGCCGAGAGCGGGAATTGAACTCATTACGACCTCCAGATTATTGTTCGGATGCTGTAATTGCAATTGTCCACCTCCTCCTCCTTCTCCTCCTGGGTCCTCCTCCTTCTGCTCACCAGTCCTCCTCCTCAGTCCTCCTCATCCTCTTCATCCACTTACTTCTCCTCCTCATCAGTCCTCATCAGTCCTCCTCCTCCCAAGTCATCCTCCTCCTCCTGGGGCCTTTTCCTGTGTCCTCCTCCTCCTGGGTCCTCCTCCTCAGTCCTCCTCCTCTTCCTTCTCCTCAGTCCTTCTCCTCCTCAGTCCTTCTCCTCTTCCTCCTCCTCAGTCTTCCTCCTCCTCAATCCTTTCCCCAGTCACCCTCCTCCTCATCCTCATCCTCCTCATCAGTCCTCCTTCTCCTTCTCAGTCCTCCTCCTCCTCTTCTTCCTGGTTCCTCCTCATGGGTCCTCCTTCTCCTCCTCAGTCCTCCTCCTCTTCCTCCTCCTCCTGGGTCCTCCTGATCCTCCTCAGTCTTCTTTCTCCTTCTACTCCTCAGTCCTCCTCCTCCTCAATCCTCCTCTTCCTCCTAAGTCCTCCCCTCCTCAGTCCTCCTAAGTCCTCCCATTCTCAGTCCTCCTCCTCATCAGTCCTCTTCACCAGTCCTCCTCCTCAGTCCTCCTTATCCTCATCCTTCATCTCCTTCCTTCATCTCCTTTCTCCTCCTCATCCTCCTCATACACCTCCTCCTCATCAGTCCTCCTCCTCACTGCTCACTCCTTCTCCTCCTCCTCCTCCTCCTCCTCTTCGTCCTTAGTCCTCTTTATCAGTCCTCATCAGTCCTCATCAGTCCTCCTCCTCCCCAGTCCTCCTTTTGGTGCCTTTTCCTGGGTCCTCCTCCTGGGTCCTCCTCCTCTTGGGTCCTCCTCCTCTTGGGTCCTCCTCCTCATCCTTCTCCTTAGTCCTCCTCCTCCTCAGTCCTCCTCTTGAGTCCTTCTTCTCCTCCTCCTCCTATTCATTCCTCCTCCTCAGTTCTCCTTCTCAGTCTCACTCCTCCTTCTCAGTCCTCCTCCTCCTCTTCTTCCTGGTTCCTCCTCTTGGGTCCTCCTTCTCCTCCTCAGTCCTCCTCCTCTTCCTCCTCTTTCTGGGTCCTCCTGATCCTCCTCAGTCTTCTTCCTCCTTCTACTCCTCAGTCCTCCTCCTGCTCAATCCTCCTCTTCCTCCTAAGTCCTCCCCTCCTCAGTCCTCCTAAGTCCTCCCCTTCTCAGTCCTCCTCCTCATCAGTCCTCTTCACCAGTCCTCCTCCTCAGTCCTCCTTATCCTCATCCTTTATCTCCTTTCTCCTCCTCATCCTCCTCAGATCATACACCTCCTTCTCCTCATCAGTCTTCCTCCTCACTGCTCACTCCTTCTCCTCCTCCTCCTCCTCCTCCTCCTCGTCCTTAGTCCTCTTTATCAGTCCTCATCAGTCCTCATCGGTCCTCCTCCTCCCCAGTCCTCCTCATGGGGCCTTTTCCTGGGTCCTCCTCCTCTTGGGTCCTCCTCCTCTTGAGTCCTTCTTCTCCTCCTCCTATTCATTCCTCCTCCTCAGTTCTCCTTCTCAGTCTCACTCCTCCTCAGCCCCCCTCCTCTCCCTCCTCAGTCCCCCTCCTCAGTCCCCCCTCCTCCTTTTCCTCTCTTTCATCTCTCAATAATTTGTTCAATTTATAATTATTGTTGGTGTTATTGTTAACATAATTTATTGTTATATACTAAAATGTTTTTAAGCGCATTTGAGTCTGACTCAAAATGTGCTCAAGAATCTTTGTGTTTAACAAAGTTTTACTCTCCAGTAATAAAACTTTTCATCCCTTTTTATGTTATTAAAAAATGTGTAGACTATTCTTTGTGCCTAATGGAAGATTAAAAGTTTGAGAAAGGACCATGGTCATTAACCGGGCTACCCATTTCTGCAGATAGCCTGTTACAAATTGTGGAGAAAATTTAAATCAAAAGTTACAATTTTTGTCCGTTTTTGTCCGTTTGGCAGCTATATTTTCAAAACGGACAAAAATTAACGGACAAAAACGGACAAAAACGGACAAAAAATAACATGATCCCCCCCCCCCCCCCCCCCCCCCCCTTATTAGCTTGTAAGGAGGTTAGATGTCAGAATCATGCAGCTCAACAGCAGTGTGGCAGCCAACTCGCAGTAAAGTCAAGGTATAATGTGCCGAGAGCGGGAATTGAACTCATTACGACCTCCAGATTATTGTTCGGATGCTGTAATTGCAATTGTGCTAAATTACCACTAATTGAGCTACACATTACCGCTAATTGTGCTACATTAAACTTATCATAAGAAAAGTACATATAGAATATCTTACATTTGAAAAAAGGGTGATTGCGTCATGTAGAGTGTTTCTGTATATAAGTATATAATAGTTTATATAAAACATGCACAGAGAGGACATTTGCGTCGCTGAAACTCTGAAAGTGCTTCTTATGTTATAACATAATGGAACTGATTCCATCAATTTACTTCTATCTTCAGCAATATCCATTGACCAACTCGGATTGTATAATATTCCTAAATTACATTTCAACAACTAAGGTTTAGTTAATTACTACTAACATTACTTGATGTACCTCAGTCTTCTCATACATTCTAGTCATATCAGGCTAGCAAGGGGGAGTCCCTTAGATAATATTACGTAACGTCACACTTTACATGACGTCACACTTTACATGACGTCACACTTTACATGACGTCACACTTTACATGACGTCACACTTTACATGACGTCACACTTTACATGACGTCACATTTTACATGACGTCACACTTTACATGACGTCACACTTTACGTGACGTCACACTTGACACTCATTGCTCATACAACAACAGTTATAGACAGTATAAGCAGCAGATAAAACGACAACAACAACAACAACAATAACAACAACAAATCACAAGTAGAACAAATGTATGTCTCCGTGTCTCCGGGTAGGCTGAAGACTTTTACTGTTAAGTAAGGATAATGTTGTGCGGTAAGTGGTGGTATAAGACTACCCCCTGTGTAAGCCTGGACTATTTGCGGCCTCATGAATCGTCCAGTAGTTGATGATGACACCACCACTAGTTTTACTGCGAGGTGAAAATGTTGACTAAACGTGTGTTTCACTATATTCGCAATTTTAAAGAGTAAAACCAAAAGTTGAAAAGTAAGCAAGAACGTGACCCTCCCCTCATTGAACAGACAAAGATTATCGAAAATAGAATAGTGGAAAATAAATACAAGTACACCGTAGTTATTGTAAGAAAAGGCACCTGGGAACACAAAGCTTGGGAGTTGGACCCATATTGGTTTAGTCATACATCCGGACTCCAAAGGTGGCCTACATGATGACATTGATTATCGAATCAGGCTGAATTATCATTACAACCTGGAACCCTGTGTAGTATCTTGAGGACATAAACCTCTTTAACCAGAACGTTTGTTCGTAGTACAATATAACGTCTCCTGTGTCTCCTGTGTCTCCTGTGTCTCCTGTGTCTCTTGTCGTTAGTATCAGAGAACTATTTATTCTAACCCTTAACTTCAACTTGTCTCTAAACTTAACCCTACTCCAGGTACCAATTACACGTGCTGTCGTACACTATGCACCATCTACTGCTGCACACGGAGCTCAAGCCAGCTGATATAGACAACTCCACTTTGCAGACCATCGCCGAGGTTCGTGTTTTTACTGATTCAGGTCTAAATTGTTCGGGTTATCGTTTTCCTTCGTAGATTTGTTTCTATATTCTATAGTAATTATAGTAGTGATACAAATCAGATAATGTCAATTTTTGTATTAATCTAAGCAGTATATTATAATATATACTGCGTTTTAAACTGATTACAACAGTTAAAATCAATTACAACACAAATCTATTACATTTATTGAGGACGTTACAGAAGGAATAAATGTA
This sequence comes from Bolinopsis microptera, assembly GCF_026151205.1. Lineage (NCBI taxonomy): Eukaryota > Metazoa > Ctenophora > Tentaculata > Lobata > Bolinopsidae > Bolinopsis > Bolinopsis microptera. The sequence goes on along the minus strand of NC_087079.1, from coordinate 3,067,776 downwards.
ATGTAGTTTGAGGATTTCTCACTCTCCTCACGACCAACAATGGCGTTTCTCTTGTCGCTAATGTATAAACTAGGTGTCCAATCCGGCTTCAACTTTTTTTTAAATCTGCGAATCTAGGTTTCGAAAAACAATCCGGCATTTTTCATGAAATCTGATCTTGAGAAAATTCGTTAAGTTCGACAATTGTTGTTTGTAACAATAATGTGCCCATTTTTTGCATTATTTTATAAAACATACCCCGTCCACCCCAGATTTGTGTAGACGGGCTAGTGGGCAGGACAGCAGCTGACAGAGACAGAGGCCACGACAAGAAGAACACCCTGCCTGAAGCTAAGAAGTGCTATAGTTCCCAGTGTCTGGAGATGTGTGCTACTGTGGTGGCAGTCTCTCAGTTGGAACTCCTCATGGACCCTGTTAAGAGGGTTCGTTAAGCTCGGTTATATGACAAGGGTTTTGAGGAGATTGTAGAGCTTTGAAGAATGTGAAATTTGTGCACTTGATCCTTATTTGGCATTAAGCCCCACTATTTGTTTGTGGACTCTTTAACTCGATGCTCCTCCTTTTATCATATCGTTGCCTAATAATACAGCACCCTCTCCGATAATACAGCACCCTCCCCTCAGATGGTACTGGAGACAAGAAGGAGCAAGACAATTATAAAGCTAGAAGACCTGCTAAAATGCATGGTGTCTGGTCTCCTCAAGAACCCTCTCATCACCCCCACCGTATCCATGGTCTTCTGTTACAGACTCCTCAACGACAGTATTGCTATTGAGAAAACTCGGAGAACCTCTGGGTTGATCGCACCAGAGAAGACTGATATCTACGAGATACCGGAAGCTCCGAAGCGGGACGGTGTAAAACCTAAGCTGATAAAAACGTCCAACATCCACCTTCTCCACCAGTTCTCCCTGCAGATCCTGTCAACTCTTCTGAAGCGAGGTGTGGTGACGACTAAGGAGCACGGGGAGCTCCTGGACCCTTTTGTAGGTTCTCTAACAGAGTGCCTGGCCTCTTCTGATGTCAAGACTCAAGTGTTGGCTGTGCGGTGTTTCTCACAGCTGTTCGAGCAGAATGTTCTACTGCCTAGGCTTTGTGAAAATGTTACTGAGCTGACCAAGTTTTCTTTTCATGTGCTCAGGAATAATTCCAGGTATGGTGTTACAGTTTTGAAGTCTTTACTATCTCAAATTAAATAAAGAATTCGATATTTTAAAAATCGATTTACGACTTCATTTATTTACTTAAAATCAATCCTAGCTACAACAACAAAAAAACAATATCATTATATCTGTCTGTTCACATGGCAGTCACTAAAACTAACTGCTTCAACCCTCGCAGGTCCACAAACTCTGGTCACATGTTGGAGCTCATCTTCTCCTCCTTCAAAATCTTAACCGTTATCTTGCGAGAGTACAAAGACTACTCCCTGTCAGAGCTAGAGGTTAAGACACTTTTTAATACTTTCAACACTACTATATAACAAATAATTTTCGATACGTTATTCAACTATTTATTTCCATTTGATCTTCACTGAGTCTATTCAGAAACAATCAGAAACTTAAATGAAAGAAACACCAAATCACGTAACTCAATAATAATAATAACGACTCAACCAGGTTAAGACACTGTTACAGTACATAGCAGATGATATCCACAACAGAAATAGACAAGCCACCGCCTTCTCCCTGCTCAAGTCCATTTTAACACGAGACATTGTGTTACCCGAGATCCCTGCGTTGTTGGTAAGTTTGGATTTTTGTAAATTTGAGTTTTAAACGAACATTATAGGCTATAAGTAATGAGTATATTATGTCCAAATGTCCAAATATGCACTTCTTTTCATTATAATATGAAAAAATTAACTCGAAATGAATTCAATTTCATACCATTTTGCATAGAGACAAGGTCAGATACAAAACAGCACCACTGATAAAAATAACCCTCAGGAGCGAGTATTCGAGATGAGCGTGGTGGGACAGTCTGACTTTGTCCGGACCCAATCCCGGCAAGTATTCCTCCACTACCTTCTCCACTACCCCCTGGGTAAGAAGCTCCGAAGCTACGTTGTGTCCCTGACAAAACAGCTGGAATACACCCACAAGGATGGGAGAATGTCCGCCCTCGAGCTCCTTGGTATGCTCGTCTCCAAACTTCCTCCCGATCTTCTTAAAGAATATTTCCTTGTGGTTTTCTTGTCACTGTCCACGATGCTGGTGTCAGATGAGGATGCTGAGTGTAGGAAAGGTGGGTGCCTTTTTAGGGTTTACTTTGTAATCGTCAGGGTAAAGAAGATATAGATCCAGATAAAATATATTAATCTATATTTTTATTGTGGATGATACTTCAATTTTAGGTGGTTTTCTGGACTATTGATCAATTACTAATACTCCAGTAGCAGGGAGGAGTTGAGTGTGCACTTCAATGTATAGAGTTTTTTACCGCCGCGAGCGAAGAGGCCGGGGGCTCAGCCCCCGGAAATTTTTTAACTGAATTATATCCTAAACCAATAAGGTATCAATACAGATTACAGAAGGTTCAAAGCAGTTGATAACACACTTGGTTATTAGTAATATTTTGATTTCAAAACATTGGACAAATTAAGATTAAAGATGGCACGAATTTTAAGTTATTTCGGATATCTCCAGTCTAAAGAGTGGCAGTATGGTTGAGTGTACGCTATTTGGTACTGGATCTTGATGTCGCATGATTCTAATATAATGATAAATGATGATTTTGTACCCTTCTGATTAAGACTGATGCTGATCCTCTAACTCTATTATTTCACTGACTGAGGTTTCAATTTCTGAACTTTATCAGCCTAGATGCCAAGTGGCTATCATCAGTCATCTAACATTATACATGAAGAATGAAGATACTAGATCAAAGTATCAAAGTCCATCATACCACGCTGATCATACCTGAGCGAGCTGAGGTTTTGTATTAGATAATTAAAGTTACGATTATTATAACTATACGATATACGATATACGTTATAACGCCTACTGGTTATAGTTTTAGTGTAGAGAAAAGTGGTTTCTAGGAATCTAGTTTCACAAGCATTTCTTAACCCGCCTGCTGACGTAACCTTGTCAGCCTAAAACGTCCCTAAAACTTGACCACTATAGGCATAAATTTGACCACTAGACATAAAGTTGACCACTAGACATATAAAACTTGACCACTAGACATAAACTTGACCACTTATTTTGCTTTCCACTTATTTTGCTTTTCACTTATCTCATGCTGTATAACTAATACTATGAGTAATATGTGCACATTATGTAATCTTATTGGGAGCTGATTGAGACAATTGACCACTACAAGTTGGTGTCTTACTGACCTCAGACTCAATTGTTAGTTAGTACAATGTTAGACTAAGTGGACAAATAAAAGGCTATCTTGGTACCCCAGGTAACTCCTACTCCGTTTTATGGATCTAGATTATAGAGTACGCTATATAAATATTGACCATATACCACACTAGATATAATCACAAACGATATCAATCTATTTTCATGTTTACTAGACCGGAACCAAACAGGAGAATTAAAATTATACTCAAAGGTTCTGAAATTTCCAACTGTTATGCTGGTTGCTAGATGGCAGAAAATTGTCTAAAAATTACCTAAACGTTTTGAAATTTCTGATTTCGTGCACTTGTCATTGAACCCTGTGATGCTACGATAAGGACACGGCAATAGTTATTGGATCACAAGCAGATACTATTTGTCGAACTAGAGTTCGACACGTACCGAAGTTCGACAGGGTTGATTTCTGGCGAACTTAAGTTGTCGAACTAAAGTGCGAATCTTATCAGATAATTGTCACAAACGATCTATAGTTATTGATTTGTGTTTTGCTTGTTATTGAACAATGGACCGCTTTCTAAAACTTACTGGGCGGCGAGAGCACCTTTGATCTAGGCGAGATACTGGCCGGGGTGTGGTTTGATTATTTCTAAGAAAAAGGAATTCCGATCATTTCTTAGTTCTTTTATTTTCTTATTTTGTATATTCTTTGTCAGTGCAGTTTTTTTCCTGCTCATTTTGGGTTAAATTGACTACCAGTTAAAGGTCAGGGGTTCAGAGTGGGACTAAATTAAATTATACAACTTTCTTAGATTCAATATTAAATTGCAGTTAAATTGTGGCTAAAGCTGCCAAGTTGTAAATTTTTAACCGTGTTAAAAATTTTAAATGAAAATTAGGCATTACCCGGAAAATTGGTTAAGATAAGGAGCAAATTATTATATAACATTGTTCATGAACTAATTAGTGCTGCACGGTGTATAATCAAAAGTAAAGACTTTTGTAAAATTCAAGCGTACTCCATTTTACCGATTTATAAAAATTTCACATGAAACGAACTTAAATCATGATTCTAAATTGCCTCTGACCTTCACAGACCCACAATTTTGAGCAGGATCAATATTTTGATGTAAAGAGGGTCTGATGGCAAAATTTAAGATCATGTCATGAGTTATGTCATATTTGGTGTCGGATGATATGATTTGAGATCAATTTCACATCATCATGGGACATGAGCCGATCAAATTGAATATTTAACAAATATATGATATCTAACTTAGCACTGCAAATACATTATATTTCTACAAAATGTATCTAGATTATATTTTTTTACTCGCACCCCAGTGAAAATCGGTTTTTCTGAATTTTTCCAAAAATAAGCATTTTGGGCCTTCATGACCTTCACATAATAATATAAACATGTGCATTGCGGTCATTTTAAGCCCAATTTTAAGTCTCTAAGACCTTCAGAAGCTGAATGTGAAATATGGGCGTGGCCCCACAGGGTTGGGACTAGCAACACAACATGCGGCGCTCGTTGATTTGAGTTACCAATGAACTATGTATTTAACCCGATTCAGCAGCAAAAAAACTCTATACATTGAAGTGCCTACTCAACTCCTCCCTGCTACTGGAGTATAACGTAAAATCTAGGATATCACCTATTTTATACCACACAGTCCAGGTATTCGACCTCCTAGTTGAAATGTATTTTCCACCTTATCGGACCTTATTTGGGCGGAAATTATGTGGACGGAAATAATTTTGGGCGAACTTCAATATGAACGCAAACATTTCTTAGAACGTACATGGTAGCTGGACTATAATTTGGGCGGACATAATGTAAACGCTGAGACCTCCAACGCATGCGTTATGTCTGACCAAATAAAGGCTTTGGAAATAAAGCATAATTCATAAATCTAGTTCAAAGAGATCCTTCTAGTGGATACTCTCACCTCGTACATAGTCACCCAAAGCAAGGTGGGCATCCATTTCATTACCATCCATTTTTACCGGAGTAAACACATAATCAATTCTGATGTAGAAATTCAAATCAAGCTCACAAATAATGTTTGATTTTAGGTGCGGGTATAACTGTAGCGGATCTGGTCAGCAGAGCAGGAAATGATAACCTGAGAGAAAAGGTCTGGAGTCTGACTGCTGCCTGGCTAGCTGATAAGAAGGTTGCCTGACTGGTGTTACCTCACCTTATTCTTATATTTGTTTTAACCTGTTGCGCTAATTTATTAAAGTTGTTAAATTAGAGCCATTGATCATGAATTGTATCTTCGTTCAAACCCTTACGGTTGTAATGTATTTTCAGCTGAAACACAAATACCTAGCAGTCCTGCTGATGGACTCTCTTTCTAAACATCTCACTACCAAACGTGCCGCAGGTACTTCTTTAACTTTGTGTATCTCTGAGGAGTTGATATACTGGTGTCTGGTTGGTTAATTAAAACAACATATCCTGTTTTAGTGTTAATGAATATTAAAATATAACTTGTTTCAGTGCTGATAGAGCAGTTGGTAGGTGTTGTGAACACGTTTAGTGTATGGGAGGGAAAGGAGGATAACGCTACCTCCACCAGGGACCAGGTAGCTTTTAGTTTCCAGCCAAGTTTAACTTTACTGGTACGCTAGTACGCTAGTACACTAGTACGCTGGTACGCTGGTACGCTAGTCCGCTAGTCCGCTAGTCCGCTTGTCCGCTAGTACACTAGTCCGCTAGTACACTAGTCCGCTAGTCCGCTAGTACACTAGTCCGCTAGTCCGCTGGCGATACAACCACACAATTCAAGCGGATTTAAAATTTGAACCATCCAAGAAAGTTTTGACCTCTTTTTAATGTACATGAATAACCTCAAACTTCATTTTTACTGTATTTTTACTCGATTTAACCTCATTTCTCTCCTCAGATAGTTTACACGGGTGTCCTGACCCTCCTGAAGTTAAATAACATGTCAGCCCTTCCTATCTCCGTGTACGGTTAGTGCTGTAAACTGTAAAGTTATAAATCAATTTAAAATAACATTCTTTGATAAAACTGGAGTAAACTTAACATATCTCTGTAATCCTTTCTGACTCACTTAAAAGTGTAGATAATCGCGCATATTGAACAGTTAAACTGGTCCCCGAATCAAATAACCCCTACCTCCCCAGATCGGCTACAAGAGTTGATGTCCTATCCTCACCAGTGGGTCAGACTGGCTGGATGCCAACTTCTCGGACATCTCCTGTCTGGACACAACTGTAGAACTGTACTTACAGCAGCTCCTTCCAGTCAGATTCTAGGAGTCAACCCCAGACACAAGGTTACATTTTGGAAACAATTTTACTTAATTTATTGTTATAATTATCAATTTTATTAACCACAAAAAACATATTTCCTACTAAATTATTTAGTTTTTAGTAACGTATCCCTACTCTTGTTCAGGTGGACGAGCTGATAAAGCTGTGTTTACTGCAACTCAAATCTACCAATGTGCTCCCTGATCACGCGCTACAGATTGTTAAGAATGTGGTGTGGCTCACTTCTGCTCTGCTTTTCTCCCCGGATGGTTTGCAGAGGAGTTTTATTAATTAATTCTATAAATTAATTCTATATTAATTAATTCTGTATTAGTTAATTCTGTATTAATAATTCTGTATTAATTAATTCTATAAATTATTTTTATGAACTAATTCTGGTTATCAAATATTTATTGATGACGGTGTTCATCATAAGATCATAGAGCAGCATATTCTTATCAAATGGTGGCAACGTCTCACTCTGCCGCAAGCTTAGAAATGAAACATTTTCTTTTTAAATTTATTAGTTTGAGTGGCTAACAGTGTTAACATTTATTTTATGTTTCAAAATAAATTAATCATAATACTCCTTTTTGAGTAAAATTTCAAATAATTTCCCCCTGTTGATAACCATGCCAGGCGACATTGGTTTAAAGAAAAAATATGTAATCAATTAAAATATTAGTTCATGATAATATCTAAAAAGTTAAATCTGTTCCTAACAATAGCATGTGATTCACATCAAGTTTCAATCTATCCTCCCAGATAACACTGAAGAAGGATTGTTATCTACACATGATCTGATTCACCGTCTGGTGGTGGTCGCTAGTATTGAGTCTTCTCAAGATCCAACCAACACTCTCAAGCGAGGTAGCACTTTTATCTCTGTAATGTAAAACATAAATTAGTATTTTATAGGTAAAATATGAAGTCACGGATTTGTTTAAGAGATTTTAAACATTAGGGCATGCAAAATGGGACTACCTCACGTACACTTTCATTATTAAATTTACTTTAATAATTACATTTTTTAAATTCGTTACCAAGATACACAGTAAAGATTGGTTAATAAAGATGAAGAAAAATTTAATGAATCACGAAATAAATGTCAAACTTAATCAACAAGTTTAAGAATTTGGCGTTTATGAAAGTATAAGATGGCTTGGTTACCGGAGCTTTCTTTACCACTAATCGTCACAAGGATCGTCATTGTGATTTTCTTTGAAATGTTGGATAATACCTCTGGTCATCTTAACACCGATAAATTCGTCTGAAATTAATTTTAAATTGAACTGATAACTGAAGATCGATGGCTTGTTGGAACTTAATTAAATCATGTTACCGACTAAAAGTTGTGACATATAGAACTCGTTATATTAAATAAGAGACACGGATAAGTTTTAAAATAGGGTTCACGTGATAGAAAAATATAGCTGACCCCACTATTTACAAATAATGTAAGGTTGAGATATGAAATCAAATCTTCGGTGAAAACATTGAGCTTAAAGAAATTTGCTTACCCCACATGTTTAGAATGTCGCTAATCTGGGCGCCACATTCCGCCTTACCAACATCATGTTTCTGTAAGTGATTTATAACTCCCTCTGTGACGTTTACTCCAACGAATTCCTCTGAAATGAACAAGTTTTCACAATACTTCGGATTGATTGATTGTTTAAACTTAGATAACAAAATAACAATTGCATGGGTGAAACTTGCAGACATAAGTGTCGTGGTCATTTGAATAATTGCTTGATTCTGGACAAATATATTAAGTAGGAACATATAACACTGGATAGTTGGCTACAATAATTCTATATATCTCACCCAGTAAATCCCATGACCAAGACTTCAAATCATCAAGTAGTTGCCCAGTAAATATTTTATGATAGAACGATTCTGTATATAGAATGTCCCACATAGTTATATTACTGAACTTTATCGCCCCTTTCAACTGAGATTTAGTGTCCGTCAATTCTACAGAGCATGTGTTCAGCTCTTCTTCAGTCAGGTTAGATCTGGTGGTTACAGTCTCCAGGCTTTTTCTAGTCCTACTAAGCTCATCTTCAGTCCGGTTACACCTGCCAGTTACAGACTCCAGGCTTTCTCTAGTCCTATTCAGCTCATCTTCAGTCCGGTTAGATCTGGTGGTTACAGTCTCCAGGCTTTCTCTAGTCCTATTCAGCTCATCTTCAGTCCGGTTAGATCTGGTGGTTACAGTCTCCAGGCTTTTTCTAGTCCTACTAAGCTCATCTTCAGTCCGGTTACACCTGCCAGTTACAGACTCCAGGCTTTCTTTAGTCCTATTCATCTCATCTTCAGTCCGGTTAGATCTGGTGGTTACAGTCTCCAGGCTTTTTCTAGTCCTACTAAGCTCATCTTCAGTCTGGTTACACCTGCCAGTTACAGACTCCAGGCTTTCTCTAGTCCTACTAAGCTCATCTTCAGTCCGGTTACACCTGCCAGTTACAGACTCCAGGCTTTCTCTAGTCCTAATCAGCTCATCTTCAGTCCGGTTACACCTGCCAGTTACAGACTCCAGGCTTTCTCTAGTCCTATTCAGCTCATCTTCAGTCCGGTTACACCTGCCAGTTACAGACTCCAGGCTTTCTCTAGTCCTAATCAGCTCATCTTCAGTCCGGTTACACCTGCCAGTTACAGACTCCAGGCTTTCTCTAGTCCTAATCAGCTCATCTTCAGTCCGGTTAGATCTGGTGGTTACAGTCTCCAGGCTTTCTCTAGTCCTACTAAGCTCATCTTCAGTCTGGTTACATCTGCCAGTTACAGACTCCAGGCTTTCTCTAGTCCTACTAAGCTCATCTTCAGTCCGGTTAGATCTGGTGGTTACAGTCTCCAGGCTTTCTCTAGTCCTACTAAGCTCATCTTCAGTCTGGTTACATCTGCCAGTTACAGACTCCAGGCTTTCTCTAGTCCTACTAAGCTCATCTTCAGTCCGGTTACACCTGCCAGTTACAGACTCCAGTCGACCTGTTACTGTTTGTAACTCTTCTTGTGTGCTATCCAGTTTTTTGGTGACTGTAATCAATTCTTCTCTCATCGCATTAAGTTTCACATCTTTTTTTTCAAGCTGACTCTCCTTGAATTCTCGTATATATCCCATATCACACGCAGTAACTTCAACCACAGACCCAGATCTTGCCTTTTCCAGTACGTCCTCCCAGCGAAGTGTTCTACTACCAATAGTCTCCTCTACTTCAGCACACAAACCTCCGTCTGATATTCTTTTTATCGTACCCGAGCTGAGGATTTCATTATACAGATTAAATCTGTACAACTGACCACCAAATATCCAACTACTACCGTAGTTTACCAGTCTATTAAACCACACAGTCCCGCTAGAGTGTAGTTCTCTCCAGTTCCCGGATGAAGTCTGGCCACTAGCTGCTAGTTCCCCGTCCAGGTAGATCTGAATACTCCGTGAGGAGGAGGACCAAGTCAGACAATAATGGAACCATTCTCCGGCCGGGGTATTGAATTTACTGTGTGAGTTCTCTAAAACCGTATCACCTAGTACTCTGTTGTATTCCCCGTCAGATCCAGTCAGTATCTCGAAAGCAGTAGAGCTGGTTTGGTAATGAAACACGACTGGGTAGGAGGATGAGGTGTGCACTCTCTTAATCCAGGTACACAGGGTTAAAGCATTACGGAACGGGGACATATTGTGGCTGAAGCTTATGTAGTCTCTTACAGTGGTCCCAAACTGCAGGGCAGTGTACTTTCTGTCCACTGTTTTAGCAACGGGAGATACTATGCAGATTGTGAGAACGAATAGGAGAAACATTTTGGAAAGTTTCAACTTTCAAGTCAGAAATAAAACTAGGGTTGATTTCTCGAGACTGTATTCACGAGGTTAACAGGACAATGTAATCTAGAGAATCTGATTACTGCAAATGTGAATTTTACCAGAACCGGAAAAGTTTTAGCGTTATATAATCTAGCAGGGTGGCACGACAAAGCCCAGCTGGTATGAACCAGAAATCTGACGATTTATCTTACATATTCTAATATTAATTTTACATATTCTGTATGTTAATACCTGGATTCACCAGAAGTTCATTAACATAAATGCCGATAACATTGCTCTCGAGTGATTAGGGGACTTCTTACGATTATATGGTACAGAATATTGTCTCAGATGCTACGCTACTCGACAAATTAACGATATTTTTAGTGGCGCAGTTCCAACTTTTTGAAACATTCTAATGTGTACAATCGTGTATATAGCCCTGAGATGTGTAAAAGTAGAAAATTAAGCAAATGTCTCGAGATATAGAGTACGCACTTATTCTCAGCTACACGTGTTATCCTCTATCAGGTATCATACTAAAATGGGTAGGAGCGGTGGTGAACACGGTAGATAAAGAAGTACTGGCACCCCACCTGCCAGCACTGGTAGCACCTGTACACAGAGAAGTCAAAAACAGCACAGGTAAATGTTTGTTCGTCAGTTTGTTCGTTAAATTGTCTGTTTTTGTTCGTTAATTTATATTCTTTAAACGGTGCAGTGAATTGTCTGACATGACAGATACTACCACAAAGTTATTTGCTCTCATTATTAGACACAATAACAGTGTTCATAGATTGTTGTAATCTTTTGGCGTCTAAAATTTGAGTTTATTTTGTTTAGTTCTCGGTTCGCTTAAAGTAACCTCAGCAAGTTTATATCGAATTATTAATATTCAGGGGGAGCTTTAGCTTGTTTCAATAAGATGCGACTTCTGTCACCTCTCTGCGACAGGAGCCTATTTCAATAGGATGCAACTTCTGTCGCCTCTCTGCTACTTTTGAACGTTAATGATGGCCGATAGGAACAAATTTCCCTGACTTAATAATTAAGTTATGAAGTAATTACCCGTTAGGAGACACTGATTAGGTTATAAAATTTATGGTGGCGACACTTCCCTCCCAAATGGTTTTATCTGTTTTTATGTTGATTTTCTCTCTCGATTTTTATCAATTATAAGTACTACTAATTTTTATAATATATTCCCACAAGTGGAGGTTACTCCACATAATATTATTTTATAAAAACCGACCGTCAGTTAATTTATTAACCAAATTATTCCACATCCACGTTGCAGTTCTCCATGATACTTTAAATTCCTTACACAATAAGTGAACACGTTTTCTTGGATACCTGCTAAACAACCTGTCTCATTACCAGGTCCGGTGTGTGATATGGCAACCGAGGTGATGTCGTTCCTTCGGGACAGACTTGGTAACGAGACCTTGTCTCAAGCTCTAATAACCGCTGATAAGACCCGGTCAGAGAAAAAGAGGAAGAGAAAGAGAGAAACCGCTCTTGCTGCCATTGCTAACCCTGAGTCTCACGCCAAAAAGAAGGTTAAAGTGAATTTGGCTAAGCGGGAAAAGAGGAAGGAGAAGTATAAGAAGTTGAAAGCGAAACAGTTTAAATCTCATTGATTGTGTAGATTTGTAGTTAATTTAATCCGATATGAAATTTCAGATAGGGCGGAAGGAGTATGAGTTTTTAGCTGGATTTTTGACCAATATTTTTAAACCTGACTTTTTCTTACTGATCAACCTGCTAACTTAATTTTAAGTAAGTAGGTTAATAAGTAAGTTAATTATTGTATGGTTTCTTAATATTAAACGGGGTAGCTGATTTCTTACTAAATTATTACTTTAATTTATTTACATTTTAACTGTTGACTGGCGATGGTATGACTCTTTTAATCTCTAAAGCTTTAATATGATAGTTACAGGATTTCTTCACGTGATTTCTTTATCTGTTATCAGTAATTTTACTGTTATAATATGGGTTCCTCGTTTTAAGATTGTTTCACAGTTACCAATGAGTTTTGTTTCTTACTAGAAGGTAGCCAAAAGTTTCAGTCCTTCAGAATATCAATAATGACCAGGTCATTTAGTATTTTCATCGCCAATAATTTAACAATATTGGAGTCTACAAAACTTGAAACTTGGACCACTTAAAATTCAACAGTAGGGTAGATCTAGAGTCTAGACGGGTGATGTGCTATACCTTTCGCAACATGACAATAAAAACATGGCAAACCTAGCATAAGCAAGCCCGAGCGTGCTAAATCACTCTACAGTCAACCTTCGAGATTGTTCTAAAAGGGCCCCCGATGGTTGTAACCAACTTCAATCGATGTATTTTCGGACGCTGATTCCGAATCTCCCCCCATGACATAGTCTACTGGAATGATTCTTCGGAATTTCGCTGGATTGTACAACTTTCGTCTTGGTAGATTCCAAACACAAGGAAATTTTCCTTCTGGTTGGTAATATACTCAATGATGGAAGTATAGTGTATTGGCTATGCCCCGCTTACTAGTTTAGCTCTTTCTAGTCCCCTGCTACACGGCATGTAAACAGGGATTGGCTAGTTAGAGGCGGTCCGTGTAGGCCTTACACTGTGCTTTCAGCAATACTCATAGGGTTAAAATGCTCTCCTGACGAGATATTGGCGAAAAACTGTATCGATCACGTGATATGACCGTATAAGGAAGTTAGTATAATGTCTCCTTAGGGTTAGGGTTTCAGCATATGTTTTTGTTAAGGATTGGGTTAGGGTTAGGGTTGGGATCAGATTAGAGGGTTAAGGTACCGAAAACTCGTTCAGAACCAGCTAGAGAATGGGTTAAAAAAGTCACCTGACAGTCGAGTGTACTGTAGAGTGATTAATCATCATCCAGAAATTTGAGGACTTCGACGCGCTGCGCGAACTAGCAATCTTGCTTTGCATCGTCGATCGTTGCTCTGCTTCGCAGAGCAACCATCTCGATGGGTTGACATCGTCAATCAACACAGAAATTGACCATTGTTGATGGTCTGGCCCGGCGCGCGCTATTTCGTAGCACTTGCCATCGGGCCAGTTATATTTTGAGAAGAAAGCGGCGCGCGCTACTTCGAAGAGATTTAGACGAGTAACATCCGTCAACACAGAAACCTTTACTGGCTGGGGCCTATCTCCAGAAGTTGCTCTAACCAGAGCCCTCTCGCTTGCAGTAGCGCGCGACCACCGGAGGGCGGCAAAGATCCTACTTGTGAAACAAGCGCGTCACGCAGTACGCGTAGGCACATGGCTATGTGAACTCCAGAAGTAGAATAAAAATAAAAACTTTCGTTTTTTTTCTTTAAAACTTTCGCCTCGTAAAAATAACGTCCCATACAAAGAAATTCAATGAAGCAAAATTTTGAATGAAATGAGTTGAGAAAATGAAAATTTTCAGCTATTGCGAAAAGTTTTGTAGGTTTACAACCTACCAGGACGCGCGCCGAGTTGGACTCGTCGACGTAACGGTCCAATACATGGAACATCATATTTTACGAGTATCACCCGTTAAGAAAAGTTTCATTTCGGGCCAAATAAAATTGTTTAAAATTAAACTTTTTGTTTAAAAAAAGCAACATTTTCGCTTTAATGAAAATGCTGCAAGCTATGAGCACGTTTGTTCGCTGCGCGTGTTTTTTGCGCAAACTTTTAGTTTTGGTCTTAATTATAACTTCCACATTTTGCAGTTTCAGCTAACTAAAATATAAAAATGCATTAATAAAATAAATTTACCGTGAACATTGACAATTGAAGCATTGCTCTATCCATAGCCCTTTCGTTTGCAGTAGCGCGCGAACACGTCACGCAGTACGCGTAGACTCATGGCTAGGTGAAATTGAAGCACAATTAGCAAAATTTGTAATTTTTCTAATCTTTGGCTTGTTGCTTATGATTTTAATAGTTTTTTGTATTTTAAAATAGCTTTAACAGGTTGAATCGCTTTATTAAAGCAAAAATTTTTAATTGTACTAATTTAAAAAAATTGTTGAGTCCAAATTTGAAATTGCAAATTTAAAATTGGGCGGAGCTCAGCCTGTAATATAATTTTGCCTTTATCTTCATTCTGTTTATGAACAGAAAAAGCTTGATTCACGATGTCAACCACTCGCAGGTCGGTGAGGCCCAATTGTGAATTGTGAATTTTGCTGATTTACCGAGAATAATTATTTGATGCGTGGGCCGTGGCGTGGCCCAGTATATAGTGCATCGCGCTACGAAGAAAAAGCTTAATATCTTTTTACTTTTAGCTTGTAGGTTTATAACCTAGATATGACAGAATTCTTTTATCTTTATTAATATTTTGAGATAACGTGCAAACAATCTTGTGTCATGATCTACTCAAATAAAAAATCTTTATCACGTTCAACCAATCCATTCATAATTATATAGGCATCAATTAAATGTCCTCTAACATGCCTTTCAACTAGTGTTGTAATTTATAAGGACTCTGATCTAGTTGCTAGTTTATCACTGTAAGAAAGTGCTCTCACACTATCGATAAGGCGGGTGAACCGTTGATTGACGATGTCAACCTTCCCAATACAGCTATTTTATTACCGACTCATTAGTGCATTACAATAAAAACAGTGAGACTATCTTTTTCGGGATCACTACTGTCAAATATCGTACTTTACTTTAATCAAATCAGTGTCATCTAGTTTGTGGAGAAGCAAAGAATCCATTGGATCTATGTGTAATTTAACATTTGTGCAATGTCTTCACAGTCGACTCAGTGACTTGAATCGATAACGTCATTGAGAGGCCCTATCAAAAGATAAAGAGTCTTCTTAGGATGCGCCTCAGAGCAAGTAGACCAAAGTGGCTCTTGCTTGGTCAAGGTGCATCAACTACCCGCCGAAGCGGTAGGTCGGGAATACCCCTAGTATCATTTCGTCCTTAAAAGGATACCCGACCCCCTCAGTATATCCGCATAATATAATGTAAACATAGTTCTCTGTCAGAAGAAAGGTGAAGAGTACGAAAATATAACATTAGATGGATTATCGTAATTTAAGGCTTTTCGAGTGTGCTCAACTCAGTTGGTTTATTCTCATGATTACAGAATAGTTTGATAAATCATTTAAAGTGACTCCGCCAGTAAAATTTCTGAACTTGGCTTTCATGATGTTAGCAGATCAAAGTCAAGAGATACGAGTGTTCTTTAATAAATCTCCGTCAAAGTCATACCAATTACAGAAAATATCCTGTAGCATACACAGTATTAAGATCATGTTTGATTTGATTTTTTGTTAGTACACATTAATTGTTATGTTATGCGATAATTTGAATTTGAAACGCCAAAGGTTACAAGTGTCCTAGACAGTGGGCACAAGTTTTTTGGCAGTAATTTAAATGTTGTGTCAATTTGCAGCTGAACAAGAATTGCGCCCGTTGTTTCGTTTTGGCGGACGCTAGATTTCCATTTCACATTTACTATAAATTTAAGTATAAGCTCCAATCAGCTCACTTCAATCTTCATGATAATAATATAGATAAATTTTAGATTAGATTAGATTAGATTAAGAATAATGACATAAACATCATCACTAGTTTTAAACATTCTTTCTGATTTCCTCATTATCAGAACTGTGAACATTTCACAGCCTTCGTCATTAAAAAACAAACGAATTCTATAACTAACATAATTGTCATAATTTATTTACAAATAAAAAAGTTTAAAAAGTTAAAAACCGTTAATTTAAACAATAAATAAATAAAAACAAATTCATGAGATATTTATTCCCTTTCTCTTGGCAACACACGGATTTTTATATAAATATTGGACTTGTTGCTTCTTCTTTTCGATATAATTTACACCCTCTATTTTTGCTAAAACTATATTTGACACTTCCCAAAAGTTGCCTGTGTCTACTAAATTATTAGTCTTTTTAAATTCTTCTAGATTAATTTTAAAATCAATAACAGACACTGAATTTCTAACAAAAGATGGCAATTTATTCCAAAAGCTGATAACACGCTCTGATAAAAAATTATTAGACAAGGTTTTAATATTTCTATCAATATTGTTAGATTTAGTGCTAACAATTTTATCTCCCGATCTACTTAAATTGAAAATATCTTTTCCATACTCAACCAATCCATTTACAATTTTGTAGGCTTCAATCAAATCTCCTCTAACCCGTCTCTCTGCGAGTGTTGTAATCTGTAAGGCATCCAACCTTTCACTGTAAGGAAGTGTTCCAATATCATCAATAAGGCGTGTGAACCTTCTCTGGACATTTTCCAGTTCAATGATAGTAGCCCAATTCCCATGGCAGGCAGGTGGAGACCACAACTGAGCACAATACTCCAAGTGGGGTCTTATTATAGTTTTATAAACATTTCTCATAACATTAATTTCTCTTATAATGAGATTCCTTGTAACCCATGCAATCATACTGTTTGCTTTACTAATACAACTTTTAATATGTTTCGACCATTTCAAATCTGAAGAAGTTAAAACTCCAAGATCTTTCTCTGCTTCAATACATTCAAGTGTAACACCACTAAATACATATTCTTGAAGGGGATTTTCATTAAATGGAACATGCATTATTTTGCATTTGCTAGGATTAAACTTTAACAGCCACACATTTTGCCAGTTTTGCAAGCTTTCTAACATATTGAAAGTGCTTTCAGTGTCATTGGCATCCATAATAACTTTAAGATCATCTGCAAACAGTTTTGATATACCATTAATACAATCAGGCAAGTCATTGATAAAAATGACAAACAATAAAGGACCTAAAACAGACCCTTGTGGGACTCCTGATAAAACATCACGAAGGTAGGAATATGCTCCACCAACAAATGTCTTAAATCTTCTTCCAGATAAAAAGTCTTTCACAATATCTAAAGTGTTACCACTTATACCCAAATTTCTCATTTTTGTAAGTAGTCTTTGATGTGGAACACTATCAAATGCTTTACAAAAATCTAAGTAAAACACATCTACGGGTGCACCATCTTCTAATAGTTCGATGATACATTCTACACTCTCTAAGAGATTAGATAAACAAGATTTACCTTCTACAAATCCATGCTGGTTTGGATTTATCTTCTTACTAACAAAACTCATAATATGCCTCCTTACTAATTTTTCATATAATTTACATAAAATGCATGTAAGTGACACTGGCCTGTAATTTAGGGCATCTTTCCGACTACCCTTTTTATAAAGAGATGTAACATTTGCTGTCTTCCACTGTTCTGGAATTTTCCCACTTGAAGCACATGTTTGAAATAATTTAGTCAAAGCAGAAACAAAACTTGAATTATGTTCAAGTTCTTTTAATAATTTAGGATGAATGCCATCTGGCCCTTTACTTTTACTAATATTAATTCTTTTCAGTTCTCTGCCAACATCATCCATTGTTATCTCAATATTTTCAATGTGTAACTCATCCGCAATAAAATAACATTCTCTGTTCAAAGGTCCATCTGGTTCTTTGACAAAAACTGAAGCAAAAGCATCAGCCAATACTTCGGCAGTTTCAAAATTACTTTTGGTCAAAGATCCGTCCGGTTTTTCCAGGGATGATACACAACTTTTTAACACTCTTTTCCCTCTTAAATATGCATAAAATGGCTTTGTATTATATTTCATACACTGTGTAATTTTTCTTTCATAATTAACTTTACACTTAAATGACTTACTATCAAACTGTCCTTGTTGGTTCAGTGCAACATTAAGATTTTCAGAAGAAGGATTATTATCAAAAATATACCAACATTTATCTGTCTTTTTCCTGCATCTTTTTAAGGATGAATTTGCCCAAGGCTCACATTTAAAGTTCTTTTCCGTCGGAACTATATCAGATACTAAGTTAAGCTTTGAGTGTAACTCACTCCACATATCTTCAGAAGTTAAAGTACCCTCACTAAAAGACCAGTCAATTTCAGCTGATCTGTGTAACAATTCTTTGCCAGAGACTTTTCCCCATAACTTTCTAGGCTCCTTTGCAGCCTCATCATCTTGCTTACTGTTACTAAGACTTAGATTTAATTCTACATTAAAACAAACATGATCGCTCTTCCCCAAGGGGGAGACAATCATTACTTCATTGACAATAGCTTCGTTTGTAGAGAGAACCTGATCTAGTGTACTCTCTTGAAGTTTACCGCTGACAACTCTACGTCTGGTAACTTCATCTGTGATATACCAAACCAAGCCATTGTCTTGTACACATTCCATAAAATTCTTTTCTATAATTAAACCCTTATTACTTGTTCCTAAAGGAGCATTAACAGTTCCACTAAGCCAAGATACATTTGGTAAATTTAAATCTCCAACTAGGATTGATTCAACATTAAAAACAGCTAGTTTTGCAATCATTTTGGTCATCGCATTGTTCTGCGCTTTAGAAAGAGACATTGATCTATAAATACATGCAATATTTACCCTACCAATGTTGCTATCGAATTCAACAGCAATCGAATCAGTGACCTTAAACCAATCTATGACAACTGGGTTCAAAGAGTCTTTAATATAAATAATACAGCCTCCACCACTACTAACAGAACTTTCTCCTACTTCTTCATTAACTGTAAAATCTCTATCTTTTCTAAATATTTTGAAACCAGGTATGCCAATTTCAGCATCAATAATTTCATTGTTAAAATGAGTTTCATTTATGCAAACAATGTCAGACTGGTACAGCGAAACAGCATTTCTCAATTCACAAAACTTATTATATAAACTATTACTGTTACTATAAAACAATTTAAGGTTTAGGCATTCTATAGCTTTGCTTTCTCTGCAAGTCGCTTTCTCCGTTCCTGTCTCACAAAAAATTGGACATCTCTGTCAGCTCTGTTCAGATCCTGATTAATCCAATAAACTTCTTTCTTCGTTTTCTCAGAATCCACTTCTATCTTCCAACCTTTCCCATAGTTACTCCAATACAATGCAGCCTCTTTTGATTTTAGTTTTACAATCAGCGGTCTAGGTTGATGTTCTCTGCTTTCACCAGATTCAGTTAATTTACCTGCCCGAAAACAGGACACAATCACGTCTTCTTCCATGCCACAGATTTCATGTAAAAACTTGAGATCATTGCTTTGAGATCTGTTCTCTTCGATAGCTGTTTCGGGAACGTGTCTAATGATCACATTACATTCTCTTTTGATCCGTTGGATCTTGTCAGCATCAATCTGTTGGACTGTTGCCTTCACTAATTGAGTTGGTGGCTTGTCACTAATAGTTGCCTGGAGGTCAACCTTCGCTGCATCAACGTAGCTCTTCACTTTTGAAGATGATTCATTGACTATATCTTTTTTGACAGTAGCCATTGCGGTTGGTAACTCTTTCTGCAGACTGTTTTTAACAGCATTGGTAATCGTTTCATTAATGGTTTCACTCAACTTGATCAGCATTGTTGTCGCATTGACAATGCAGTGTGGACACTTATATTGTTTGATCGAAAGCACCTGATCCTCGTCAAGTCCTGTCAGTCCAACACAATCAAGATGACACCATTTGATGCAGCAATCACATCTGATCCATAGAGAATCTTCAATGTGTTCCTTGCAGAAACAATCTTCTTCAGGTTTAGTACTTTCTTCTTCAGCTTGTTCATTCGTCTCTACATGTTCTCTACTGGCTGGGGCACTATCAGTGTGCCCCGTTTGCCCGTCATCGTTTTCCATCCCTGAACTCAAATTATTTGTTATATAGTAGTGTTGAAAGTATTAAAACTTAAAAAATTATGCATCAAATAGGGAAAAATTCAGTTCAATTGCCATAGAACTTAACTTGTATCTGTAATTCAAGAAATTATCAGCAAAGGTAAACTATACTCGTGTACACATCAATACACTACGCGTGCCACGTACAAATTGGCCGTATTACCTAATAGTAATATTATACATTACATGCATTGTATACAATAAAACACAGTCGCGCCGCGCATTCATAGATCACAGGCTATCTATACATCACATCTCCGCAAACAATCCTCACGCGCGCGCAACTTTTTCGTTGCTTGGTAACGAACGGAAGCAAGCAAGCAAGGAACACGACATATATTTGACCCACCTACTGCAATCTCCAAAATCCACGTTTTTCTGCAAAAACCTCCATTCGTAACCTTTCACTATTGCCTTTTTTCAAAAGGGTGAAAAGGAAAAAATGTCATTAACTTTCGTTTCAAATATTTTTATTATATTTGAGCTGGAGAAACGAATCGGAAATGTTATAGTTACCACTATAACAAAGATTTTGTGAGATTTTTAGTTCAGAATATTTAATGTTTCTCAATACATTCAATATTTTTTGAATGTTTGGGTTTTTAATTATGCACCTTATCTCGTTTTTAGTAATCGATTGACTATGTTAAACTTGCATTGTAATAGCTTAATAGTGTTTCCATCATGTGTATTGTGCTGTTTGCAATCAAGGAAACTTATGGCAGTGTGGCTTTAGTCAGTTTAATGAAGGATAGCTGTAGGTTGGATGGCTTGTTGTGATTTACTTTATTGTACTTGGTAAGAGGTGTTTCATCAGATTGTGATGATTTCTTTAATCAATCCAAAAGGATTGTTGGGAAATATTTTATTTAAATTGACTGGTTCAAACAGGGTTTATGATTGCTTGAAGGAGCTACTTTTGAAGAATGGGCAAAAAGGTCAAAATCGCAAATGTACAGCATTCTCTGCTTCCTTGTACTTGTATAAAGAGTATGTTATTGCCCACGTTAAGGGCTGGTTATTAATTAACCAAATTATTAGCTATTTTAGATTTAATAATAATAATAATAATAATACTTTTTGCCTGGTCCTCTTTTATCTCTTCCCTTGCTCCGCAAGCCCTGTCTCTTGTTTATACAACTTTTAACTCATATCAATGTACATATCGGAAAGTTATTGTATTTATTAAGTATATTGTATTGAATTTACTCCCAGATTTGTGCAAAGATTATTTTTTCGTCTGGACTTTGTGATATACAATTGTTACAGATATTTCTCTTGTTTTTCTTCCCTTGCTCTGCAAGCCCTGTTTCTTGTATAAAAATTGTGTTTAGTATTTCATATATTCTTGTAATTATTGTGATAATTTGTGATTCAGTTTTCAGTATTAGTAATAGGTGTTTGCTGAATTACTGTATTATACACTCTGTGGCCAGCTCTTATGTGTCCCATCTCTTGCCCTGCAAGCCCTGTTTCTTGTTTATACAACATATTATAATTATGTAATAAACATTTATTGTAGTGTAGGATTATTTGAATTTCTAAGTCATTTAATATGCAATTTGTGATTGTTTTTCCCGTTTTTCTTCCCTTGTGTTGCAAGCCCTGTCTCTTGTAAAAACAACCACTTTTGTAGATACACACAGTCTCTACAGTCTTTATCCTCTGGTCCCTAGGGTCAGCTGACTCCGGGCCAGAGGAAAATTACCGATTGCCAAGGTTTGATGCCTAGGCAGTCGAGACCTCTTATTGAGACCCGATATAATAATAATGTACTTCAAGTGTGGTTTGCACTCTTAGGATGGTTAATACACTCTAATTCCTAGCAAATTTGTCTGATATCATTAGACTAACGTTTGAATGATAGTTTGAATGACAGTTTGAATGATTGTAATAGTGAAGTAGTGATTTATTTTACACCGACAAGTTGTGCCGTTAATTATGTTGCACATGAACGGCCATAAGAGGTTTTTGGGATTATAGTGCATGAAAATTAAGTTTATTTGTTCATAAGCTTTCTTTCTTTTCTTCCCAATAACATGATTGAATTGCCTAGTAATGTCATGTTCTACTTGGATAAGGCATGAAATCTCAGCAATATTCCTTTAATAACAAAAGATGTCGCCTTCTTGCTGGCAGCGAAGAAGCATGCTCTCACAGCAGTGGGGTTGCTTATTATATGCAACGGGACAACCGTGTTCAAGATAATTGGGCCCTTATATACTCTCAAGACCTTGCAATAAAGCACAATTTGCCTTTATATGTATTGACTGGCTTGAATGTCAAACATCCAGAGAATCCCGAAGCCACCAGAAGAGCAATAGACTTTACTCTTGGAGGGCTGGCAGAGGTTGCTAAAGAGTGCTCTCAGCTTGGCATTGAATTTTACTTCCTCGAAGACTTTCATGTTCCCATTTATGAGCGTATTCTTGAATTCATGCATGATACATCCATCAAATGCATTGTTACTGATTTCAGCCCATTGCGCCCTCACAGACAGCAGATCAAGGAATTGTGTGGCAGGATTGGAAAGGATAATACGAGTTGTTTATTTCAAGTTGATGCACATAACATTGTACCTGTTTGGGAGGCTTCCAACAAAGAAGAACATCAAGCTTTTCAAATGAGACTTAAAATTATGCCACGCTTCAATGAATTTTTAACTGAGTACCCAATTGTGAAATTCCATCCTGTGCAGGCAGAACAGACTTCACCAAACATTGATTGGGAAAAGATCAGAAATTCTGTTAGTGTTGATGAATCAGTCCCAATCTGCCAATGGGCTAAGCCTGGTTCACGTTATGGGTTGCAACAGTTACAAAGATTTATTGCAGAGGGTCTAGAAATATACCGCGAAAAGCGGAACATACCTACTACAGAAGCAGTCTCCAATCTTTCTCCATGGTTACATTTTGGACATATAAGTGCTCAGAGAACTGTCATCGCTGTGAAGCTGCTTGAAAACTTATATCCTGCCTCTGTATCAAAATTTATTGATGAAGCTGTTGTGTGGAGTGAAATGTCAGATAATTACTGCTATTACAATGAAAACTATGACAATTTGAATGGTGCTCCTGAATGGGCGATTGAAAGTTTGAATAAGCATAAGAATGATGAAAGGAAGAGTCTCTATTCTAAGGAACAATTTGAAGAAGCCCAGACACATGATGATCTCTGGAATGCTGCTCAAATTCAGCTCAAAGTAGAGGGAAAGATGCATGGATTTATGCGATTGTATTGGGCTAAAAAGATTCTAGAGTGGTCTGTCAGCCCAGAAGAGGCAATATCAATTGCACTGTATCTCAATGACCATTACAGTTTAGATGGAGCTGATTCTAATGGATTTGGAGGTGTTATGTATTCAATTGCTGGTGTACATGATCCTGCAGAATGGGATGAAAGACCAGTATATGGCAAAATTAGATACATGTCCTATGAAGGCTGTGAAGAAGATTTTGATATACTACAGTTTATCAAGAAGTATCAGCTAGAATGAAGTGCTGGGCCTTGGAGGCACTCAGGGTCAAGGGATGAATGACCCCAATGAATAGGCAATATGGATTGCTACTTATCCTAATTACCAAATTAAACCCCGGTGACAGAAACTTAGGTATTCAGGAATGTAATTCCTTGCCACTTGGGCCTTGCCAAACTCCACAAAAGTTTTAAAAACTCCGTTGATTTGTCAAATTTGGCACTTATAAAACTTTTCACCAAAATTTTGCGCTTTTAGGTAATTTTAAAAAGTTTCCCTTTAATTGACACTTCAAAGTCAAATGTTCCAGAGAACATTTGTGGCACGCAGCTTCATTCTTGCCACTGAAGGATCCTGGAGGAATCTGAAGTGATTTAGTGCTTGATCTAAGACAAGGAATGTGCCAAGAAAAACACATTATATGTATATAGTTCACATCACGTCACAGGTTGAGCATCTGGCCTCTAACACAGAGAGATCAATACCGAGTAGAATTTCTTTCCCAAATTTTCTTTCCCAAATTTTCTTTCCCAAATTTTCTTTCCCAAATTTTCTTTCCCAAATTTTCAATATTTGTTTAAATATTGCCACTTTTAAAACAATTGCCCTTATTCATCGCCACTTTTTCGATTTCTGTCACCAGGGTTAGAACAAAACTGATTCTAACGAATTTGGAAGTGTCATGTATTCAATTGTTAGTGTACATGACACTACTAAATGGTATGAAAGACATAGATTTATGTCCTACAAAGGCTGTGAAGAAGATTTTAATATATTAATATATTAAAGTATCGTATATATATAAATAATGAATCATATTATAATTCAGAACTTCTTCACACTCCAGGGCGCAGCCTTGGATGCGTTCTGGGTCAGAGGATGATTGAACCCAATGACTTTAAACTAGTCATTGGATCTTATGGAAAAAGGATTACTGTTATCAAATTCTGTTTTTGATTTTTTGGTATGAATTTTTAAATTGGTCTTGAAGTGACCCCTTTTGTACATGTCTCAGATTTAAGTGTTACCCTCAACTAAGTGAGTGATTTGTTTTTTATTTGTCACACATTCACAACCTTAAACCGACCCTCCTAATGTATTATACTCAAGAATTGTCTTTTTTGTCAATATGAAATGAATTATTATAATATTGTTTTTTAGATTGATTGGTATTGTCTCATGCTGAGAGCATTTTATCTTTATTTTATGATATATTGGATATAGACATACTTTATTTTGTTATCCATACACAGGTTTGAGAAGTGACAAGATTTGCTTGATAATAAAAACTGTGATAGTTCAGAATTTCAGACGCAGTTTTTTATTTATCCTTCCAAAACCAAAGTTCATGATTAAGGGCAAAATATAGGTTCTGCTGCAAATCATATCTTTGACCTATGTAATGTGGTGTCCTGCTTATTTCCATATTATTGGCATTTTATCAATGATAGGACTTATCTCGACAATATAACCGTTTTGAGTTATCAATATATCAACGTTTTTCCCCAGTATTTTTGGGCCTATGACGGTTAGCAGGTTTAACTGTATATATAGCCATTACTACAATGCACATTCGCCACCTGCTACTTATTCATAAGACAATTTATAACTGACAGCCCCTCCTAATCCTGCCCCTATCAATTACAAAGATGTTATCAATTTCACAAAATGAACTAATAACTTAGACTTGGTTAAACTTGGTTCAGATATAGATGACTAAATTCAGGGTTTTTTTGTGCCATGGTTTTGTGCACACGTCTCTAGATCTTCTAATTAAAACATTTTCGAATGATTATTTAAACCTTAACCTCAATTATTCTCAGTGTAGATGAACCCACAGACATGCAAAATGGTTCAGTTACTCAGTTGAATAGCATCAGACCTCCACGTTTCCATGGGCCACCTCAACCCATTGCTTCAGGTGCAGGCAATGGTTTCACTACGAATCCCTCTTTCTCTCAACTAAATCAAAGCCAGAGTAGCAGCGGAACGAGTTCACCTAATGTGGCTTATCAATACCCACGACCCATGTTTCCACCTGGTCCCCCTAACTATGACAGGAATGTGGTTACTCCACCAAATGGTGCAACCTCTCTCAGACCAGCGTCGCTTCCAACCAGCTTGAACACATCTCCCTCAAGAACCCCAGTTGGGTTCGCTCATTCAACCAGCAATTTAAATGGCCCCTCACCTCAAACCTTTCGACCACCAATGAATGGTCAGCACCGCATGGCACCACCTCAATTCGCAGCACGTCCTCCAACCAGCAATGCTTCTAACAACCAAATGGGTATGCCACCTTCCTCCTTCCTTCTGGGCCACCCAGATTTCGCCCACCACCACCAATGATGTTTAACCCTGGTGGACCTCCTGCACCTGGACTTAATAATGGGCCTCCTTTGATGGGGGTACCTAGTACCCAGACCCCAGTATCAGATCCTCCTACACAACCCCCGCCAGTAAATCCTCCTCCACCTCCACCAACAGGGGCTGGGAACTTTTCGCGATTAGGACCATCAGGTTTAAAGGCAAAACGACCTATTCCATCATATAACATAAATCAGCCTTCTGTAAGCCCAGTTCCTAATAATCTGCCTCCTAACGCATTGCCTGTGTCCACTGCCCAACCAGCTGGTCCATCACCACCTTCTAACATGCCTCCTGGAGGGATGCCACCACAACCAAACATGGCACAATATCCTGGAATGCCGCATCAACCAAATACGCCGCAATATCCGGGAGGGATGCCACCACAACCAGGTATGCCATCACCACAACCTGGTATGCCACCACAACCTGGTATGCCACTTGAACCAGGTACTCCTATGGTTGATCCGGCCACTCAAAGAATGAGGCAAATGAGCCTATCTGACAGGTCTTACATTAATTTAATGGAACATCGTTCTATTTTTCCCAAGGATGAGAAACTGACCTGTTTACCTCCGCTACCCCCTGATTTACTAACCCATAACAAATATCCGGAGCACTTCTGCTCCACACTAAACGTCGTGCCATCATCTTCTAGCATTCTCAGCAAGTTAAAGGTGCCGTTTGGTTTAGTGATCCAACCTTTTAAAGATCTTGGCGAAGAAGTCCCTATTGTAACACCACCTATTCCTCGATGTAAAGTATGCAGAACTTATGTTAACCCATATGTTCAGCTCAATGATGGGGCTAGGAGATGGAAATGTAACATTTGTGCAAGATTGAATGACATGCCAGCCGACTACTTCTATGGTGAGGATGGCAGGAGGGTCCCATTTGATGTCGCCAGCAGACCTGAACTCAACTGTTCTCTTGTTGAGTACATAGCTCCATCAGAGTACACGACTAGACCACCTCAAGGTGCTGTTTATTTGTACTTAATTGATGTGTCAATCGGTGCTGTTCAGTCTGGTATGGTAAAGATGGCTTGTAAAGTTTTAGGAGAAGAAATTGATTCAATCCCAGGTGATAGCAGGAGGAGTATTGGTATTATCTGCTTCAGCTCTAAGTTACATTATTTCAACTTGCACAAGAACTCTGGCCAGCCTCAGATGCTTGTTGTTCCAGATCTGGACGAACCCTTTATACCTACCATTGATGAGCTAATAGTTAATATAAAAGAGGAAAAACAGAAAATAAAAGATCTGCTGGCAATCATCCCAACAGTATTTGCTGATTCAAAGGACCCAGACTGTGCTGTTGGACCTGTTCTAAAGGCAGCTAAGGAGCTGATATTCCGTTATGGTGGCCGCCTTACCCTGCTAATGTCTCGCTCACCTTCCATCGGAGAGGGCACCGTTAAAAAGAGGGCAGATACTTCCAAATTAGAGGGACTTTCTCTTTCACCCTTGGATGACTTTTATAAAACCCTTGCTTTGGAGTGTACCCAAAAGCAGGTGACAGTCGATTTGTTCCTGTTCCCTAATGATAACATGGACGTTCCAACTGTTTCCACAATCTCACAATTCTCGTCCGGATCTGTGTACTACTATCCTCAATACCACTATGAAAAGAATCCTCTTATGGCTGAAAAGTTCGTGACCGAGTTTCGGCATTATGTGGTGCGTCCAATAGCATTTGAGGCTGTACTCAGGATAAGATGCACCTCGGGTGTCAACATCCACTCATTCTTTGGAAACTGCTTCGTACGGGCTCATGATCTGATCGCTTTAGCAAATGTGAGTCCAGATGTGGCATTTGGTGTTCAGATCAGCATTGACGATAATTTACATGAAAGCAAGTTGGCAATTTTCCAGTCTGCTCTCCTCTTTACCAGTGCCAAGGGTGACAGAAGGATCAGGGTCCACACTTTAGCCCTCCCTATTTCAAGTGATCCTCAAACTATCTACAATAACCTCAACATCGATGCATCCATATCTATTCTCGCTAAAATGGCTGTTGAGAAGTCTAACTCGGCTTCTCTAGGTGATGCCAGGGAAGCATTGCAGTACGCGGTTGTAGACCCCCTCATTAAGTACAGAACAGACTACTGTCCTGCCGCTAAAGGATCTGGTCAGTTGGCAGTTCCCGTATCTCAGCGATTACTTCCCCTCTATATTTCTAGTTTACTCAAAAGCAAAGCATTCCGCTTGCAAAACGTTTCTGTTGATGACAGGTATTTTGCGATGTTACAGTTCAAGACGCTTCCAATTGAAGAGATCATGCTTATGATCTACCCTCGTCTGTTTTCGCTTCATAACCTAGCAGAAACATGGACTGATAAGAACACTGTTCCACCTCGGCTACCGCTCACAGCAGAGAAACTCACTCGCCAAGGTGCTTTTCTTTTACAAACTCACGAACATTTCATCGTCTGGATTGGCAGGCATGTCAGTGATATTTTCGTCAACTCAATTTATAACGCAGCGAGTTACAATGACCTGCCCGAACTCAAAGTGGGTATCGAACATCACGATAACGCCATTTCGGACCTGCTGCACGACTTGATCAGCCTGTTGGCGAAGGTTCGGGAAGTTCCCACCACGATAGTCTCTGTGAGGGAAGACACCCGAAGTGGGTCAATGTTTTTACAACATCTAGTCGAGGACAGATCAGATGGCCAGATATCTTATTATGAGTTTTTACAGAAAATTCAACAGCAAGTTGGATAGTACAGTTTGATGATTTTGTCGTAATTTTAGAAGTAAAGTGACGGTTTATAGACTCGATCGATTTGTTACCATCTTCAGCTTCCATGTGTGGACTGACTGACTCAGAATGTTGGACTTTGATTTAAATTTATTGATTTTGGGTAAGAATCCTCGTTTCCACCTGGCCTGATGCTGGCAATGTATAGTATATTAAATCATTTGAACTAAGAACTGTACAAAATGTAAAGAAATAAACCAATTTGTGATCAAAGAGTTATATTTTTTATTTGGGGTTTGACCACATGTGAGGTGATGCTACACGGAAGAAGTATAAATATGTTAGCCAATAGTTGACACAAGTTGAAAGATGTTAGGTTTCCGCTTTGCCTGTTGTGAAAGGTGCACCTTTTGTTAAGTAGTTGTCATGTTTTATATATAGCGTCACATGATGATTCTCTAGCGTAGGACCTACTACATGATATATATAAGGTACAGTAATATTACGTGAGATCAGTTTTTAGTTGAAGATTATTGATAGTCGAGTATGAATTTGTCGATTGTCAAAGCTATAGAAAATGTTTCGATTTCTTGTTAAATCTATCAAAATGTCACATGTCTGCAGTTAATGCGCAGGCCAAGATGATGAAATTCATAATCATTGACTTTGACTTTGTTATATTGCAATAATGGTACAGCTTGTTAAAATCAAATTATTAATATAAGCTCTTTAAAGCTATGGGGGTAAGTTATTCTATTTTTACTATCTTTGCAATCTCATTTCACTCGTAAAACGTCACCTCAAATTATAGATCTTGATTGATCTTTGTTAGTGTTTCTTGACACTTCAAGGTTTATGGCCCCTAATACTGCTCATGCTATTCGCTGTTTAACTTTTGCTGTAATCTTCCTCAAAATAAATTGGTCATCGGTGGTATTAATGATTTGTTTTTTAAAAATGCTAGGAATTAAGATATTTTACCGGTAAAATCTGCCAGTTCATCTTTTTCTGCTCACTTTTCACGTCTATTAATGGATAGAATTTGTGTTATTTTTTGTACCAATTGTTGTGATTCGATTGAAACTCAGCAAAGTTTGAAATATGATGTGTTTTATTAGAGTTATTCACTTTTAAATGCCAAATATTGCCATTCAGTACCATCTAAAATGTCCTCTCCTAGCGATGAATTGAAAATTCGATTATTAACTTAACTAAATGACTATATCATGAGTTATTTAAATTATGTAATTAAAATAAGTTATTTAGATAAATAACAACACAATCTGACCAGGATGGGCAAGCCGAGTGGTTTAAAGACGGCTCGCAAGCTCCGTGTACACCGACGGGACCAGCGCTGGCACGATCTGGGATACAAGAAAGCTCATCTGGGAACACGATGGAAGGCTAACCCTTTCGGAGGATCATCTCACGCTAAAGGAATTGTCCTGGAGAAAGTCGGAGTCGAAGCCAAACAGCCCAACTCAGCCATCCGAAAATGTGTCAGAGTACAGCTGATTAAAAACGGGAAGAAAATCACAGCTTTCGTCCCCAACGATGGTTGTTTGAACTATATTGAGGAGAATGACGAGGTTCTCATTTCCGGGTTCGGACGATCTGGTCATGCCGTGGGTGATATTCCCGGTGTGAGATTTAAGGTGGTTAAAGTTGCCAGTGTGTCGCTCTTAGCCCTTTATAAGCAGAAGAAAGAAAGGCCAAGGGCTTAATTTTATTATTTATGTGAATTGTTTTTATTTATTCATATATATGTTTTTGTTTTTACTGACTATTATCGATCTATGATCTATCGTATCTTTTTGCATAAACAAATCACAATGACCCAATGAATCCTCAAATTACGAATTCAAAAAATCCCTAAAATAAAAAGATAAATGACCGAATCAAAATTCAACCTCGCAACACACGAAACATTTATTCAACTACAAAAACTAACACACGTACACAGCAGAATGCTCCCCAAGCCCGACGAACGAGACCTTTGGTCGGACATCCTAAACGACGTGAGCACTGCCTCCACCAACAAAGACAAGAAGTGTTTGCTGGTTTTGGGGGATGAGTTCGTGGGTAAAACAGCTATTATCAGTAGACTGAGGAGGTTGGAGGGTCACGTGACTAAAGCGGGGCTCGGTCTCGAATATTCTTATCTTGATATCAGGGTAAGTGTGTAACGTACTGTTACCTGTGTTACAGTGTAATACTGTTACCTGTATATAGCGTTAAAACGAGCTATTTCGTTCAGGTTCTTTATCTTTCTTCGTTTTCTGTCGATTGTGTTTTATGGGATCATAGCGAGAATTAATCTGCCTTAACTCTCAAGTCAAAGTAGCGATTAATTGTTCAGTTCCAAAGCTATCGGGAAGTAATTTACAACAATGCACGTAATTAAACACAATCAATATAACAACAAATAACAAGACTGACCCCCCTCTCAGGACCAGTTCTCAGACGACATCATATCCCGTCTCAGTATTTGGACCCTGAACAACGACAGAACCTCTCTCCAATACACCCTGTCTGAGAAGCACCTCACCTACTCTGATAAGGGCTGGAATGGGATGGTGGTGTTGGTTGTGGACTATTCCAGACCTTGGAGCGTGATGGAGAGGCTGGAGCACTGGGTGGAGGTGCTGGATAAACATATTGAGTCCATGAAGGTGGGTTTATGCAACTTACACATCCCCTGTTGTTGTATCCTTGAGTCTCATCCGGCAACCGCGACCCATTTTAAAGCTAAATAAAACACTTGAAAATACCATACTATTTGGTAGTCAGTATAGTAAGTCAGTGCAGTACTTGACATTTGACAATGACCGTCATATCCTCCTAGATAGAACCAAGCGAGAGACGTGATGTTTGTGGTAAACTAGCTAAATCTCTACAAGAATACTGTCTTCCTGGCACTGAGAGCAATAAAGATGTGCTCTTACCGCTTACTGAGGGTGTATTGGACCAAAACACAGGTATTTGACACGTGGACATTGCACGTGACACGTGAAAATTGCACGTGACACGTGGAAATTGCACGTGACATGTGGACATTGCACGTGACACGTGTTCTGTTGTAGACTTCTTGTTTTGAAATTATGTCAGTTTGACACGTGACAAGATCTTTATACCACAGCTCACAGCTCTCATCCCAGGAATACCAATAGCGGTGGTGTGCACCAAGCTGGACTCTATGACTACGTTGGAGAAGGATCTAGACTACACGGACGCTTACTTTGACCTGATCCAGTGGCATCTCAGGAAGTTCTCCTTAAAGTACGGAGCTGGTCTTTTCTACTTGAACGGCAAAGAGAGTCCTAACACTGATGTGTTGTACAAGTATGTGACGAAGCTTCACTTTTAAAGATTGTTGAATTGCGTAACGTTTTTGAGTAATATTGCATCGGTTATCCAGGAAAATACTGCAGCTCCAGACGATCTTAATAAGGGTACATATTATAATATTATTAAACCTTTCATAAATCAGGTATGAAAGTAAAGTAACCGTGGTTTGATCAATCATATCGTCGGGAGATTCACCGATCAAATACTTGCTCCAATCCCTTAGTCACCACGTGTACATTGCCCACACGTCACCAGTAGCGATCATTACTTAATCCGTGTAACTCAATGTGACATGGTACCACAATCAGGCACCGAATGAGTGCTGAAATCTTCTATAACATTAGGGGTGTAATATTGTCAGTTATCGTCCGCAGTAAAGATTAGATTACATCCGCTACATACATGATAAGATAAAAGGAAATATCTGGAAGAAAGTCAACAATAAATACTGTTCAAAAATATATAATATGTAACATGACACGTCAACTCAACTGAAAATATAATCTGAAACTGGTAGTGCTAGTTCAAGTTCTTGGTAATGACGTCATATAATATGACGTCATATTGTGTGCAGTAAAATTATATGGTTATTATATCTGCCGTGAACAGTAAGCTTATAACAAACGGCGAGCAAATCAAATAATGTTAGATTGTGAAAATGCATATATAATAAGTTAAATAAAATCATATTATAGATGATAAGTAATATGATTAAGCTATTTCACATGCACTATATACTGGTGTACAATGTTATCAGTGCGTAGAGTGTATCTTAGAGTAAACTTAATTGTTTGTTTCAGACAATTTTACAAAATCTGTGTTTACTTAAAAATCTTGCTTTGAATTTGATGTATTATCGTGGAAAAGTAGGCGTGCAAAAACGCCCTATCCTTAGCTAATAAAATAAACATTGTCTGCAGTGTGGTTTTAGTGATGCAATACGTTTTGGTGCTACACACTGCACATGCAGACTCAATTATTTAATTGCATTATATTACATCTGTTCACACACGTGGTATGTAAGAATGTACGTGGTATGTTAGAATGTACGTGCGCGTGGTATGTAAGAATGTACGTGGTATGTAAGATTGTACGTGGTATGTAAGAATGTACGTGGTATGTCAGAATGTACGTGGTATGTAAGAATGTACGTGGTATGTAAGAATGTACGTGGTATGTAAGAATGCATGCTGCTCGGAGAATGCTTAAAGGCAAATTACCCATTGCATTGTAACAGCAAATGATACACTCTACCGTAGGTTATAATACATATTAAAATTAATGTAGCGTAATGAAGCTGAGGTAGATAACATGACAGCATAGCCGGCATTTTTATTTTAAAAAGGAGATAAAGCACTCCAATTTTTTCTTTATCAATGATGTAACGTCTGAGACGTGTGTACTGTTTACGTGTTAACTAGGTTTTCAAACCAAAAATAAAATACATCTAACTCTAAACCGACCTAAGAACCATAATTCCTGTATCATTCCGTAACCCCAGTCTCCATTCTTCAGGTACATTGTACACAAGATGTACTCCATACCATTTGAGGTATGTCCCAGTGTTATAGATAAGGATTGTCTGATGATTCCTGCTGGCTGGGATACACTTCAGAAGATATCTATACTGAACGATACTCTGCGTTCTTTTAACCTGGAAGATGATCTCAATACTGTGAGTAAAGATGTTTTGTGAGGGTTTGTTCAGAATTCTGAGCACCGGACTCTGGGGTGAACTCGGTGGAATTTTACTGTCTTATGGTAAAATTATTCGGGTTTCGCTTGCTTGGAATTCGGTGTCTTACTGTTGTAGTTGATTGTTCTCAAACTTTGCTAGCGCTATAATGACAATGTAGTATTTAAAGAACTGCAATTTTAATGGAATGTTTTGCTCAGAATGCGTTGAGAGTGCAAAACAAAATAACGAATTCTCTTAATGTTTTTAGAAGCTAATACTTGTGCGTAAGATGGGAGATAGTGTGAGCTAATTTATGGTGTTTTCTCTGTTAGCATGTACACAGTGACACAGTGTCTATTATATAAGTATATGATCAACAATTACTGCAATTATCGTAAAGGGTCGTAAATTTATGTGTTTACAGGTGTGTTTTGATTGCACGGTTGTATTGCTTAGTTGTTTCGTCAATTAAACATGTAGCAGAACTGATTATTGTTAATATTTGTGTAGGAAAAGTGTTCCTTTAGTAGAAATATAGTAGAATTATAGACATAAACATACTGTTGTAAAATAACTAAAATCCAGGTCCAGTTATTAAATATTCACAATCCACTAGTAACACTTATCTCTATTATAATTCAGAGAATTGTTTTTGTACACTGTACACTGTACGACCGCCCACGTGCAAATCAGACGAGAAATAGGAAGTTGCATAGTAACCATAGTAACGACTGAACGAGTAACACTTATCTTATAATAATATCAAAACCAACTATACCCCTAACTTACTCCAAGTCAACATCTTCAATACAAGAACCCTACGTCGTACGTGAATTCAACGTTAACACCTCAAATATGCTGTGTGCAGTACCGGGCACATTCTTCCAATTCCTTGAAGTTTGAAACCTAATCCGAGTATGAATTAGCTGCATCCTTGAATAATGAGATTCCGAACACTTAATGGACGTAAATCAAGTGTAGTTTTACTCAAATTTCATCCCGTATCAAGTGTTACGTAGGCTAGATCAATGGGGGTGATGCAACGTCAATTAATGTCAGTATTCCATAAAAACCCCAAACTGACATTGACATTAATTGACATTAATTGACATTAATTGACATTAATTGACATTAATTGACATTAATTGACATTAATTGACATTAATTGACATTAATTTGTCTTGAAATTTGAGATTATCATTATTCGATAAATATTCAAGATATTCACGTCTATGTAAGTTAGACCGGTTCAAAAAAACAAAATGTCCTTGAATAATTATGAGTATGTTCTTATCTGTTGATCCTTAGGTTCAAAGACCACCAAAAAAAATTTCAGCTTCCAACTCTTCCATCTTCGGTCCCCACCGGCCACGCCCATATTTTATTGGTTTCTTATACAGGTAAAATATCTAGAATCGGCTTTTTTTGTATGAAGGAGTAATGTTAGCTGTTTAAGATTCGTTATTCAAATATAAATGTCATGAAGGCATTTCGTTTAATGTGGGTTTTAAGTTCTGATGATGTTGAGAACCACGCCCTTGGATGGCCACGCCCATTTAAGAAAATTAAATTTCGGAAAACCGTATTATTTTAGTTTTATCGTTTAATGATCTGAATTTTTTTCACATTTCACATTTCCATATGTGATAGTAGTGAATAACTTGATGATATAAACGTTCTAAAGTGCTAAAAATATGGTAGAACTACATAATCTCTGGTCGAAAAATATCGTGTCAATTAATGTCAGTATTCCAAAATTTTGCAAAACTGACATTGACATTAATTGACATTAATTGACATTAATTGACATTAATTGACGTTGCATCACCCCCAGATCAATAATGATACAAGAAATTGTCCATATAATCATTTATCTGCTGGAGTATTGGGCGTTTATCAAATTTTAACAATGCAATTTAGTCCATGGTACAGTTAAGGAATTTAAATGTCTCTGTTTATTAACAGTTGCAGATAGTGTAGAATGTGCCCCTCAGTGTGTATCAAGTTACTATTCCAGCCCTTTAAGTTACAAACACAATGCTACACATTACTGACCCTATACAATATATCCGTAAAATGGTACTCAATACCCGGGCCCTAGCCCCTATCTGATAATTAACCAACCAATTATACCAAATATGGTGAAATTACTCCAATTCAGGTGCTGCCCAAACCGCTGAACCGCCGAGCAGACACCGGCCGTGAGATCAAAGCAGAGGATGACCAAGCCTTCCTGACGAGGATGCAGAGCCTGCTGCAGAATCAGAGACCTGCTGGACCCAGACCTAGCAAGCCTCTTACTAGCCAGACTAGCAGAACTGCTATACCCACCACTGTTACTCCGTACGTGCTGGTTCTTAGCATACTTTAGACATATCTTGCATATTTAACATAGTTTGTGGACATACATTCAGTGTGTAACAGTTTGGTAAATGTAATATGCTTGGGTGAAGTTACATTTTACTAAGCCATTAGAGAGCTGGACCAGGTCTTAGTCAGGAATAATATCAGTAGCTTAACAGTTCAGTTCTTTAATAATGCATGGGCCTGGATCAATAATAAGTAGATTGTGATGAGAAAGTATTCAATATTATCCAGTAGATTAATTTTAATCATGATGTAATTATATTGATGTTGATTTTAATGAATTACCTAACAAATCTCCTCCTACAGTGGAGCAGGATTATTGATATTGATTTTAATGAATTACCTAACAAATCTCCTCCTACAGTGGAGCAGGATTATTGATATTGATTTTAATGAATTACCTAACAAATCTCCTCCTACAGTGGAGCAGGATTATTGATATTGATTTTAATTAATTACCTAACAAATCTCCTCCTACAGTGGAGCAGGATTATTGATATTGATTTTAATGAATTACCTAACAAATCTCCTCCTACAGTGGAGCAGGATTATTGATATTGATTTTAATGAATTACCTAACAAATCTCCTCCTACAGTGGAGCAGGATTATTGATATTGATTTTAATGAATTACCTAACAAATCTCCTCCTACAGTGGAGCAGGATTATTGATATTGATTTTAATGAATTACCTAACAAATCTCCTCCTACAGTGGAGCAGGATTATTGATATTGATTTTAATTAATTACCTAACAAATCTCCTCCTACAGTGGAGCAGGAGGGCCAGGAGAGAAGGACGGTGTCCTAGCCAACTTCTTCAACTCCCTCCTCAACAAGAAGCCAACACCTGGAGCCGGTGGTCCGGCTGGTGCACGACCCGGTACTGCAGGTGCTGGTGCACCGCGAGCCCTCGCTGCACCTGCTGGTGCACCGCGAGCCAGCGCTGCGCCTGCCAGCCCTCGACAAGCTCCTCGACCTGTGGCCAGGACACAAAGCGAGGGAATACCCAAACAACCTGCTGTGTGAGAGCTGCGTCAGAGTGCTGTGCATGATGAGTATTAGTTATTTCTTACTGAGTAATATTGATGTATAAAACGTATGTAGGTTGTAAGTTAGTTAAATATTATATTAATTTTGAGGTGTTAAGTTGGTTGGACCGATGGTATTTTAAGAAAAGGCAGTGCCTTGAATACATTTATAGGATGGTGGTTTCGTCAGGGAAATGTGGAGACAGAGAAAACTTTTATTTGTTGTTGACTTTGTCTTAAAATTTGTAAATTATTTTTGTGTGCTTTCATTATTTATGATTTTTATTTAATTTTAATATCTGCGTGCTTTTCACACTTTTTTCCTGATACTTTGGGGTTTGCAATTTAGGACTTTGGGATCAATTTCAGATCAGTTTTGGCACAGATTTTTAACTAGGCACATTCGCTCAACACACTGAATTTTTCTTCAGGAAATTCGGAGAATAGTTTCGTTGTAGACTATTGATTCGAAAATTGATTAACGAATCAAAATGAACAACATTCCTCTGCTTTTGTCAGAAGTATATTTAGCACAAATTTTTATTATTTTTAGTCTAATCCATGTTTGGAGAATGCGACTATTGATTGAGATATCTATGTACAAATCATGTAAAATTATTTCATACATTAACAGAATTGATTGTAAATAATTCGTGTGAACATCATCTCCGCAAAATATTTTCCCATCAGGCCAACATTTTACGAAAATTAACTGGTGAGGAGGTGAACCATACTTTTCTGACTCATAACATGACATTAATTAACCAATCAGCTCAAGCATTGCCCAATCAAAAGCCAGAACATGAAAACGACCCACCTCCCCACCAGTATCCTCATCTGTAAACCTACTCCACATACACTCAGCACTGCATGACATAAGCCTCTAGAATGGTCTAGGCAAGATAATCACCTACTTCCTGCTTCTTCAGCTCTACTACAGGCCACCACAACTTGCTGAGTACCCTCTACCAATTGTGTGTACAATTGAGAGCAGTTAATGTTCCTTACTTGTTGCTAATATTGCAGGATAATATAGCTCTACAAGATTTATATGTTTATTTATATCTGTTGATAGTATTAGTGAATGCATATTATTTATATTTACAAACGTATATTATATCGCGTACTGAATGAGCCTGTATGTATGGCCTTCTTGGACGGAGTTAATGTCTGGTAAATAAGGAAATTTCATTGCATTACAATGAATATTAATATCATAACAAATATAAGTAAAGATCCGATAATACAAAAATGGTCAAGCACTCTGGACAGGTTATTTAAATGTTTATATTATGTTTGTGTGTGTTTGTTGAACGTCAATATGTATATGTACATTGTACAGTATGTACATTATACAAAAGATTAAATCATTGACAGTAGTACTTAGACAGAATGACAGGCTGACAGGCTGACACGTATTACTGAGCAAGCTTACTGATTGGCTAGTTTCTTACACGTGGAGTCTGATAAGCTTGTTTGTTGGTCAATGACCGTAGGTCGTAAGGCGGCATTACTAAGCTAGCTAATAATGATACTTATTGATTCAATTTATCTACATAGTACAATGTACATGCGTTAGTAGTAGTAAATCTTTCAAAGTACGAAATATCTCTTTAAAAGAGCATCCTAGGCACCTTATAGATATCAAAACGCATAAAAAAAGAAAACAAAAACATCAACCCATCAACCATCTTCTAACTTCTTCCACTCCTCCCTATCTAAAGCTAAAAATCTAAGGTCTTCGAAATCAGTCAAATTCTTAAGTCTAATATCAAGATTTCTACTAGTCAAGTCTTTTCTAATAACATCTAATAAGTTTAAACATGGTCTACCCCGTCTCCCTTCCATAAAAATATCAGAATTTATAGCAAATAACATAGAGGTGTATGCTGGTGAGTCTTCCTGTCCTCTTAAGATATGTCCTAACATTCTCCATCGAAACTTAGAGACTCTCACAGACAAGGGAGTGACATAACAACGAGCATAGAGTGCCTCATTAGAAATAACCCCAGTAGGCCATCTGATGTTGAGGATTCTTCGGAGGTGTTTGCGATGAGCAACATGCGTTAAAATGATATAAATGAAGCGTGTCTATAAGGTGATTGTTTCTGTATTGTTGAAAATAAACGTGGGAATATTTTCGGCGTAGTTTTCTCGCCGAGTCTCCCAGCAAGATATATTATACGCAATACCGTAGTTATTCCTATGTCCGATATGTTTTTGTCCCTCTAGAATCTTTCTGTTGAA
This sequence comes from Bolinopsis microptera, assembly GCF_026151205.1. Taxonomy (NCBI): domain Eukaryota; kingdom Metazoa; phylum Ctenophora; class Tentaculata; order Lobata; family Bolinopsidae; genus Bolinopsis; species Bolinopsis microptera. The sequence continues at coordinate 3,028,430 of NC_087079.1, read as the reverse complement.
AGCACGTGTCCAGACACCTAAAGCGCAGATATTATATGTTAAAAGGGCCGGATAACGTGAGATATTGCAGGTAACTCAATCTGATAAGCTATCTGATATTCGATTCAGAGTACTGCTTACAACTTTGTTGGTCTTTAAGAGTACTGCAAGAAGTGGATACGTGGAATGGGACAAATACTTGACAACATCTTTTTCTACTAGCAAAGATTTCGACCCGGCCATGCAAAGCCAAGAGTAGCCTGTTCAAATGGTAGATTTTAGTGCGCAGCGCAGCGCGCAATTTACTCTATTGTATGCATGTATACATTGCATAATTAAATCCTGCAATGTCGTGGGAACTAAAGTTCTTCAAACGTATTAAAATTACAAATATCCACCGCCTACTGTAATGTTAGGATGGGGCTCCTATTCTCCATCCTAACATTACAGTAGGCTCTGATACGCTTTTTGTAGCGTAAAATAGCCCAAACACAACATTTATTTGTCAAAATTATGGGGGAGGTGGAGGGAGGCTATCAATTGGCCAAAAAGTGATAATTGGCCAAAAAGTGATAATTAATTGTGAACGACCCCTTATGAACAAAGGCGAAAGATATGGCGGAATGACACATTTTAGTGCCGTGCATCAAATATTGGTACACGTTGAATACCCCTTCGGGGCCATCTACAGCAGGGTGTCGTAATTATTGGCGCGTAGACAATTTTGCGTAAAATTTTAGCTTACCCAAGCTTTTAGAAACGATCATTAGTTGACTTCTGAGAGTCAGTTTCCTATGGAGTCTTGATCATTCGAGAAATAATCCTTCATACTACAGTTCAGTCTAAAAACGAAGTCCGAAAGAAGTTTGGAACGTCCGCCAAAATCGTAGATTTTCAGATCACCCCCTGTCCGGGTGTGTCCGAATTTTTAAAACCTCTCTCGGATTTCCTGCTACAAATAAAACCAACTCAAATTCATTGTTAATAAAATGTGTAGTTACTCAAAAGAGACAATGATACGTTTAGTGTTTAGCTTTAACAAGTTTAGCACAGTTACATTTAACATTTTAAGTACTTATAAGTAGCAATTTTAAATACTTATAAGTGGCCATCCAATCGAATAAGTTTTAAGGCAGTAGGAGAATATGCGAGTTGTGTCTCGGCTGATCTGATCTTACGATCTGCTCTGGGAGTGGGAATTAACTTCTCGTTCAAAATACAGGGATCTAAACTTACTGAGTAATTAGTGTCAAAGAGTTGAAATAAATGGGACTTTTATTGGGGGGGTATATATATTTTATAGGGGGGGGGGTATATATATTTTATAGGGGGGGGGGGGGGGGGGGGAGTCTATAAAATTGGCCTAAAAGTGATTTCGTAATAATTGTGAACGACCCCTATGAACAAAGGTGGAAGATATGGCGGAATGACAGGCCAAAATCGCAGATTTTCAGACCTCTCCCTGTACTGTCCGGGTGTGTCCGAATTTTCAAAACCACCCGGACGCCCGGATTTCTAGCAGCTATTACTCAAATACTATTAGTATTAAGAGTACAAATAAAACAAATTCAAATTGTCCATAATATGTGTAGTTACTTAAAATATACAATAATACATATTTTGTCTATTACAAGTTAAACACAGTTACATTTTATCATTTTAAGTACTTATAAGTTGCCATTTTAAATACTTATATTAGTAGCCATCCAACCGAATAAGTTTTAAGGCAGTAGGAGAACATGCGAGTTGTGTCTCGGCTCTCATTTAACGGGTGATAGTGACTATCACCGTGATTCTCGTAAAATATCTGAGTCCAACTCGGCGCACGTCCAACTCGGCGCACGTCCTGGTAGGTTGTAAACCTACAAGGCTCTCAATATGAGCTGCTCTGGGACTGGGAATTGACTTCTCGTTCAAAATAAAGGGATCTAAGCTTACTCATACTGAGTAATTAGTGTCAAAGAGTTGAAAATGAAATAAAAGGAATTTAGTTAATTTGCCTAAATTTCCGGATTTTCAGAAATGAGAAACCAACCCCCTTCCCCTGTCCGGATTTGTCTGAAATTCCAAAACGACCCCCTCCCTATTTGCCGGACGTCCTAAATAGATGGCCCCTTATCTTAAAAAAGAAAGGCCGTTTTGGTATACGAGTACGACGTGTATCAAATCAAATAATTGATAACGTTTCTCGAAACCAGATACTGTATCTTTGTAATTGTATGTGTGCTGCGCCAAGCTTGGAGCTGCGAAGAATTGACATCATCAATCAAAGGACACAGTTAGTGAAGGCCTCCTAATAACCTATCCTGTGCATTCAGCATTGGGGTCGTTCACAATACTCTCCAATAAGCCCAGGCCAGGTCCAGTTTATGTATAACTATAAGTTACCGTCTCTGGATTACCTGGAGACCCCAGGCTGATAGTGTTCATGAACACAGATAGAAGCTGCGGCGGAATGCAAAATTTAAAAAAGGTGCAAAATGATACCTAGATTAAAATCGGTCGCTCGCTTTTCCTATTTATTCACGGCTTACGAATTTTAATCACTTTAGGTTTATTACATCGATGACATTGTCATTACTCTTAATCGGTTGTATCTTCGGTTGTGATGAATTTTTTTGATTCCATAAAAACTGACAGCCAAAGAAATAGAAAATTACTAGCTTCATCCCTGTTACCATGGGCTTTTCTTAATATAAAATTCTATCATCTTCTTCCTGTCTGCTCTGGTGTTATTCTCCCTTTTCCATGCCACCGCTGCTCTTTCTTCCTCCGTTATTCCGTAGCACACATCCTTAGCCGTTAACTCCACCCTTAGTGCCAGTATATACAGGGCTCGGAGGAAATCCTCCTTGTCCTGAATAAACACTCCCAACTCTGTACTTATTATCTCCGACACTTGTTGCCTTGCGTTAGAGGGAATTCCCTCGGGCAGGGTTGAAGTCCATGTCTGCTCCTTTGATCTTCGCTTCTTTAAGTCTCCCCATGAATACACGCTCCGGTCTGACAGTAATACCTTTTCCTATTTGCTTGGTTAAATTTTATTTACTTTCTGGTTAATCCCCAAAGTACAACCTCCTTTCTACAGTTTGTCTGGGGATTTCTGCTAATTTGAGTGTAATGTCTCCTTCAATTGTTCTGCCTTCGCCTCCTTCTTCGTTGAAACTTTGGGTCACCTGCACGACTTCTTCGTTCTTCGATTTCCCATGCATCAATTCATTTGTTTCGTAACAGAATTCCGTTTGCTCTGTTCTGTTTATAGTTCTCAATGTATCCCGGCCTGCTCACCCCGTATTTCATTGGGATAACAATTATTGTTAACCCGCTGTATGAGTATCGGTGGTCCTCTGTTCTACTTTCATTGAATGACCTACCCGGGTTCATGATCATAAAGAAATTAACTCCGTGTGCATAATCCTCATCGATGCCATGGTGGAGCCAAATGGCCCCACATCCAACAGAACCTCCAATCTATCCGCCATCTTCTTTTCCCATGGATTGCTCCCTGAATCCTCATATTTCTTCTCCCTCAGTTCCTCTTCGTCTCCTTCCGCTGCACATTCTTGTTTTTCATCTTTTCCTTTTTCCAGATCTTCTTCCTCATCATGTGCTTCTCGATCTTGCTGACAAAGGGAATTCCCTTTATCAACAGCAAGCAGTCTCTTCCACGCTTTCCACAATCTCCTGTGCTTCATACCAGATATCTTTCAGGCTGATTGCCGCCGGCCCAGTAAATGAAACATCAATATTTTTATTTCTTTCGTCAATCTCCAATAAATTCAGATTTCCTAGTTCTACAACTATAAACTCCTGCTGTACTAAAATCAAAAAGGGTAACATGCCATCCGACTCTTAAGTATCCCTTGTCATACGTTGTATGACCCGCCGCGCACGAGTGCGCGGCTCCCGGATTTTACTAATTCACTCGCCAGCGCGCTATCACGTGTTTTTAATGCCGTGATTTCATTGGTCACCTCTATAACGCGTATTATTTGTGACAGCACAGTTGTTTTCACACAATTTGTCCACCGCGCATGCAATAAACTCAATTTAAGCTCCGATTTGTGACCGAAATGGCCATAATACCGTTTATGCAACGCATGGCCGGTAATTAGCTAATTGAATTTTAGGCACTGTAGGTTGCATAAATTCACGAATTATCAATAATATGCAATAAAATTATTCCTGCAAGTTTTAATTCATTTTAGGTTTTATAGATCTTCAGATCTTGTTGGTCAAGGGTAAAATATATAAGCAGTATAATAAAACAATATCGAATTGTTTTCAGTTTTGCATCGCGAACAGATAACACTATTTCAAGTTGTTACACGGCCAAGGATAAATCTCACAATTGTTTATATATTAGATTTGTAGCTCTGTTTATCAACGGTGAGATTTCTGAATGGGCATTGGGCAATTGAAATTGAAATCGATTTGCCTCTTAAACGTGCCTGCAACTGTTAAATAGATCCACATTCTACATTCTACCAGATTCTTATCAATCTAGATTCTACCATATATAGTCGATATATTATACACGGATACCAGAGCACGTCACATTTCAATAATTTTACAATATGTTATTTTATCAGCTACATATTATGTTCGAAGGATTAAAACACTTTTATGACGGTGCTGTTAGAATAACAGAATATTCACGCTATAAAACAGTTGACATCAAGAATATTATAACATTACCAAACTAAGTAAAAAATAACAACTGTCCAATATCCTAACCATGAACCTGACCAAAAATGTCAGTAAATATCAGTTTATTCGAAATCACAGTCATATCACTACGAAGACCCGTGTATTAGCCCGGTAGGTGAGGTATGAGAGAGCAGGTGAAAAAGAGGAAGGAACAAAAGTTTGTATCTGATCTCAATCACACGCCAGCGCGCTATATCACGCGCACGTGACTTAAACACTGTAATATCATTGGTCATCTTTATATCCAATGCGAAAGTCAAATATCGCTCTTTTCGTGAAATTGATGGCGAGTGAATTAGTAGCGCCGGCGGCTCCCCCTGTATCGTCGAAACTCTACAGTGAACTAGCGACAGTGGGGGTCACCACGTGATACAAAGTATCCCCAGATAGTATAAACATTCTCCCACTCTCACTATAGTACGGAAAAAAAGTATTGAGACTCATTAACTCGGAACTTTGTACTTTCGCGCGTTACGAATCTCTGTAGACCCATTTAATTAGTTTAATGGCTTTACTTGGCGTAGGGGTGTAATGATATGAGGAGTGATATGATATGAGGCGCGCGGCTCATAAACAATAAAAGTTCAATCTTTGCTTATGCGCAAAAAATTCGCATTGGATCCGATCATAACTTCCTACACGAGGTCATTTTTCAATTCCCATCTATTTTGCTCCTGATATATAATGAATCTATCAATTTGTTACTGGATTAGAGAAACTGTTCCATTTCATTGTCATTACTTTTTCTTCCTAATTAGAATATAGAGTTTCAGTTACTGTTTAAAATAACAATTCAGTTGTTTACTTTTATAAACTGTAAGTTGTTATTGTTTCTTAAAGACAATCTGTTCGATTTGAATGCATTCCTCGTACGTTTTACCTTACTAACTTTTTGCTTTTTCTTCGTGTAAACTGCTCCTCATTTTGCTCTTCGTTTAGAACTCTTCGTGTTATACTACAGAACTACCCTTATCCTGCTCCTTGTTTAAAACTATTCTGTATTCTTGTTCGTGCATCGGTTTTGATGACTGGAAAAAACCTTGGGAGAGGATGGATGAGCGGTAAAAAGAGAGGGAGGTTATGCTGAGAATGAAGGAGAACATTAAAAGAGAGAGGGAGGTTCAAGTGGGTTCTCTGGACTTGGAGATGCAGAGCAAGTGGGGTGAGTGCCGAGTGGAGAGCTCGTAATGAAGACAGATTTGAGCTGGCATACACTTTTTAAGTATGGTGACTCACTTATTGGGTTCATACTAAGTGCTGTGTACGGCACCCTCTTAACCCCCTTTATGGTCTCCAAGTGGAGTGAAGATGAGGATGGGAAGTGCAAGTTATGTGAGGAAAGGATGGATACCATTCAGCACATTTTGGCTGGGTGCAAAGTAGCTCTTAGTCAATGAAGATATAGATGGCGGCACGACATTGTTCTGAAGCAGATCTCTGAACAGGTTATCTCCCATTGTGAGCGCCGAGTGAACACTTATAAGAACAAGGCCAGCGATGGAAGACAGTTCATTGAATTTGTTCCTGCTGGGAGGGAAAAAGCAGGTACAGACGACCGCGACCGGAAGGAGAGTCGTGGTTTTGGGATCCTGAGTGGGTCTCGAGATTGGATAGTGCTGTCAGACATTGAGGGACAGCAGTTTCCCAGTGAGATTGTGGAAACACGGCTGAGACCGGACCTTGTGAATGTGATATTCTCAAGGCCGGCAAAGACGGTTATTTGGTGGGAACTAACGGTACTATCTGAAGAGCGGATCGCTGAATCACATGAGTACAAACTCGACCGGTACAGCAGTCTTCAGAGTTCAGACTGAGATTCAAGTAAAAGGATGGTGCTGCTATAATGCTGCACGGTTGAAGTTGGAGCAAGGGGAGTGGTTGCTCAGAGTTTGGAGAGAGCTGCGAGGAGAATTGGTTTTAAAGGAAGAGAGCTGAAGAAGCTTATAGTACGGCATAGTGGGAAAGAAGCAGATCACTGTTCCAGATGGATCTACTTGTTATCAAGGAAGAAGGAGTGGTAGGTAAGGAAGATTGGAGCTTGAGAGTTCATCTAGAGGTACCATAAACGTTGCGAGCTCTAACGGGTAAACGGGTCTCCTCAGATGAATCTCGGATCAGATGGTGGTCCAAGGGTGGACTGCTGGGCGCCTGACAGGAAACCGTATTGCGATTAAAGCCCCGAAACGGTGTCAGGTTTGTAACTGATGATTCTGATCCATGCTCCTGTGACTGTGAGTTTGCTGCTGTATCTCAACTCGCTAAACTGAGACATCTACTCATCTTGGGTGAATATGCGTACATCTTCATACTAAACCAAGGTGTGGCATGTGTCAGTGAATACGGGCGAGCGGATGCAATAGCTAAAGTGCTGAATTACCCTTATCTTGTTCTTTGTTTAAAGATATTCTGTATTCTTGCTCGTGCTAAATTACCCTCATGTTGCTCTTTGTTTAAAACTATTCTGTATACTTGCTCGTGCTAAATTACCCTCATGTTGCTCTTTGTTTAAAACTATTCTGTATTCTTGCTCGTGCTAAATTACCCTCATGTTGCTCTTTGTTTAAAACTATTCTGTATTCTTGCTCGTGCTAAATCACCCTCATCTTGCCCTTTGTTTAAACTATTCTGTATTCTTGCTCGTGCTAAATCACCCTCATGTTGATCTTTGTTTAAAACTATTCTGTATTCTTGCTCGTGCTAAATCACCCTCATGTTGCTCTTTGTTTAAAACTATTCTTGCTCGTGTTAAACTACCCTCATCCTGCTCTTCGTTTAAACTATTCTTGCTCGTGCTCAATTACCCTCATCTTGCTCTTTGTTTAAACTTTTCTTGCTCGTGCTATGGAAGGGGGGGGGGGGGGGGGGGGGGTCAATACTGGGGGTCGCTCAATGCTGACAGTTGCTGACAGGGGAAGGGGGGTAAAATTGACCAAAACCATGCTGATGTCATATGTGAACGCTCCCTAAGATCATTTGATTATAAGGCTCTACGTCCTACCTAATGAGATTTGCTGGTCCAAGATAATTCGGTTACAAATCAAGCAGGTCACACCTTAATCTTTATTTAGCTTGCTGTTATAGGATGCGTGCAGTAGGGATATATCAAGAAATGTGGTTGATGTGTATAAACTGATAATTGGATTTACGTCGGCTGCATTAGACGTATTGTTCACTTAGTATTCCAACAGCTGTTTACATAATACAATGTTCATATAATTTGTCAGCGATCCCAAGTAATCTTTATATCAATTTCATTTAGGTAGTATGTTCGTGTAGGAAGCTGGAAGACACGATATAAGATAAACAGTCAGCCCAACAGCGAGTGATTGTAATATGGTAGCGACACCTCACACCACCACGTAAGTCAAATATTAATTGAGATTAAGTCTTAACATCCGTTTATGGATAACATTCACAATCCACTGCAGAGCAGTTTCCATAACAATCACATAGCTCTTTATTTAAACTACTCTCATACCCCCATACCGCTCTTTGTTTAAAACTATTTTTGCTCGTGCTAAATTACGTGGCAATTGTGCAAAACTGCCCCATATTTAGAAAGTCTGCCCAAGCCAAATTTGTTTCTGAAGGGTTCCTAGAACCGTTCTAGGTCTCAAACCCTGGGGCAGAAGATGTGTTTACGGGAATTTTCTCAGATCCTTGATGGTATATTAACCATATTACCATTTTCAGGTCGCAGTCAGATACCCTGTTGGAACTATTTATCCAAACTCTCCTTTACTGTTTACAGTAGGATTATCAAGGATACAGCAGATGAAGAGAATGAAGAAACCCGAAACCCATCTATTAATATTTCAAATAGTTTCCCTTAAAAATAATAAAACATAAAATAACATTAACAATAGTAGTCCAATTTTTGCGACCCAAAATATTCCTGTTTTAGTTGTTTCCAAGAAATTTTACTACAATTAACAATCTGACAGCCGCTCGGAAATGAGTTCAATGCAAATCGAAGCCAAAATCCAATGCATTATGGGTTTGGGAGCAAAATTTTCCAACTACATGACATCGCAGCGAATTTGAAACCTTAGTAATTCATAATTGCCAAAACAATGAAAAACAAGTACTCTGGCCAATATAATAATAATGCACTGTCACTGTGTTCGTTACCCGGCAGGCGGCACCAGTTTATTCAAGGTAGGCGTTCAATCCAAATGTGTTATCATTTGAATTCTGCTGTCATCTGCCTTGCAGGAACCAGTTAATAAAGCAAATAATTTCGTTTACGATGTGACGTGTCTTTGTTGAGTGTAAACACACAACAGCATTCTCTGGCTCGATGTAAAATTAACATTTTTTATAACATGCAGAACGAGCTCTTTCTGTTCGGATATATAGATCAGAACATATTCTACCGAATAGGTATGAGATAATCCACTTGAGAGCTGCAGCGAAAACTTTATAGTATGAAAAGTATATTTTTCAGCACTTATTCCTGCTCGGCGTGAGAAAATTTGCCCTGTACCGTTCAAATCGTGGTGCGTTACTATAATAGTAATGACTGGCATTGTTTACTTTGTTTTAATAAAATTATAAGAGTGTCTTGTGTCAGCCGTGACTGGCATACAATTTGGAAGTATAATATCCTGTCTACATATTTCAATATCTTTTACATTCTATGTACTTGTAGCACCCTACAATTTATAGTGAGTAAGCTCGTTTACTGTTACAATATGCAATGAGTATCACTTGATAGAGACAGACAGACAGACAGGGTATCACTTGCTTGATAGAGTATCACTTGCTACGTCACTCCTCGCATTCGACAATAGCGTTTCTCTTCCTAATATAATGTAGGAAGCTGATATACGCGCTGTGGTTGGACGAAATAACGTGCGCTCATTGGTCAGATATTTAATTGATGAACCAATGGACGCGGCGATCTCAATTACAGTCTCTTAACTTTTTTTCCGTACTATAGCAATCTCTAAACAATTCCCAAACTATCCTCCTTGTAACCAAAACATAGGTCATAGGTGTTAAAATGAAATCTCTGCTCCCCAAAACAGAGGTGTTAAAATTAGTTAATGTAATAAGCGCCAAGCGCGAGCACAGAACTTTTTTCTCCGATTTCGATAAATTTGGTACCAAAAGTTGTCTAAAAATGTGAATAAAATAAATCCACCGTGTAGCAATTTTCGCTAAAAATGCTACACGGCGTTTGTTTAGTTTGCCGCGCGTGCTTTTTTCGCGCATATTTTTAGTTTTTGGCCTATAACTTTCACATTTTCAATTATTATTACATATTTATTATGGTATCGTAATTTGACCAAAACCCATAATCATGGGTAGAGTGAACCGCTGCCAGTGTCTCTCTTTTCCAAACAAAAGAAAATGATATTAATTTGAGGAACCGTCCGCAAATGCAAATTGATACCGAGAATGAAATCGGTCGCTCGCTTTTCCCATTCAATAAGCTTTATTACAATACGTAAGCCGTGAATGAATGGGAAAAGCGAGCGACCGATTTCATTCTCGGTATCAATTTGCATTTGCGGACGGTTCCTCAAATTAATATCATTTTCTTTTGTTTGGAAAAGAGAGACACTGGCAGCGGTTCACTCTACCCATGATTATGGGTTTTGGTCAAATATCATCTCTTTTTGATTATAATGTCAGGATAATTTACACAGTCGAAACTTAATAAGGAGGTAATTTCAACGATTTCGAAATTTTTCCTTTGAAAACGTTTCCTTGTGTTTAGGTAGGCATATCTGTCAATAACAGACTGAATATAGCACTTTTTACTCATTCAAGTTGGCATTAAATTCATATATAATGCCATTTTAATATCGTGGGAAAGCAGAATATATTCGAAATCACGAATGAGCAAAATTCTCACCTTTCGCACGTGCAAACTTTGAGCGAACGTTGCGTGCGCATACAATATTAAATCACCATAAATTTTTGCATAGTGTTATTTAATATATAGTTTGATAAGCATGCAAAGTTTCAGAAGATTTCAAAAAGAACTTGGATCACAACGGGACTCCAAAGTTGGTAAAAATCGTGAAAATAACAATTTTTAGTGATTTTAGCTATTTTAAATGAATTTGGGCGTGTCCCCACGTGTGCAACTTTTCGATTTTCAACTTTAAATTTAGCCTATAACACAATTTAGACCTTTAGGAAGCAAAATTGAGCTCCACAACCCAAGGGATGGCCCAACACCAGAGAATACTAATTCACAACTTTTGTGTTTTTATAAAATTATTCTTCAAAAAAGCACAAACTTCAATAGCGAATATCTTTATGAAGGAGCAAGGTAGGAAAACTTTCCGGTAGATTTTCAGAATGCTTGAACAATTATCTAAGATAAAAATGTCCTCAGATTTTGAATAAAATTACTCCTTAATGCTTTAAAATCGATTTGAAAAGTTGTTATTTTGTCAAAAATCAAGTTTTAAAAACACTTAAATTGATGACGTCATCAAGTGATGATGATGACGATAAATTATTTTTCGATATAATGTAAACTAAAGTATAAACAATTATCTTTAAAACCTGTGGTTCGAAATGACTGTATCTTTTATACTTTTGAATCTACGGACACTTAAATGTAGGCTACAATTTACTGCAAAAGCGTCTATACATATATACATATATATATACATATATAGCTTCACGACAATCTGTTGTAAAACAGGGGTTCCAGAAAACCCACTTCCCGATACTCCTGCAACATGAAATTTTTTTTACAGTCGATTTGGACAAGGTCTAGACGCTCTGCAAAGTTTCAGATCTCTAACTCGATTTTAACATGGTTTTTAAGGCACCTGAATATGGCGATTTTGGGTTTTTTACCTAATTTCGTATAACATGCTGGCGCGTATTTTGCGCAAATTTCTTAAAAACCTCCACATAACTATTTCTTATTCCTGTCATCTTTAACATTGAATTAGAATGTTTTGAACTTAAATATACCTGCTGAACTACTTTCGATGAGTCTTAATGCCTGGAAAACAATAAAGGGGATATAATAGTATAGGGGGTACATAGTGTTGTGAATATAAGGGCAACGGTTATGCTTGCCAGCATTGTGATTTAAAGGAATTTTGTTTCAAAAGTTTTTATTCTGAACACAAGGGTCCCCCCTTGTGTAAAATGTTGAACAAATTTTCGAGGAGTTATAGGCATTTTAAGCAATAAATTAACCATTTTTCTTCCTTTGTACACTTTTGCAATGCACAGGAGGCCCACATACATTATTTTCATTATTTACAGTTAAAGGCAACTTTTGGTACCAAATTTATCAAAATCAGAGACAAAAAATTCTGTGCCAACTCATGGCGCTTATTACATAGACTACGGGGAACTATTTACACATATACCAATCACCTAGGTGTGAACTATCTCCGGAACATGCCCCTTTGTTGATACTTTCATTGTTTAGTTTCACACCTTACTCTCGATCGAACTGGAACAAGACATCTCAGAAGTAAGAATATTTTTATTTTGAACAGTAGCGGTTGAAACATTTTTATATATCCGTGGAGCACACGTTCCCCGATCCTGCAACTGTCCCCGGGCCCTTGTTTCAAGAGCACTCCTTGAATGGTGTGATCTTTCTCAGAGCACAAGAACTTCTATTGCAATAGATCCCTCGGCGTGGCCGTGAACCCGACCCTCCCAGAGCAATAGGTGCCGAAATTTACAGCAAGTACTTGCTACTACAAACTCCGCCTCGACCTTTGCAATATGACTACTTGCACCAAGTACTTGCTACAGCAACTGCAGTAGTAACAAGCTTACACCAATGTGTGAACTGAGCACTAGGAAGTAACTATTTAGAATTCTCCTCATTTATATTATTCACTGTCTTAATTCTTGACATACGTTGCATGCCACTTTTCGCGCGCGAAGCGCGCGCCGCCGAAGGGGACTATTGGTTAATGTTATTATTCTGATACGTCAGATAAAGTTTGAAGTGAAAAATGTTGAAGTTTTTCTAAAAACTACATTTCTCCGTGTTTCAAACGATTTCCATCATTTTGAGCCAATAAAAAATTTTCACTTTTTTTGGTAATTAACTAATTGGTAATTATCCAATTAGCTGATTGTCCAATGTACAAAATTTTCATACAAAAGTTTTACTCCTTGATAAGATAGACATTTTAGGTTAATTTGCAGCCTTCTACGACGTTCACAACTAAAGATATTTGGCAAACCAGAAAGGTGGTACAAAGGTGGTAAAAAGTGGTAAAAGTGGTATTTCTGTTGAGATACAAAATTGGCAAAAAGTATAAATATGTTCGTAGGGGTCCTAATTACCGTATTCCGTTGAGAAATCCTTGTGAACATTCAAATCCAACGGAATGCCACTTTTCCCCTTACTATTTATGCTTTTTTATTGTATGATTTCGTAGTGATAAGTGTGAAATATTGTAACAGTAAATTTTACTTTCAGGATCCTCATTTCAAGTATTACTACTATCTTTGTAGTTTTAGACAACAACGTGTTACCACTGCCGTAGTAGCTTGATAGAATTAATTACACCACTGTTTAAACATGGTAATACATGAAAAAATATTTCGTTCACCTAGCTGCTCACGAGAAAAAGGTGTAAACTTGACAGGTAAGTAAAATTTTCTTCACATCAACTTTTCATACAGCTGCAAACTTCTTGCAGCATGTTGTGAACAGATATGGTTACTATAAATTCTTCAACATGTTCTAACTTCTCACTTCAGTTTTCTCTTCACTAGATATTGCTCGTTTAAACCAGACACAGGGCCGGGGAATCGTCCCATATGTCCCAACCACCCAGACCCATATCACCACCCAGACCTAAAACAGCCGAACCGGCCGTAAGTTTTCATAGCGTTTAATATTTAATTTCTACAAGGTAAACATCTTAAATTGTGAAATAGAAAATTAGAGTATAGAGTATCGATCCATAACTTATATAAAGAGCTATGGTTACATTAAAATTAGTTCTCAACCAAATGGTAAGTTTTGCTTATATTTAAGTTTTAGAACTTTTTTCCTTGACAATTAAATAGTAATAAACAAAATTAAATCTTATACAATGTTTTATTTCAGCTCTCCCGCAAAGCAGTCTCGTTTCTACCGGGATCACTGATATTGGATAGAGTTGAGACCTGGATAGTCCAATATGCCAGGGAAAGATCGTTCGTTTGTCATTTTACAGCTCACTATGATGGCGGCGGACGGTATATATTTCCGACACTCTTTCACAGCCCAAGTTGGCCTGCACAAATGCGGGGGATGAGCTCAACCAAGCTGTGAACAAACAGCTAATCAAGCTCTATCTCATAGTAGACAGGTTGGTCTCCATATGTAGACTTTGTGGTAATGAAACTACTTCTGAAGAATGTTGTACGGAGAAGTGCTTGTTTTGCGCTAACAATGTCAACAACGGTCAAGACCATACCAAGTGTACGGTCCTGACCTATCAGTGCACATCCTGTCGGGAATGTTTCACCTCATCAGGTAGGAGAAGGGCTCATAAATGTGGTGAGGTTCGACTTGAGGCATCCGCTGTAGATGGTTACTTTAGGGTCTACAATTTGGTCATTATATCACTCCCTTCACCAGATTTCTTCAATATCCTCATAGACTCGAAAAGTAGGATCGTGGTCTTGTTGGGAGAGTTATTAAATGAATTTGGTGCTTTGAAGTTTTATATGAGCATTGAGATGGAGTTCATAGAGGCAATAGGTGATAAAAAACTGGTTCAACATTTCACAACAGCAGCCACCGAACTACTGGCGAGCAGTATCATTGATAAGGTTGTGATGGAACATTTGCTTAAGCTTATCCAATGAGTTGATGATTCCATTTCTCAAGGGAGTGGTTGGATTGTTTCTAGCTTGAATAGTGTTAAATTAAATGTAGCACCCTTCAATCTGCATAGAGCTGGTAGTTATATCGAGACATCCCAGGAACTGGAATCTAAAAAGAGGTTTCTTTTGAACATTGTGATTGTGAACAGATCTGACCATTTATGCTTTCTATTGTTTTTCATTGATGATGATCATCATCTTGAAACCGGTAATCCTTCAATAAAAACATATTACATAAGGTTCATGAATGAGTATGATGTTACCGGAATCAAATTCCCAATGAGCTTAGATGAAACTGCAAGCTTTGAAGATCTTAATGGTAGAGGTGTTACCTTGATTGGGCAAGTTGATCAACATTTCCGGCAGGTTAGTAAGGAGGGGTTCACACAGTTCAGCATCATTAGCGAGGATTTAGTAGCTCATAAGCTCATGTGGAGATAGCGAAACATACCGTTGTGCTCAATAAACCGATCTACACGGGATTCAGAATTCTAGAATCTTCTAAGTTACACGTTTTTAAATTTTTCTATGAAGTGCTCTAAAGGAAATTCCCTGATGTAAAGTTGTTACTCACTGATATAGTACAGTCAAATACGTCTTTTTGTCGGACAAAATTCGCAACAAAGCGATTTTAACGGGATATGGTCAAGACAGGTCCCAGGAATCATTCCAGAGAAGTCCCAAAATTTCTGACTTGAGCAAAATCCACAATTACCACTTTTTTACCACCTTTTTTAATACTGACAGTGGTTTAGTTAAATTCCAAAAAGCAGTGATTTTTTGAGTGATATGAAGGATATCAGTAGCCATTTTGACTTCAGTAAAAAGTTTTTACTGAAGTCAAAATTTTACTAAAAACCCTCCAGATAAGACCATCCTCTCTACAGTAAAGTGAATGAGGGTGTACCGGGTAAGTTTAAGGATGACACCTTGGGAAAGCAAATTACGAGCAGTGTTGCACTGAGGACCAAGCTTTACAGCTTACTCATGGTAGATGATGACTTGAGTGGAAGTCGTAAGGCAGCAGGTATCAAGAAACATGTGTTGGACCGGGTTTTCAGTCATGAGCGTTATTTGTCTGAATGGTCAAGAGAACGGTGTTGTGAGACAGAGGACCTTTTAGTACAAGGGTCATCAGATCTACACCATTGAAACAGAGCGAAATGCTGAGTTGCTACGATGATAAGCGGTACTTTTTCGAGGATAAGTCCAAGAGTTTGCACATGGACTTGCACATGGACACTAACTCCCTACGGTAATTATTTCTTATGTCTAACAAAACTATGTAACACTCCCTTCTTATTGCTTTATAATACTGGTTTTATTGTTAATAATTTCAATAATCTCTGATAATTTCAGTTCTGAAGAGGTGAAGAAAGTAACTTACTCCCTCTGTGTATCGACGAGAACCTCTGAAGTGTGTCCCTGTACGGCCTGCAGCGGTGCATCTTGCCAAAGAAGGATAGTGTTGCTGATGATAGGTCTCTGGGCCATTTGGAACTCCCCGGGCTGAACGGTCCCCCCGGGAACTCCCTGGACGTCAGCTAGGTGTGAACTATCTCCGGAACAGACTCGGCACTCATGACTTATGTCGGACTCCCGTGAGGACTTAGCCAGGTGTGAAATCCACAGTGGACAGCAGTAATCTAAATGACTTCGGACAAGTGACTTGTGAACATTGTGATTCTATTTTTGCACTGAGCACCCAGGCTGCAACTTTTCTAGCTCAAGATGCCGTACACTTTACTATTAATATATTATAACGGGTTACTATTATATAAAACGGGTTAAATATTATATTTTCTTAATGGGATATCTATAAATATGTATAGTTTCTATTAACAGTTTAATAGTATTATTATAAATTTCTGTTTCATTTTTACAAATAACCAAATAAAACATCATTGGGTAACTAGAACATCATAAACATGTAATTGAATAAAATGTTATCATTGACAAAAAATTGGTCGGTATATAGCAAATAGTGTTCACTGGACCTAAACATTCGCTGTATTAGATCAAACTATTGACTAGCACTTGTAATGAAATTATTCTACCGTCAATGTATCAAACGTTACCCTTCTACATTTGGTGTTGGTGACAGTCGAATATTCTTTATTATATAAAAGATTGATGGCATTCAGCTCTTGCTCCCTTTTTACTGTAGCTAAAAACTGATCAGTATGAGCCATGAGGAGCCAAGAAAATTTCAAACTCTTCCGCCCAATTATCCATTGGTGCAACCTTTTTAAATTTGTGTAGTGTTCAGCTTTAGTTGAAATTACTCCAGGATTCTGAAAATATTTGTCTGTAATTTATAATTTGTCTGTAATTTATAATTGTGTAATGTTCACTTTCAGTGTTAGATATTATGTCAATGTTAAAAAGTGAGAGCATTAAGACCGATCTGCAAGAGTATAACGTGTGTATACCTTTATATGTTTATTCTCTGTAGAGTTCACTGGTTATAGCTATATATAGGGCCTGTCGTGATATCATGGATCGCTTAGGTTCCACCAGGATCTGGTAGTCCTCATAATTCTGCGGCCTCTATGTTTTGTCATCTCGCACAACTCTTTAAGAATCTTGTGGATTTGGCATGTGAAAATTTGCAGCCTTCCAGACATTGATTGGGTTAACGAGGTGTCATACGTCACCTCAAGATCGGGTGACAGGGGGCTGACCAGGCCAGAACCCAATTGATTGGGTCTGAGGTCACGTGATTATGAGCCTGAGGTCACGTGACTATGACGTCACCAGACCTTCCTCTCCGTTTCCCGCTCATTGGACCAGGTGAGCTTGCATGCATGTGAATGTGGGTGTAAGTAAACCCCTATATACTCTAGTAGCAGGGTGTAGTTGAGTGTGCACTTCGATGTGTACTATTTCTGACAACACAGGGTTGTTTGTTAGGTCATTCTAAACCAAAATCGTTTAGGTGGACAATTTGTTTCGCTAGAGACAACCCTACAGGGCAAATTTTCTAAATTACCCTCAGTCGCGTATACGGGATTTTCGTATTTCGGCTCTTGAAGGTCATAGAGACTTAATTTTTAGCTTAAAATCACCGCAATGGCCACATTTATATACAACTTACTAATCAATATATGGTCTAAAATTGTTTGTTTCCGAGATATCTGCAAAAAACTAATTTTAAGTTCAGACGTAGGCACAAATTTCATCAAATTTGTATCTCCGCTTCTGAAGGTCTTAGAGACTTAAACTTTGGCTTAAAATTACCGCAATGCACATGTTTATATTGACACTATAACGGTCATAAAGGCCCAAAATGCTTACTTTTGGAAAAAATCCAGAAAAACTGATTTTCACTGGGGAAGTGAAAAAAATCTACTCTAGAAGCTAATTGAAACCGAGTATGCAGTTTGGTGTCTACAACTTTTCTAGAAACCAGGTCCTTTGTAAGGTCATTCTGGATCAGAATTGATAAGGTATGCAATTTCTATCAGTAGTTCCAACCCTAGGGGGGAAATTTCTAAATTACCCTCAGGCGCAAATATATGACTTTTGTGTCTCGGCTTCTGAACGTTGTAGGGGCCTCTCTTTTAGGGGCCTCTCTTTTAGCTCAAACTAACTGCAAAGGCCACATTTACATACAAGCTATAAAGCAAGATAGGGTTTATAGTGCTTAGTTTTGGAGATATTCATTTAAAACTGTTTTAACTTTCGTGCATCCTAAAATAGTAACATCAAACATGTACTTAATTTTGGTATCCCGGGCTAAAAAAGTCTTACAGGCACTTTACTTGCAGCACAGCAAAAGTTCAGCATGAACACATTCAGATAAATTTATGAAGCAACACAATTCAGTTTCAGAAGCTCCTTCCAGCTATCTTGTGTTATCCCCAAATGTATACGTCTAACCATCTCTCTGGTTACTTCGAACTACTTCAATCCCCAAATTTATACATGAACATCTAACTATCTCGTACTACCACAAGTTGGGCTCTCTCCAGTACTGTTTGACTATTATGGCTAATCAACTTCAATCCCACCTCATGAAGTAGAATCTACTTTTAGCTACCTTTAATTCTGCTACCACCAACACGTTATAATTGTAGCTCTTTCTAGCTCTTTCTAGCCCGAAGTAGCTAGAAGAAGCTAAAATTTGTGGGTACTGTTTGCTAGTGTTAGCTGGATCATAGAGCAGAAAGTAGTCTGAGGTTGCTGGAATTAGTGCTAGAATTTGAAGGTGCTGGTGATAGCTGAACAGAGTAGGAGTTAGTCTGAGGTTGCTGAATAGGGCTAGAATTTTCAGGTGCTAATAGTAGCATAACAAAAATTATTGGATGTTGGTGGAAGCTAGATAGAGCAGGAAGTACCATTCAGAGATTGCTACAAAGAGCTAGAGTGGAGATAGCTGAATTGAAGGAAACTAGAAGTAGATTCTACTTCATGAGGTGGGATTGAAGTTGATTAGCCATAATAGTCAAACAGTACTGGAGAGAGCCCAACTTGTGGTAGTACGAGATAGTTAGATGTTCATGTATAAATTTGGGGATTGAAGTAGTTCGAAGTAACCAGAGAGATGGTTAGACGTATACATTTGGGGATAACACAAGATAGCTGGAAGGAGCTTCTGAAACTGAATTGTGTTGCTTCATAAATTTATCTGAATGTGTTCATGCTGAACTTTTGCTGTGCTGCAAGTAAAGTGCCTGTAAGACTTTTTTAGCCCGGGATACCAAAATTAAGTACATGTTTGATGTTACTATTTTAGGATGCACGAAAGTTAAAACAGTTTTTAATGAATATCTCCAAGTCTTACAGGCACTTTACTTGCAGCACAGCAAAAGTTCAGCATGAACACATTCAGATAAATTTATGAAGCAACACAATTCAGTTTCAGAAGCTCCTTCCAGCTATCTTGTGTTATCCCCAAATGTATACGTCTAACCATCTCTCTGGTTACTTCGAACTACTTCAATCCCCAAATTTATACATGAACATCTAACTATCTCGTACTACCACAAGTTGGGCTCTCTCCAGTACTGTTTGACTATTATGGCTAATCAACTTCAATCCCACCTCATGAAGTAGAATCTACTTCTAGTTTCCTTCAATTCAGCTATCTCCACTCTAGCTCTTTGTAGCAATCTCTGAATGGTACTTCCTGCTCTATCTAGCTTCCACCAACATCCAATAATTTTTGTTATGCTACTATTAGCACCTGAAAATTCTAGCCCTATTCAGCAACCTCAGACTAACTCCTACTCTGTTCAGCTATCACCAGCACCTTCAAATTCTAGCACTAATTCCAGCAACCTCAGACTACTTTCTGCTCTATGATCCAGCTAACACTAGCAAACAGTACCCACAAATTTTAGCTTCTTCTAGCTACTTCGGGCTAGAAAGAGCTAGAAAGAGCTACAATTATAACGTGTTGGTGGTAGCAGAATTAAAGGTAGCTAAAAGTAGATTCTACTTCATGAGGTGGGATTGAAGTTGATTAGCCATAATAGTCAAACAGTACTGGAGAGAGCCCAACTTGTGGTAGTACGAGATAGTTAGATGTTCATGTATAAATTTGGGGATTGAAGTAGTTCGAAGTAACCAGAGAGATGGTTAGACGTATACATTTGGGGATAACACAAGATAGCTGGAAGGAGCTTCTGAAACTGAATTGTGTTGCTTCATAAATTTATCTGAATGTGTTCATGCTGAACTTTTGCTGTGCTGCAAGTAAAGTGCCTGTAAGACTTTTTTAGCCCGGGATACCAAAATTAAGTACATGTTTGATGTTACTATTTTAGGATGCACGAAAGTTAAAACAGTTTTAAATGAATATCTCCAAAACTAAGCACTATAAACCCTATCTTGCTTTATAGCATGTATGTAAATGTGGCCTTTGCAGTTAGTTTGAGCTAAAAGAGAGGCCCCTAAAAGAGAGGCCCCTACAACGTTCAGAAGCCGAGATACAAAAGTCATATATTTGCGCCTGAGGGTAATTTAGAAATTTCCCCCCTAGGGTTGGAACTACTGATAGAAATTGCATACCTTATCAATTCTGATCCAGAATGACCTTACAAAGGACCTGGTTTCTAGAAAAGTTGTAGACACCAAACTGCATACTCGATTTCAATTAGCTTCTAGAGTAGATTTTTTTCACTTCCCCAGTACAGTGAAAATCATTTTTTTCTGGATTTATTCCAAAAGTAAGCATTTTGGGCCTTTATGACCTTTATAGTGTCAATATAAACATGAGCATTGCGGTAATTTTAAGCCAAAGTTTAAGTCTCTAAGACTTTCAGAAGCGGAGATACAAATTTGATGAAATTTGTGCCTACGCCTGAACTTAAAATTAGTTTTTTGCAGATATCTCGGAAACAAACAATTTTAGACCATATATTGATTAGTAAGTTGTATATAAATGTGGCCATTGCGGTGATTTTAAGCTAAAAATTAAGTCTCTATGACCTTCAAGAGCCGAAATACGAAAATCCCGTATACGCGACTGAGGGTAATTTAGAAAATTTGCCCTGTAGGGTTGCCTCTAGCGAAACAAATTGTCCACCTAAACGATTTTGGTTTAGAATGACCTAACAAACAACCCTGTGTTGTCAGAAATAGTACACATCGAAGTGCACACTCAACTACACCATGCTACTAGAGTAATAGAAACCGAAAATTTATTTTCTGGCAGAAAGCTAGAAATTTACCAAAATATCGTCATTGTTTTAAATTTATTTTGATGACCATTCCTGACCTAAAATCGCACGAGAAATCGATTAAACTTGGTTTCAGAACTGAACAATGCTTCCTTATGCCTCAAAATCCATGTTTTATCGATACAATCAACATCTCGATCCTGTAGTTCAACTTATTACTTAAAGGGTTCAAGTATAGTTACGCGGTAGACAAACTAAAACAAAATTGTAGGTTTATAACCTACCAGGACGTGCGCCGAGTTAAACTCGTCGAAGGCAATATTTGGAACAAATATTTTACGAGTATCACCCGTTAAAAACAAAACACCAGTTTAATTGTCCTTTTGTCTGAACCATAAGCTGTGATAATACTCCGCACACTGATAAAGACAAATGATATCACTATTAACAATTTAAATGGACGTCAAGACCAATATTCTCGAAAAGATTATATAACATAGCGAAGATATTCTTATATATCTCAATTTCACGTAGTATCGTTTCAAATGCTTGCTCGTCATCACCACTCACCAGGTCCAATGGCATGAATCATAAGCTTAACCCACCCACAATAACATACATTTTGCCAGATATCTGATATTTGAAGGAGGTCCCCGGGGGCTGTTCAGTCTGGGGAGTTCCCAGGGGCCATTAAGCCCGGGGAGGTCCCCGGGGGCTTTTCAGTCTGGGGGTACCCCGGGGCCTGTTCAGCCCGGGGAGTTCCCAGGGGCCGTTTAGCCCGGGAGGTCCCCGGGGGCCGTTCAGCCCGGGGAGGTCGCACCTAGGTGATTGGTGGCCAGGTGTATGTGTATTTACTACTTTTCCCGGAGCCCGTTCATGCAGCCCAAGGAGTTCCCCTGACGGACAACTAAGAACCTGTCAATTTTACGTAGTTAACTAATTAACATGCTAGCTTGGGAAATCCAATCAGCTCCGACAACTAAAAACCAATCATTACATATCCCCGACAGCGCCGTCTTAGTAGTCTATGTAATAAGCGCCATGAGTTGGCACAGAATTTTTTGTCTCTGATTTTGATAAATTTGGTTTCAAAAGTTGCCTTTAAGTGTAAATAATGCAAATTCATTAACGGGTGATACTCGTAAAGTATCTGTTCCATATATTGGATCGCGTCAACGAGTCCAACTCGGCGCGCGTCCTGGTAGGTTGTAAACCTACAACAAATTCACCGTGTAGCAAAATAACGTCGAGCTGTATGTGGGCCTCCTGTGCATTACAAGAATGTACAAAGGACGAAAAATGGGTAATTTATTGCTTAAAATGCCTATAACTCCTAAAATATTGAATATTTTGAAATAATTATTACAGTATATCGTAATGAGCTTAGTCAGACGCAACTTTTGCATTGGTACCAAGATTATAATATTTGAAGCACCAAATTTTTCAATAAATTAATTTGTTCAGATTGAAAAATTTTGAAAATAATTTTCCTTTTGATTCACGATGTCAATCCTTGACTATATGCCGATTTGCATATAAGAGAAGCATTATTGGATGCGCGCGCGCGACCCAGTAGTGCATCGCGCTACAAATACCTTCGCTGGGCAAATTTCCGTTGATTCATATAGTTATTAACTGCATTTTCACCAGCAACAGAAATCAGGATAGTCCAAGAAACTAGAGTACGTCCTAGTCCTACAGACTGGTTATCTAATTGTACAGGTAATAAACACATACCTTTGCTGTGACTCACTCAAGGCAGATCACATACGACCTTTTGATTGTAGAATTCGATTAAAAGTTCTTTTGAGATCCTTGCTCCTCTTAATATTATTTCTGCGGAACACTCCTGGCTTCTCTATACTCCTTCCGCGGAACTCAAAGTGGGTACTCAATCGGGAACGCGTGATTACGATTGGCCGAAAACTGCGCCAATCGGTCATTGGAAGCCCGATTCGACTGTCAATGCAAATCGCGCCAAATCGTCGTTTGAATGTGGGACAATTTCGAAAAACTTAACTAAAGTACTAGCAAAATTTTAGGGAGGGGCACCAAAAGGGGAGGGGGCGCCAACAGGGGGGCGCTTTTTCGGCGGGGGCGCCAACAGGCAACGTTACGCCACTGGAGCAAAGTACATATCTCCTGAATTCTTGAATGATGTTCCAAATCTTTTCCTAGATCGAAAAACACATACCTTCGCTGGGCAAATTTCCGTTGATTCATATAGTTATTAACTGCATTTTCACCAGCAACAGAAATCAGGATAGTCCAAGAAACTAGAGTCCTAGTCCTACAGACTGGTTATCTAATTGTACAGGTAATAAACACATACCTTTGCTGTGACTCACTCAAGGCAGATCACATACGACCTTTTGATTGTAGAATTCGATTAAAAGTTCCTTTTAGATCCTTGCTCCTCTTAATATTATTTCTGCGGAACACTCCTGGCTTCTCTATACTCCTTCCGCGACACTCAAAGTGGGTACTCACTCGCAAACGCGTGATTACGATTGGCCGAAAACTGCGCCACGTGATGTACCATTATTATATTAAGGGGTATATAGGGGGGGGGGGGGGGGGTGGGTGATGGGTTATTGTTTAACGGTGTGTTTAGTTGGTTTACTTCCCTTGTCCTCGCTTCTACATTAATTTAAGCTGTTGATCGCCCTTATAGTTATAGAAAATGGTCAGCCTATCTGACGATCACATCCACTGACTAGCCTTTTAGTTCACAGGGTCTCCTATATGGGAAAACTGCCTTAGTGGTATAAAATCATATTAGGTGGCTGCAATATTCTGGGTGAATATCCTGGGGTTTCCCTTGGCCTTACTGAGTTACTCTTACTGAGTTACCTTATGTAACTGTCTGAATATGGCTTCACGTGGTGCCGTAACGTACCAGACGCGTATTAGAATTTCTCGACAAGAATAACTCACTATTCGAGAATCAGTACGGATTCCGACCAGGAAGATCATGTGATCACGCACTTCTCAATGCTCAGAGCTCTATTCTGCATTCTCTAAATAAGAACCAATTAATAGCACTTCTATTACTATTAGACTATAGCAAGGCATTTGACGTCTTAGATCACGCGACATTACTCAGGAAACTTGAGCATTACGGTATTCGTGGCATTGCTTTGAAATGGTTCGAGTCAGGTACATGTCTCCTGAATTCTTGAATGATGTTCCAAATCTTATCCTAGATCGAAAAACACATACCTTCGCTGGGCAAATTTCCGTTGATTCATATAGTTATTAACTGCATTAAGAAAGTTAAGAATTTCACCTACAACAGAAATCAGGATAGTCTATAGTCTGGGGGTTGAATAATATTTGCAAAACCCTCCCCTGCAGATTGCAAATCTAATTTTCCAGGTAACAACCATTCCAACTGCTCTCTACTTAATAAAAAACAGCGTACTATAAAGCATAAGTTTCCTGGTCATTAATCCAATTCTTTGATAAATTTATTCTAAATATTTTCATAATCTAATATCTAAGGTACATGTCTCCTGAATTCTTGAATGATGTTCCGAATCTTATTCTAGATCGAAAAACACATATCTTCGCTGTGACACAAGGCAAATTTCCGTCGATTCATAGTTATTAATTGAATTAAGAAAGTTAAGAATTTCACCTACAACAGAAATCAGGATAGTCTATAACCTGGCCTGCAGTTGCAGTTAACTTCTCAGATCGAACAACAGCCATTTTTCAACAATTATTAAATTGCACGTACTACATTCGAGCAGGAATTCCCAGGTGGTCAACCATCCAAGCACTTACCCGGCCTGCAGTTCTTTAACTCCATCCCTTGATATAATGCGACATTTTTCTTCAAGCACTTTTGCAACTTCCAATAATTTAATGCTCACGTGATCATTGCTGGCCTTCATCAAGCAAGATATGAACAAGCAAGATATGAACAAGCAAGATATGAACAAGCAAGATATGAACAAGCAAGATATGAACAAGCAAGATATGAACAAGCAAGATATGAACAAGCAAGATATGAACAAGCAAGATATGAACAAGCAAGATATGAACAAGCAAGATATGAACAAGCAAGATATGAACAAGCAAGATATGAACAAGCAAGATATGAACAAGCAAGATATGAACAAGCAAGATATGAACAAGCAAGATATGAACAAGCAAGATATGAACAAGCAAGATATGAACAAGCAAGATATGAACAAGCAAGATATGAACAAGCAAGATATGAACAAGCAAGATATGAACAAGCAAGATATGAACAAGCAAGATATGAACAAGCAAGATATGAACAAGCAAGATATGAACAAGCAAGATATGAACAAGCAAGATATGAACAAGCAAGATATGAACAAGCAAGATATGAACAAGCAAGATATGAACAAGCAAGATATGAACAAGCAAGATATGAACAAGCAAGATATGAACAAGCAAGATATGAACAAGCAAGATATGAACAAGCAAGATATGAACAAGCAAGATATGAACAAGCAAGATATGAACAAGCAAGATATGAACAAGCAAGATATGAACAAGCAAGATATGAACAAGCAAGATATGAACAAGCAAGATATGAACAAGCAAGATATGAACAAGCAAGATATTAACAAGCAAGATATGAACAAGCAAGATATGAACAAGCAAGATATGAACAAGCAAGATATGAACAAGCAAGATATGAACAAGCAAGATATGAACAAGCAAGATATGAACAAGCAAGATATGAACAAGCAAGATATGAACAAGCAAGATATGAACAAGCAAGATATGACCAAGCAAGATATGAACAAGCAAGATATGAACAAGCAAGATATGAACAAGCAAGATATGAACAAGCAAGATATGAACAAGCAAGATATGAACAAGCAAGATATGAACAATAAATTATAAGTTGATCGGTTCATGCAGAGATTGTGAAGATCTGCGAGTCCATGTCGACTTTACAGCTGATCACATGAACGCTTTACCGTGCAAATGCAGCTTATAAGCAAATACAGTTATATAGCTAAAGCACGTATAATTTTAAAACTCAATACTTTGATAAATTGAAAACATGTGGAATCCATTTATCAAAGTTATGGAACTTATGCTTGTTATATTTTTACTATGTTCCACGGAACTTATGTTTATTATATAATAGTACGGTGTTTTTCAGAAAGTGAAGAGCAGTTGAAATTGTAGTACAGCAGGGTGTCATAATTGTTGGCGTGTCGACAATTTTGCGTCCTTACCCAAGCTTATAAAATTGATCAATGCTTGACTTCTGAGGGTAAATTTTCTATACAGTCTTGATCATTCGAGAGGTAATATTTTATACTTTAGTTCGTCTAAAAACAAAGTTTGTAAAAAAGGTAAATTTTGACGAAAACCACGACGAAAGAAACAAATTTGAATTTTTTGACTTAAAGCCTTCAGCTGCTTCCCCTGAGTTCCGGGATGAGTCCGTTCGACTACTTTGTTTCGTCAGTTAGGGGAGAAAGAGATTTTTTATAGAAGCTTAGTTATCTATATATTTCGCTATCGCCTGAAGAGCTGTACACTTTAGTCTAAAGAAATTTGGAAAACGAAATTAGATATATACAGAATAGTATCACAGTGCTGGCAAGCACGACCGTTGCATTTATTGTGGGTATACTATGTACCCCATTTACTATTATACCCCTTTACTATTATACCCCCTTTGGTACACGTTAGAAGCCTCTTTCGTGCACGCGAAGGCCGCCGCCTCCGGCAGGAGTTTTTCAGGCATTAAGACTCATCGGAAGTCGTTCAGCAGATTTATTTTTAGTTCAAAACATTCTAATTTGATGTCAAAGATGACAGGAATAAAAAATAGTAATGTTGAGATTTTTTAAAAATTTGCATAAAATACTCGCCAGCACTGTTATACGAAATTCGGTAAAAAAACCCAAAATCGCCATATTCAGGTGCCTTAAAAACCATGTTAAAATTGAGTTAGAGATCTGAAATTTTTCAGGGCGTCTAGACGTTGACCAAATCGACTGCAAAAAAAGTTTCAGGTTTCAGGAGCATCGGGAAGTGGGTTTTCTAGAACCCCTGTTTTACGACAGATTGTCGTGATATCTATATACATACATATATATATTCAGGGATAGACGCTTTGCCAGTCAATTGTAGCCTGTATTTAATTGTCCGTAGATTCAAAAGTATAAAAGATACAGCCATTTCCGACCACAGGTCTTGAAAATAATTGTGTACACTTTAGTTTACATTGTATAAACAAATTATTTGACGTCATGAACACCCCTTGATGACGTCATCAAGTTAACCGTTTTTAAAACTTGATTTTTGACAAAGTAATAACTTTTAAAAATGATTTTACACCATTAAAAAGTAATTGTATTCAAAATCTGAGGAAATTTTTATCTTAGATAATTGTTCAAGCATTCTGAAAATCTACCGGAAAGTTTTTCTAGCTTGCTCCTTCATAAAGATATTCGTCATTGAAGTTTGTACTTTTTTGAAGAATTATTTTATAAAAACGTCAATTTTGCGATTTAGTATTCTCTGGTGTTGGGCCATGCCTTGGGTTGTGGAGCTCAGTTCTGCTTTCTATAGGTATAAATTGTGTATTAGGCTAGTTTTAAAGTTGAAAATCGAAAAGTTGCACACGTGGGGACACGCCCAAATTGATAGAAAATTGCTAAAATCACTGAAAATTGCTGTTTTCGTCATTTTCTGTCAACTTTAGAGTGCCGTTGTGATTACAGCTCTTCTTGAAATACTTTGAAACTTTGCATGCTTATCAAGCTATATATAAAACAATTACATGCAAAAATTTACGGCGATTCAATTTTGGATGCGCACGCAACGTCCGCTCAAAGTTTGCACGTGCGAAAGGTGAGAATTTTGCTCATTCGTGATTTCCAACAAATTCTGCTTTGCCACGACAGTTTGATGTAATTATATATGAATTTAATGCCAACTTGAATGAGTATTAAGTGGCATATTCAGTCAGTGATCGACCGATATGCTTACCTAAACACAAGGAGATGTTTTTAAAGGAAAAATTTCGAAATCGTTGAAACTTCCTCCTTATTAATGAAGATATCAGTTTAAATTTCGACTTTATAAAGTACCCTGACATTATAATCAAAAAGAGATGATATTTTACCAAAACCCATAATCATGGGTAGAGTGGACCGCTGCCAGTGTCTCTCTTTCCCAAACAAAAGGAAATGATATTAATTTGATTGACCGTTCTCAAATGCAAAATGATACCGAGAATGAAATCGGTCGCTCGCTTTTCCCATTCATTTACAATTGTAATAGATTAAGAAGAACTACCCGAAGGCAGCTGTACTCGGCAATAAAAATTCAATAAACTTCAGCTAATTCAATAAGTAATAACTACCACTCTTACCCCGAAATACTAGGTATCGACCCGAACGCAACCCAAAGAGATTTTTACAGCATCTGATTGATGTAATCAATCGAAACTTATTACAATTCGTAAGCCGTGAATGAATGGGAAAAGCGAGCGACCGATTTCATTCTCGGTATCATTTTGCATTTGAGAACGGTCAATCAAATTAATATCATTTCCTTTTGTTTGGGAAAGAGAGACACTGGCAGCGGTCCACTCTACCCATGATTATGGGTTTTGGTAAAATTACAGATTATATATTATGAACATCATCATTGCAAAAATAAAACCCAGTCCATGGGACTGAAAGTTAGTTGACTATCGATTCGAAAGAGTTAAATTCTAAATCATCCATGTTAGATAATTCGTAATTTTTGTTTGAGGTATTTCTTGATCCTCTAATACAAAATAAAATTAATTTCCTAATTAAAAATGATAATTTACACCGATAACAATTTCGGAGAAAAATTCACCGAAAAACATTACTGATAAATCCTTTACTCCTTCATAAATCTAACTAAGTTTGGAATTAACCCTTTCAATATCGGCCTTAAATTATGGGCTGTGAAGTACATCAACACAAAATTCTGAAACTAAAATAAAATTCAAACGATCGTCTACAGACCAGTTTTTGAATTTTGTAATTTCGATATTCAGAAGTAAAGAATTATAATGACTCGTTGAAAAATATTGATTTCACCATAAAGGCATAAAATACACAATTTCAAACATGCACCCTGCTGTAGGTTGTTGATAACAGAAATGGTTCATTGTTATCAAAATTATTCGAAATCTCTTTATTTTCATTAATTCAATTCTTTTAGTTAGCACGTGTTTTTCGTATACGGATAAAATATATGCACTGCACCCCTTTATCACGGTAATATTAAATATCTTCAATACATGCCCTATTTAAACCAACGAAACGTAATGTTTTACAACAATTTCAAATATACGACAATATACGGCTTACGGATTTTAATAAGTTTCGATAAATTACATAAATCTCATGCTGAAAACGTCTCTTTGGGTTGCTTTCGGGTCGATACCTAGTATTTCGGGATAAGGGTGGCCGGTAGTAAGTGTCCAATTAGCTGATGTTTATTGAATCTTTATCCCACGAAGTCACCAAGGCAAGACTTCTCATTGATAGTGGGTACAGCGCTGCCTTCGGGTATAGTAGTTCTTTTTAATATATTACAATTGTATATGAATGGGAAAAGCGAGCGTCTGATTTCATTCTCGGTATCATTTTGCATTTGTGGACGGTTATTCAATTTCAAATTAATATCATTTCCTTTTTTTTGGGAAGGGAGAGACACTGGCAGCGGTCCACTCTACCCATGATTATGAGTTTTGGTCGAATAATTGATTCATAATCATATTTGTTATTATCATTGTCGATTTGTTTGAAGTTCTGGCGAAATGGCATGGGCCATTGTTAGCCCCAGGCGTTTTGGTCCCTCATTCCTGCCATTCAGCATTGCCTACTGCAGTAAAGTAGAAATTTTTCTAAGACAATAGAGAAACTGACCTTGTCTTACTAAATTCGACCACTTGCCATAATAAAAATACTAACAACCAATACAAATAAAGTTTTAAAAATAATTATATACAATCACCAAAAAATATTTCCTCAAGTTTACTCCTAGTTAACTAATTCGTGGTTTAAGCTCTTATTTTATTTATGATTAAAGAAATGTAAAATAAAACTTATTGTTTCATTGAAAACTTATTGTTTCATTGACAGGCTAAGAGTAAGCTGTAACTTTAAGCGCCGGCTTAATTGACGATGTCAATTCATCTCAGCTCGGCGCGGCACAGTAGCTGTGAGAAGCCTCATTGAGTGCGCGGCGCGGCACAGTAACGCATCGCGCTACAAGCGCCGGCCAGTAACTTTTTACTTACCCAGGAACCCTGACCGGATGGGGCTTAACTTTGAAAGTAAAAGAGTTGGAGACTTTCGGTTTTTTGTAACATGTTCCTTTTTTAAAAGTAACGTTACCTTTCCAGGAGGAAAATTCAAGACAACGTAATTGTTGAGTTATCTCAAAATCTCCAGAAAAGTCCCCTTTCGGGCCGATCAAAAGTTTGCAACTTTAACTTTGCGGATTCCTGTACTCTGGTTGGCTGAATTGTGTCACGTTGTAGCTGCTTGAACATTGGAATGCGCCACGCGTGCAAATCATGCTTGTTGTCGCGCGCGAGGTCGAGCCGTTTGTTTAAATTAAACCAACTCTAGTACCACCACCAGCCGGTAACTTTTCCTGGGTTCAATGGTGCTACAAATGTTTGCAGCCCACATGGGGAGGGGGGCCGGCATTGTAGTCCAGCAATTTGGGAGAATGCGATTTTTAACAAAATTATCTGTTCTGATTAAGGCACAAATTTACGAGAATAAGTAATGACTGGTGGAAATAAATGTATGAGTCATTTATTAGTAGTTTAATACTTGAAAACTGTTCAAGTATTTTTCTTGAATGACCAATTAATGAGTTCAGGGGTCGTTCACATATTACGTAATCAATGTTTTAGCAATTTTTACCCCCCCGTAATCAACCGTAAGCTTTGGAAACCCCCCCCGTAATCAACCGTAAGCTTTGGAAACCCCCCCCCACTCGGCTGATTACGTAATTTGTGAACGACCCCTCACTGTGGAAAGTGTCGAGCCACAAGACCTAGTATTGAGGTCTGAAAGTTAGATTACCAAAGAAAGTTTTGATAAACGGAAAATCATCAAAATATAAAAGAGATTTTGGATGATCTTTGAAGAGAAGCTTTTCTGCCTTTTCCTTGACCGAAATTTCACTGTTTGACTCAATTGTTGTTTTGCCTGTTATAGTTGTTATCATTTAAAATCTTTTTAATAAAATTTGTATATGATAATTTTTATATGATTTTTATATTATTTCCTTTCAGTGGATAAAAACGCAGCTAAAATAAAACACGAAAATTGAAATCAAAATGCTACGTAATGTTTATTAGTGAAAATCATGATCATTATCCTTTCATTTTCAACATTTCATTTATTTATTTCAAATCTTATTAAAAATGCCTCTAATCTTAATTTTATTCCATGCTATAACAGAAGTACGATAAAGAATTCAAACCAAAGAAGGTAAAGTATTTTAACAAATCATGTTTGCACTAATTAAACCACTGTTAGCTCCGGGACCGTTTTGTCCTCCAGCCTTCGTCTTCAGCCAGCAGTGGTTGTCAGACTTTCTTATAGTGAAGTTTCACACTCCATGTTCCTACTGATCTTGGCGTTGTTTTTAGAGGGTCCATTCTCTCCTCCTCTCTTCCTCTTCAACCAGCAGTAGTTGTTTGACTTCTGTAGAGTGTATGATTGGCAATCAGCTGTATCACTACACGCTATGGCACAGGCCTCATAGCTCTCAGCTCTGAAGCTCCTCAAATCTGCACCTACGAAGTCAAAACCGTCCATGGCACATGATCTGTCGGAAGCTACAAAGCCTGGTTTTGGAGCACAGTCGATGTTCATACTGATTTGATCATCAGAGGGTTTGGGTCCAGTCCGTCCTCCTCGCTTGTTCTTTAGCCAGCAGTAGTTGTTAGATTTCTTGAGGGTGAAGGACTGACAGTCTGGTGTGTCTCGGCAGTGGCTAGCACAGTCCTCGAAGCTTTCTGATATAAAGCTTTTGAGGTCTGCTCCATCGAAGTCAAAGTTGTCTCTTTTGCAACTACTGTCTACAGCTGACCTGTCACACTCCAAGTTCATGCTGGTCCGAGCGGCGTTGGTTGCCGGGCCGTTTTGTCCACTTTTCTTGTTCTTCAGCAGACAATGGTTGTCTGAGTTCCTGATGGTGATGGATTTGCAACCGGGTTCGTTAACACATGCCATGGCACAAGCTTCAAAGCTTGATGCGCTGAAACTTCGGATGTCAGCTCCATAAAAGTCAAATCCAACTCTTTTGCAATTCAAGTCATATGGGAGTGGCTCTGGCTGTGGTTCTGGTTGTGGTTCTGGCTGTGGTTCTGGTTGTGGTTCTGGCTGTGGTTCTGGTTGTGGTTCTGGTTGTGGTTCTGGTTGTGGTTCTGGTTGTGGTTCTGGTTGTGGTTCTGGCTGCGGTTCTGGTTGTGGTTCTGGTTGTGGTTCTGGTTGTGGTTCTGGTTGTGGTTCTGGTTGTGGTTCTGGTTCTGGTTCTGGTTCTGGTTCTGGTTGTGGTTCTGGCTGCGGTTCTGGTTCTGGTTGTGGTTCTGGTTGTGGTTCTGGCTGTGGTTCTGGCTGTGGTTCTGGTTGTGGTTCTGGCTGCGGTTCTGGTTGTGGTTCCGGCTCTGGCTCTGGTTCAACTTTTTTGTCGCAAGAGTAGTCACATTTCTTTAACCGTTTCTCGATCGTTCTGCATTTCCTCATATCCTTTTTATTAAGTTCCCCATCTCCAGAGATACACCCTGCTGTTGATTTGTATCCCTCTTTTAGACACGACTCAAACTTCAAGACGTTCTTGGCGCATCTCGCTGCAGCTCTTCTTCTCCTTTTGTCTCCTTTTGCTCCTTCAACGAGTCCAAGGACGGCTACGATAGCCACTAGAAAAACGAAAAGTCTCGCCATTGTGCTGAACTAAGGCTGAACTGGATCAAAAGTGAGGTACGGACCACAGGACCGTCCTTTAAATACCGTAGTCATGACTCATGCTCCGTCACTCCACACACATGAAAAGCAGTCTCCTTACCCATTAATCTCTAGCTTTGTTATAAAAACACGTGATTCGATCACGTGATGTTATCTCATTGTAAACATGGTTCATTTGTTCCATTTTGGCGAGGTTAGTTAATGGTGATGTCCCTGACCAATGGAAGCACTTAAACATCGTGCCTGTTCTAAAAAAAGGGAATTTGACCAAAGTATATAACTATAGAGGTATTGCACTGACATCTATAGTGAGTAAGACTCTCAATAAAATGATACTGAACAGGACCAAGGAAGACATCTTAAGGATCAATCAGAACGGATTTAGAGAGAGTAGGTCAACAACTAGCCATATTCTTGGTCTAAGAAGGGTATTCGAGGGAGCCCGGGATAAAGATCTGACTGCGGTAATGCTCTTCATTGATTTCAAGAAGGCATTCGACAGCGTGTACCGTGGACTCCTCATGAAGATCCTCCTGGCATATGGCATTCCCAAGGAGATTGTAGGTTTGATACAAAGAATGTATGCAGATACTGTTGCTCGTATGATTACCGTGTGATGCAGGGAGACACCTTGGCGCCCTATCTATTCATAATCGTAATCGAATACATTATGAGGGTGTCCTTATATTAGAGGGTAAGGACGACCTTGCTCTTATAACATATAGTGTTGCGGAGGCACAAGATTTCCTTTGAAGTCTGGAACTGGCCGCCAACTCAGTTGAACCCCTTCAAGGACATCGTCGAAGGGGAAGACCACACCTCACATATATTGACATCCTTCGGAGGGACACAAGGACAAAAGAAAATCGCGATTATTTTGGCCAAAAATCTCGGCGCCGCGACAAGCGGTCCATTGTTCAATAACAAGCAAAACACAAATCAATAACTATAGATTCGACGACGTTTTTGACAAGTGACAATCAGTTACAACACTGATTTCACCTACTGCACAATTTCATGATCCATGGTATGTCTATTGTCTAGTGGTCCATTTTATTATTTTTTTTTTTTGTCGATGGGCGCTCACTCTACCTCCCCGGGTATGCGGGGAGGCTACGTCCGCCTTGTGGCTAACGTCTCTTGGAGCTCTTTTGGTTGCGGAGGTGTACCGAAAGCTCGGCTGGGATGGGGACTCGCTGAGCCGGCACGAACCAAATAGACATAACATTGCTGTTATGACCCGGTGGAACGGCGATACCCCTAAGAGTATCTGCCATATGTTCCGTCATCGGGGGACTTTCTGAGTCCATAGAAAGTCAACTGTTGAAACAGCCTCCCGGAAAATTGGGTTTGTTAATGCGAGAAACTTCCACTTCCACTGTTATCTGGCTAACAGCTCCGCTAGGTGTTTCTCGATATTTACTGTGCTTTGTTTGTTGTTTTGCTGCGCGCGTCCTTTGCGCTCACGCATTTGGAGTGGTTGCGCGCTTTTTGAGGTCCTTTGTATATGGTTAATGCGCTTGAACTAGCAGTACTTATGCATAGTGTTTTGGGAGTTATTGACGTGGTATCATAGCCGAGAATTTTTGGTTTTTTAGTTTTGATAACATTTATTTTCTTCTTCCATTCTCCCTGTTCGGTTAATGAATTTGCAAATAGTTTTCGTGTTGAAATTTAGTATTATTTGGTTTAAGGGAATATGTGTTGATTGGAAGATTTCTTGCCTGATGTGGGAGTAAGCGGGACAATCCGCCATGAAGTGTTCCGTGGTCTCTCTTGTTCCTGGGCAGTGTTTACAGAATGGAATTACGTTCCTGTCCATCTTATTTTCATGGTGTGCTAGATGGTTTTGTCCTGAAATAATACCTGTTATGTTTTTTAGGTCTGCTTTGATGTGGTGGGCAATTTTTGGTGGTTTATCTTTAAGGTAGCTTTTGAGTAAGATTTTGTTACTTATTTTTATTTTACTTTCCTGAATCGATTTTGATCTTTTGTTCAGCATTTGTGTTCCTAGTTTGTGTCTTATTATCGAGTCTGGTAAGTATAGGAATGGTTCTGGTCCTATTGGTTTACTTTCCGCACCTCTTTTAGCCAATGTATCAGCTGTTTCATTGCCTATAATTCCTATGTGGGCTCTTACTTTGTATAAAGTGACTTCTTTGTATTTTAGTTGAAGGTCTTTTATGTTGTTTATTGTTTCAATTGTTAATTTTGAGTTTGAATCAAGTTTATTTAGTCTTTGGATCGAGTTCAGGGAATCTGTGAAGATCTTTACTGAGTTGGCTTGACTGGTATCATTTTTCAGGAAGGCTGCAGCTTCACAGATGGCGTACATTTCAGCTTGGTTGATGGTCGCCATTGTGCCTAATGAGCAGTGTTTATGCAATAGATCAGTTTGTTCTTTGCGAATGTAGATGCCCGCTCCTGCTTGTTTTCCTTCTTTAGTGTCTATGACTGATCCATCTGTGAATATTTGAATCGTGTTCTCTTCTGGCTCGCATAGTTTTGGGTCGTTGATTTCCTCTTCTGATATGGTGAAACTTCTTACGATGTTTTGTGGTTGAGTCTGTTCATTTAGAGGACTGTCCAGATAATATTTCAGAGGTTGAATTTCTTTGTCAAGTTGTCTGGCATGTGAGATATAGGATTTCTTACATCCCAGGTTGGTGTCCGGGTACCAGCATTTGTTCGTGTATAATCTTAATGCTGTTTTTGTTGCGATGTTATGTAATTTAATTTCAATAGGCATAATGCCTGCTAGGCTGTCCAGTGTAATTTTCGGAGTGGTGGAGAAACCTCCCGTTATTTGAAGTGTTGCAAATTTTTGTACTTTTTCTAGCATGTGCAGCAGTTGATTTACATTCTTCATTCGGTGGATCCAGAGGAAGCAAGCGTATCCTAGTGTGGGGAGGATAACTTGGTTATAGATCCATCTCATTCTAGGGGGGGATACTCCCCATGTTTTACCGATGTAAGATTTGCAGGCCATTAGAAGTTTCATTGCTGCATTGGTTTTTTGTTTTATGTGAACATTCCATCTGAGGTGTTTGTCCAGTGTGACTCCCAGGTATTTTACCTCTTTTTCCACTTTGAAAGTAGAGTTTCCCAGGGTTATTGGTTCAAATTTGTATTTTTTGTTGATTGGTGAGAATATAATTGTGGTAGTTTTCAGAATGCTGAGTTTTACACCGTTTTCGTTACACCATCTGTTGATTGTTTTTAGATAATGTTTAGCTATATCTCTCATGGTGAGAGATATGTCAATACCTTTTATTATTATCGCTAGGTCATCTGCAAATGCTTGCAGGAAGTCTGGGTTTAGATCGTCCCTTTCGAGAAGTGTGTTCAGGGTTAGGTTCCAGAGGAGGGGTGATAGGATGGCTCCTTGAGGACAACCTCTGAAGATGTTTCTTTTGATTGTTCTGCCGTGTAGTTCTAGAGTGATTTCTCGGTTTGAGAGCATGTAGTAAATCCAGTTTATAATTGTTTTGGGGATTTCTATTTTTAGCATCGCATTTCGGATTGAGTTGAATTTTAATTTGTCGAATGCGGATTCTATATCCAGGAATATTCCGAGTGCGTATTGTCCGTTTGCTATCGCATCTTCAATCCGTCTAGTCAGTTTGTGAAGGGCAGCTTCGGTCCCCTTTCTTTTCCTGAATCCATATTGATTTTTTGTCAGTCTTTTGTCGATTTTCACTTTTTCTTCTAGATATATAAGAATGATTTTTTCTAGAAGTTTTTGTACATTGGATGTCAGGCTGATGATTCTGAATGCTCTTGGGTTGGAGTAATCATCTTTGAATGGTTTTGCTAATATAATGCTTCCGTTTTTGTTCCAGGCTTTTGGGGAGCGAGCAGTCTCCAGACATTGTTTGAATATGTGTAAGAGTGGGTCTTTCAGTAAGTCTTTACAGTGGATTATCATCTCGTTTCTAATTTTGTCGGGTCCTGGTGCTTTTTTAGGCTGTAGAGAGCTGATAGCTTTCTTATAGGCACATTCATTGATGATTTCTCCTGAGATGTTTTCTTGGTGTTGGAGAGGGTTAAGTAAATCTTCATTTGATATGGGGAAGTGGTGATTTGCAAAGTAACCTAGCGTTTCCTCTGACGTTTTTGTGAATTCTCCGTTTTCTTTTTTCAAAGTATGGAGTATCTCCCAGTCCTTTTGTTTAGGTTTGGGGAATTTAGCAAGCTTTTTCTTGCTCTTCTCCTCTGAGCAGAAGTCTCTCCAGCCCTGTCTTTCTACATTTTGGATTTCTCTTCTATAGTCTCTTTCTTGAGTTGTCAGTTCTTGTCTGAGTTTTGGTTGTTCTGGATTCCGGAGGGTTTTGTTTTTCGCTTTCTTGGTATTAATTTTCAGTTTTTCTAGGTTATCGTTCCACGGTGTTTTGGATTTATGGATGATTTTGGTCCGGGGGCAGATTTCATCAAGTGTCTTTTGTAGGATGTTGTTAATGAAATTCATATTTTTATCGAGAGATCCAGGTTTTGTTTTGTAGTTGAAGGGATTCTCCTTTAGCTTAGATTCAACTTTGGTTCTGAAGTCGTTCCAGTTTGCTTTCTCGTAGCATCTTCTGTAGCTGGTTTTGTTGTTTCCTAGATCGACTTGGAAACTGATCAGTTTGTGGTCTGATAGCGATACTTCTTCGTGGACTTTCCAGTTTTTTATGAGGTTGTTTGAGAAGTTATTTGTCATGGTGATGTCTATTCTGCTTTTGTGACCTCGAGTGTTCACGAAGGTGGGTGAGTTCCCTGTGTTTTGTATTTTTAGATCTAGTTCATTGATGAGGTTACTGATGATCCTTCCTCTTTCCGTTTCTTTGTAGCTATTCCAAAGAGTGTGGTGGCCGTTGGAGTCAGATCCCAGTATGAGGGGGATATTGTTCTGTTTTGCATAGATGGTTAGTTCCTTGAATTTATTGAGGGTAGATGGTTCAATTTTTTGTTCGTTCTTCTCTAGGGCCATATAAATTGAAGTGAATATAACTCCTTTCTTTGATATGATGTTGGATTTGACAGTTATTATGTCTCTATTTGAGAAGTTCCCCATAATGAATGATAATTTGCTTAGTTCTAGTGGTAGCAGGATGGCGGCTCTTGGTGTTTTCTCATGGCAGTAAGCACTGAAAGCCTTATGAGTAGTTGGAACGAAGCATATTTTGTTTTTAACAGCGTAAGGCTCTTGTGTTAACATGATTTCGTATGGTGATAGTTCCTGGTAGTAATTCATGCAAGCGACTTTTTTCTTTTGTAGATTAATTTGTTTAACGTTAGTAAAGTAGCTTTCCTTACCTTTCTCTTTAGTTGAGGGATTGACATTCTGGCGTTGGGAAACTCTCTTCTTATTCTGAGGGGTTTTGCCGTTTAAGTTATACGCATCGGTACGTGCGGTTCGTTTTCCCATTTTGGGATTTATTCGGGGGTTTTGGGTCTACTGTCCGTAGCGGAATATCGAATTTTGATCTACTGTCCGTAGCGGAAAATCGAATTTAGTTCTACTGTCCGTAGCGGAATAACGTATACTTACCGGGGAAGAGAGGGAGTAGCAGTCTATTGTGAGTTGCTTTAGTCGGGTACAAACTGAGAATCGACTGTCGTCACTAAACAAGGAGCAAGAGTGGAGGTTTTCGCGCTCAGATGCGTTTCTGCTCTGATGGAGATTGCTTGCGGAGGTTTTTCATTTTTGGATCATTTGTCAAGGTGCGCGGCGCTACCTTGTTGTGCGCGTTAGAGATGGGGTATTTTTTAAAAAGAGATTTTATGGTGTTGTGTTGTTATTATTATTTTTCTTAGAAGAGTCAGTGTTTTGATTTCTGTTCCTGCTTGTTTACTTTTTCCTGCTTAGTTTAGAGATAGGTGGAGTTTTGGCTCGTTGCGAAAAATGTGAGACTTTACTTTTTTATGTTTTCATTTTGAGGCTGTCGGCTTATCTGTTATCGTTGATAGAAGATGCAGACGACACAGACGTAGGGTTTTATTCTTTTAGTTGTACTTGTTTGTAAGCTTAAGTTGTAAGTTTTGGATTCAACGGTTTAGTTTCATTCACGTTGTTTTGGACAAGTGAGATAGAATTCTGGAGTCATGAAGTATAAATCAGAAGTAATACCATAGGTTAAAAATTAAGAGTTAAAATTTTTCTTAAAAATCTTCAATTGTTATGTTCAAGAAAGTGAATATTCCCTTTAAAAACAAGTTCAAATTCCAAAACAGTTTGGTACAGGAGGAATATTTTAGATTTACTGCCCCCATTGCTCAGTCTCTATTTTATTTCGGTTTATGCGCTTTATCTGGGTGAAGTTGTGATGTCGTCGTTCTTCTTATCAGCAGATATTTGGAGATCCTGGTCCGTCTTTTCTTGTAGTTCTTGTTCAGTTACTGTGTCCACCTGGGTTTGTGTTTTGTTATTTAAATTTTTAAATTTTGTTGTAGTTAACATGGTAAATCGGGCGTTTTAAGTGATTTTCTCTGAACTTTAGTGGGTAGTGAGGGACAAACCTTCGTTTCAATCCTGGCCCCTGGGAGAGAGCAGAGGTATGGGTCTCGTGTTGCTTTCAGACGGAATTCAACGCTTTCTATCCTTTTAGCGCCTACATGTAGGATAGTAAA
This sequence comes from Bolinopsis microptera, assembly GCF_026151205.1. NCBI lineage: Eukaryota > Metazoa > Ctenophora > Tentaculata > Lobata > Bolinopsidae > Bolinopsis > Bolinopsis microptera. The sequence continues at coordinate 2,988,697 of NC_087079.1, read as the reverse complement.
GGGGTTCCCATTCTTTTTAACTGCCCATACTGGGGGTCGTTCAGTGCCAAAATCGTTGGGACTCATAAATTTACCTGATGGACAAGGGTGTGAGCTTTTTGGTATTAGGTAGGGTGTGAGCTATTGAGGTATTTGAATTCTTGGAAGTTTACGATTTTGAAATCGACATCCTGAATTTTCAGTTTTTAGAGGGACTTACCGAGTGACCCGTTTAGGAGTACTTGAATTGACGCTTTGTCCTTTAGAAAAGTTTCCGGACAATCCCCGTTTATGTACATTTTGATTCTCGTTATCTGTGGAGTGATGTCTATAGCCGGAGAAAAGAAGTTCCACTGGTTGTTGAGCTTTGTGATGAGCTCCTGCATCAGTCTGGCGGATTTCTCGTCTATCAAGTCTAGTTTCAGTGATCTAGCACCCGGAACATTCACTGTGTCCTTTATCTTGATTTCTTGATTTTCGGGGGCGAGCTGAAAGGTTTTGTGAGAGTGGGGATGGCTTTCTTATTAACTTGAGATTTGAAGGTTGTACGCTTGATTTTAGTTGAGTTTTGTTGAAAGAATCAAATTCACTAAAGTTTGTGGGTACTAACCGCTTTTTCTAAAATGATTCCTCTCATTCTCTTGAAATCCGGTTTTTCTAATTTTAGGTATGTTTCATGGAATAAGAATAGCACTATCTTTCTGGATCCGGCGGAGTTCGATTCAGTCTGCTTGTCCCTTTCCGCCCTTTCAATAGCAGTAAGTTTGGGTTTCGGGGCGTTATTGCCCTCACTGTTCCGTTTCCTCTTGTTGTTGAACATGTTACCTGAGTAGTTAGAAGTTTGAATTTTACATTGTGGATGATGTATATAGTGATCGAGGTTTAAATTACAACTGCTGTTCCAATCTGTTGGAAAGGCTATAACGGAAAAGGTCGTGCGATATTCGTTTAGCTACGACTAAAGTGTCCGCTATGATACTACTGAGAAATTAGAGACGGTGGGGAAGTTTATCATATAGGCTGGCACTAAGAAACGAAACGACTGTTAAGAATTCGAAGTAATAATAAGGTGTATTATCTGAGAAAGTTTTCATATACGCTGGTGCAATAGTACGTAACGAGATAAGAGATAAATTGAAATGAACGATTTGTTTTACCGAGATTGGTGTAACTGGTTGCGGATTTAAGTCGAGTTAATTAGCCGTGTGTGACTGTCTAGAAATCGTGGTTACTTCAATCTCTTCTGTCTGGCTTCCACTGCGGGGTTAAGTGTAAGATGGGGTTATTCATTGCGTCTTACACGGAGTGTGGATGTATAGATCAAATCGCTTGAGTGGGTGCTAATGTTATGTTATCTGTTGGTAGTTGTCTCGTGTTGATCACGTGATTTGTTTGGTCGCGCGCGCATCAGTTTGGTGAGAAATTAGTGTCTTTCTTCACTATTTATGTTTTTATCCGCGCGTTCCGTTTTTTCGGTAGACCCCTTTTGCTGTTCTCTCTGTTCATTGACGAGCTATTGTACTGTTTTGGCATTTGTGGGTTTTAGGTACCATTTGTCCATGGCTGGGTCGTTTTGATATTCTACTGTCCGTAGCGGAAAAGAGCTTGCCGGGCTCCTGTGTGAGTGAGGTGGAGTGGAGAGAGGCCAGGTATGTGCTGGTATTTGATCTGATCCAGCCAGACGACGTTTAGCCTGCCGGACAATGAGGGGCAGTTTCCATCCCCTACCAACGTGGAGGTCACTCTGAGGTTGCTAGTGGGTCCAGAAACAACAGGGGGGATGGAGTGAGTGATCCCTGCAGTTTGCTGGCTAGCCAACCCAGAGCGGGCGGGGCTGTGGAAGCCATGCTCAGACTAGGCACCCCACCCGTCGTCTCTTCTTGCAGTAGCAAGGCGTGTTAGTTGATGAGGACTAACACAAGGGGATCATTTTATGTCTAGTGGCCAACAAGGTTACTTGGCCAACAAGGTTACTTCAGCACTCAACAGGCGAGTGAGAGTGGGTTAAGAAATGCTTGTAAAACTGAAAGTGGATTCCTGGAAACCAATTTTCTCCACGGACAATGCTATTATATTATATACCCTGATCATTATGAGCCTAACATTTTTTGTTGGTTTTCTGGTAATGTTCAGGTAGTTTAATCCCGTCTAGTAGTAGTACTAATATAGATTTGATCACGTGGGGCCTGACTGCTATGATCGCTACCTATGAATCTGGAAAGAATGTGATACATCCTGGTTCCTTTATAGGGTTTATTATTTTATTTATTATTGCACATTGAGCTGCTGAATGTTGTGTTAATTGTTGCCGATCGGGAGAGACTCAAGGATCCAGGGACAATAGTCTTACATGTTCTGGAATTGCTGATCACGCACTACACTGTACACATTCTTAACAAGTTTCTAAACGTACTCGTCCTCCCACACACATGAAAAGCAGTCTCCTTACCCATTAATCTCTAGCTTTGTTATAAAAACACGTGATTCGATCACGTGATGTTATCTCATTGTAAACATGGTTTATTTGTTCCGTTCTGGTGAGGTTAGTTAATGGTGATGTCCCTGACCAATGGAAGCACTTAAACATCGTGCCTGTTCTAAAAAAAGGGAATTTGACCAAAGTAGATGACTATAGAGGTATTGCACTGACATCTATACTTATATAGTTATCTCACTGTAAATACTAAATAGGAAGTCTGGCGAGCTGGGAGGAACTTTATGGAAGATCTTAAAGCATTCTCTGCTCAATATTTATAGCTAATCTAACTAGACTAACGAGCTAGTTAACGAATATATGACATCTTACTTTGCTCTGCAAATACATTATCTTTCGCCGCGATTTATTTCTAGATTTACTCCGCGATTTTGCCTAGTTTGGCATGTCGCGGTGCCACAACAAAAGAAGCAGCTCACACTCACAGACATGAGTGTCCGGAGAATTATCAACAATCAATTATGAACTGACTCATAGTCATAAACAAGGCCGATTATTCCTTTTTTGGGAAATCCTTTTGTCCCTAACCATATATGGATATTGGATGGTCCCTGACCATGTATGGATGTCAGAATTACAACTTAAAACCTGAGCTGAGGATTAATCACACCTGAGGCTAATCCCCAGTTTCAAGTTGCGGATTAGAATTAAATCCTGATGTGGGGTTTAGCGTGAGTTTTATCGCAGCACCAAGTTGGGGTTTAATCCCGAACTCGGCAAGGATTAGCCGCACCTCAGGCTCTATTTTTGGCCTGTTCTATCACTCCACCCTCAGAGTCAAGCCTCAGGTTCAAGCCTTAGCTTCAAGCTTCAGATTCAAGCTTCAACTTCAATTAGCTTCAGCTTCAGCTGCAAGCTTCAGATTCAAGCTTCAACTTCAAGCTTCAGCTTCAACTTCAAGCTTCAGCTTCAGCTGCAAGCTTCAGCTGCAATTTCAGATTCAAGCTTCAGATTCAAGCTTCAGATTCAAGCTTCAGATTCAAGGTTCAGATTCAAGGTTCAGATTCAAGGTTCAGATTCAAGCTTTAGATTCAAGCTTCAGATTCAAGCTTCAGATTCAAGCTTCAGATTCAAGCTTCAGATTCCAGCTTCGGATTCAAGCTTCAGATTCAAGCTTCAGATTCAAGCTTCAGATTCAAGGTTCAAGCCATGCGCCCTAGGCCTAATTCTCCTAAGATCATGACGTGTTCTTCAACGTACCTCACCTGAGTTAAGTTGTACACAGCTGGGACAATAATCACATCTTACTGTGGAGTGTGCACGTGTCATAACAATTAACTCGTGCTCACTCCACAGCCTTAAGAAGAATAGTGTACACATGGAACATGGTGCACTAGCTAGGGTAATATCATTTTGGTTAACTTGACGCGTGTACATTATACAAGCTCAATATAGTCAATAACTCAATAACCACGAGCTTAAGTTTATCAGCGTTATTAATAAACTTCATTAAGTTCTACAATCAGCTAGATTACTAATAATATAAGATTAGCCTAACAACAGAACATTTTTCCATGGCAACGTGAATATTAAATTGTAGTTATCTTAAACAATAATCTGTGTGTGTGTGTGTGTGTGTGTGTGTGTGTGTGTGTGTGTGTGTGTGTGTGTGTGTGTGTGTGTGTGTGTGTGTGTGTGTGTTTGTCTGTGTGTGTGTGTTTGTCTGTGTGTGTGTGTGTGTGTTTATGTGTGTGTTTGCCTGTGTGTTTGTCTGTGTGTGTGTGTGTAATTTCCGAGCGGCTTAATCAATAAAACGGTAAGAGTTACGGGACTGGTTTTTTCGGTATAGTTTTGACAAAACTCTGACGAAGCCAAATGAATTATAAGATTTTTCAAATTGGTCGGTGGTAAGTGGTTTAATTGATGGTTTTGTACCACAAATTTGACATAAAATGGTTCTCTTTTTCTCCCTCCCATTACTGCATAATATGTAGTGTTGGTACATGAATCATAATTAGGTTAGCCACAAGATAATACTATAAGCTTATTAGGGGGGATTGGACTTATTGCGGTCTATTTGGACTGCAGAGAGAGTTCATACTTTCATACGACAATGTTATAATGCGTGTTTTCAAATATAATAGGCGGGTGTGGTGCGGAGGGGGGGGGGGGGGGGGGGGGGGGGGGGGGGGGGGGGGGGGGGGGGGGGTACCAATGTCATAGAATGGAGAAAAATGGCATAAAATTCATCAAATGGCATACATTTTTATGGCATAAATGGAAATTTTTATTGGCCAATTCTCCATTATGCCATTGGTAACCCCCAACCCCCCCCCCCCCCCCCCCCCCCCCCCCCCGTGCGGAGTTAACAAGGGTTAATTTATAAAAAGATTTAAATAAAAATGGACAGCGGTTCAAGACGTCTGATAGGCAATCTTGAGGTGTACTGCACTGCCAAATTACCTAATTATACAGAAAATCTGTTGAATGGAGCATGGAGGAAAAGTATCACTCTAGGGTCCGTCTTGTGTAGCAAAGCTGATATTCAGCTTCGCGTTAACCTGAGCTATGCTGCTTTCAACAACTACAAGTACAAGCTTACAAGAAAGCCTGGAGTGATAAACTGCCTCTAAACAAATGACAAACGTCTAATACTGTCAACTGTAGAATACTTTAATCGTATCAGTTCTTATGTACAAGATCATCCTGCTGGGTAGTCCCCAGAAAACTAGATGTTGTTCACCGCAGACATCTTCGCTCTGTTTTGAATACAAAGTAGTACTAGTACCCACTACCCGGGAGTCATCTCCGACAAAAACTTGTATAAACGCTGCAATACTGAACCATTGTCAGAAAAGTGGCACGTAGTCGGCGAAGAATTGTTAGGACATGTTTTGCGTGGTCGTGTTGATGGACCAGCGTTTTCTTCCCGTATTAATATTTTTGCCATCAATACACTGGACTTTATATGAATAATATTTTTGATGTGTATTATCTCCGTAATTTTGCTTACGATAAGAGATATTGGCAGAAATTACAATCATTTTTTCACATTTAGTTATTTGTTTTAGGGAAAGATTATACTTGGGCGTTGTTTTTTATCTATCCCTTGTTTAGAACGTTTATTTAGTAATAATGTAGAATTCACCCATGTAGTATAACCCACACAATTAATAGCTCTTGAATAATAATATCTTTAACTAAATCTATTTTCCCACGATACTGATTACGAAATTAGTCTGCGAAATTAGCTTTGTTCTCCATTCTCGTTGTCTCCACTTGTGCTTTGAACATGAACATCTAAACTTGTTATGGACTAGAATGGTTGTACGGTATAAAACACCTCTTTAACAGTGTTTTATCGGGATTTAATGCTTCGCTTATTGAATATGAACTTTAATTTCAAAGCATGATCGTAAATATATAAAGCTATCCAGTATCCATATATATGAACTTAAACTTCAAAGCATGATCGTAAATATATAAAGCTATCCAGTATCCATAAATAAGACCGGCTGATTTAGGGACTAAAGACTTTTAAAAATATGATTGAAAGCATTTCAATATCTTAGATACGATTCGATGGATTTATATTTTGTAATCTTTTAGTATTGGTTAAATTTTTAAAAGGCTCGCCGCGAATTAAGGTGATTATGATTCAGGTATTTAACTGTTTCATTAATATAACAATCTTTTCTTGATTCGATTGGCTCTTACCTTACAAGACATATTTATGGCGGCCTAATTTGCGACGACCGAAATTTTGGCGGTCCGAAAATATGGCGAAATTGAACAAAAACCGTCAAATTTCGGACGTCACAAAAATTCGGTAAAATCATGTTCAAACTTAGTCTGTATTAAGACTGTAAGACTTTCATGTTAGCACATACATGTATTTTAATGCAAATTTAAACTGTATTGCTTGACAATGACATTCAATTCGTCATTGGTGTGGTGATAATTTGTCCCAAGATGCCAGAATTTATTTATTTATTTTACTTGATATTACTTTTTAGAAACAAAATAAAGCAGTGAAGGCACAGTCATTGAAATAAGCTAAAAGATAATGCGACGGATTCTATTACGACGACCGAAATTTTGGCGGTCCGAAAATATGGCGAAATGTTCGGGAAACCGCCACATTTCGTACGTTATAAATATGTCTTGTAATGTAGATGGAAACTGGAAAGTATGAAATCTCAAAGAGCACTTTATAGTACAAGTTGAACATTGACATTAAATAAATTAAGTTTAAGCTATAGAGTACTAGAGTATAGAGTTTGATTTTGTGTATTACTATTTTACATAGTTCACGAATTTTTAAGTATTATTGATTATAAAACAGGAGATGGACTATTGACACATTCTATTTCTAGGCTACCAAAATTAAATATTTTCATTTTCCCATCTTTCTTTCAATTAAATGTTTTGTTTTCTAACACCAAGAACAGCCACCGTGAGTGAAGGAAGCAGCTGGGCAAAAACAGCCATGGCCCCATTTGAAATTCGGATGGTAGGTTCAAAGTGTGGTTTGGCCCCACCAGAAATATGTGCACCAAAATTTGACCAAAATCTCGCGGTTTCTAAATAGAGTGGCAGACCTCATCGCCAGGAAAAGAAAAGAGAGGTATTGCGATGTGGTAAGACATGTAAGGACAAGAATAAGATTCGCTATGTTAAGAACCACACTCATAGCTCTACGAGGGTACAGAGGAAAAAAATGGACAGCAAATATGAGACACCACTATCAGAAGTCTCTTATAACCTCATCCCTGCCCCTATGATGGAGTAGATGTGTATATATACATTATATTTGTTGCGCGCGGCTTTCGTTGTAAAACTTTTGCTCCCGCCAATCCTACGAAATGTTAACGACTACAACTCATCTGTGGTCACGTGATCACACCGGAACCTGGAAGAAGAGGCCGCCCAACTTGCTGTCAACTTCTTTCCTTCCAGATAAGTCATTTTACCTTGTAGTGCACTTCCGATGTAGTTCCGATCATGTCATTCCATTTCCTGGCAAGTTCCCGGATTTCTCGCCCAACACCCTTTGCAGAGACGGAGCTTCACACGAAACGACGAGTAAACACAAGATTGAGTCACACTACTTTGCAAGTTACAAGACGGTGCCGACTTCTTTTCTTTCAGATAAGTTGAACACATCCGTATTGCACTGCCGAAGTAGTACTCCTACATCAGTTTGCTCTTTTTCTCTTCCTCGCCTGTCCGACTCCTTTTGCAGTTCCGAGTGTCTCGACAGCAGAAACGAAACAAGCAAACACAGACAAGATGGTGACACTAGGAAGCAACACAAACCTAACACTGACAACCAAATAACTACACTGTCACATCCCCCACAGTTACGCCGACCCCACACGGAAGTAGCTCGTTTGATTATTCCTTATTTGGGGGTGAACGTGTGTATACTTTTTCTTGTCATTACTAGACATTTTGTCTGCAGATTACTTATTACGTACAAACTCAAATACTTCCAAATCTGCATCTTTATAATGACGTATCTACATCAACGTCATCACACTAACCTATCAGCAGGCTCTCGACGAGAATCGAACCTGTAACATCACGATTCTGACGCATTGCATTATTACGTCATAACACTGGTTTATTACGTCAAATTTCTGCTTGTGTCCAGTTATTCGGGCAACTTGGTCGTTTAGCTCCGGACAGTCTATGCTAGTAGCCGGTTAGTAGCCGGCTAGTGACCGCTTTCTAAGTGCCGGCTAGTAGCCGGTTTGGAACCGGCTACTAGTAGGTCTGCTTTAGAGCTCGGCTAATAGCCGGCTAGTGACCGGTTAGTAGCCGGTTAGTAGCCACTTGGTGGTTACTAGCCGGTTAGTAGCCGGTTAGTAGCCGGCGAGTGACCGCTTTTCAAGTGCCGGCTAGTAGCCGGTTTAGAACCGGCTACTAATAGGTCTGCTTTAGAGCCGGCTAGTGACCGGTTAGTAGCCGGTTAGTAGCCACTTGGTGGTTACTAGCCGGTTAGTAGCCGGTTAGTAGCCGGCTAGTGACCGCTTTTCAAGTGCCGGCCAGTAGCCGGTTTAGAACCGGCTACTAATAGGTCTGCTTTAGAGCTCGGCTAATAGCCGGCTAGTGACCGCTTAGTAGCCGGTTAGTAGCCACTTTGTGGTCACTACCCGGCTAGTAGCCGGTTAGTAGCCGGCTAGTGACCACTTTTCAAGTGCCGGTTAGTAGCCGGTTGTTAATGTGAAGTTGAGTAGCTGTTATTACCATAGTTGTTACGGACGTCCTGGACGAACTTTAAAAAGGTGCCGAACTGGACGAATTTTTTAACGAAATAGACGAACTTTAACCGAACTTTATCACATATGCTATAGATTATTTAGATAACAATGATAAGTTGCGAGCTGTTGCTATAATTGATGCTTAATTGTAATCTGTGAACCAGCTCTGTTTATATTGAAGTACTAGTCATCAGTCATGATCTGTTGTTGATCTAGTTTTTTTTTTTCAATACAAGTATGTATAACTATCTAACTGTATCATTTGTTTACAAGTGTAATAGTGATCGCACCTAAGCCATTCATTATAAAATCAAAACATATGCCAAGAAAATTTACGCAACGAATTTTCACGAATTTTCACGAATTTTTAAAAGGTGCCGAACTGGACGAACTTTTCGCATTTCTTCGACGAACTTAACAACTATGGTTATTACAAAAGTGGCTACTAGCCGGCTAATAGCCGGCTAGTAGCCGGTGTTCATATGGTACTGTGCAGGGACGTTGCATAGACGTTGCATAGACGTTGCATAGACTGACCGTGCAGGGAGTGTGCATAGAGTGTTCATTGTGCAGGGACGTTGCATAGACGTTGCATAGACGGTTCTTTTGTTGTTGCACGGACGTTGCATAGACGTTGCATAGACTGTCCGGAGCTAAACGACCAACTTCCCGTGACTTAACACCTTAATGACAACTCTGATCCCAGAAATAACAGTCCACTCACCGAAGGAGAATAAACTTAACAACTCTACGTATGATCGGCACTCTGACAACCTTGCAACACCCAAAGGCTCAGAACCCTCCAAGGGCGCCTACTTCACAGGATTCGGCGACCCATCAATCACTCCAGTGCCCCGAATCAAATCGAGAGGTATGCAGCAGACACTAAAAACACTGCTGCACACACCATCGCTGTCCCCGCGCCAGTTAATACAGGAGAAACATCGTACTAGGAGACACTCCTTCTCGAACCGTATCACTGCGGCCGCTCCGAAGGTCACCGATGAGGACATAAAAGCCCAGAATAGAACACGTCACATATCGGAAGGTGATGTAGCATCCCTGAAAGCGATCAACACCGATGGGAAGCTACTACAGTACGAAAGGTATCAGATCCAGGGCCAAGGCCTCCATAAATGTGACGGTCATTCCTTTGAACTGAGTGATCGATCTTTTTTTGAAGGTTCCGAAATCTCAATTGATTCCGTGCAGTCAGAAATCAAAGTTGCCCTTCGTGAAGTTTCACCAGAAATCACGCCGGGCCAAGCCAAATCAAGCTGCACAGAATTGTTCTGGCGCCCCAGTGTTGTGAAAGCATTGTGCAATGATCTTACTTCAGGTCTACCGCCAAATACACCCAGTCCTGGCCACCCTGAGGACAAAAACTCCCTTAAAACCTTGCTCGCAACCATAAACAACCGTGTTGGAGCTCTAACAAACAAAAATACCTTGTTCAACGGGCTCAGGATTATATATTCATTTGACAGGACCTCCAGAATGCCTCTGAAGAACACTCATAAAGATGAAAATATGCCTCTTGTTATTCTACATATAGGAAAACCTAGAGACCTCAGTATCACCCCTCTCAGGTTTAACCCAGCCGTAGAAGACACCGAAGTCTGTGATGTCAGTCTAGTTAACTTTAGCCTCGTTACTCTATACCCAGATTCCATTAAACATCTACACTGCTATTTCTCTCCTGAGCTAAAGAAAAATGAGGGCGGTGACGAACAAGTCCTGATCATCCCGTATGTCGAAAACGTAGTAGAAGCTATTGATGAACTAGAAACTCTACAAGCAACGGAATCGCAACCAGACGAAACAGAGCCTCCTGCTGCCGACGTAACCACACCAGCATCAGCTAAAGAAAAAGCCGTCAGTCTACCTGCGTTTACCAATGAAACAGCTCACCATATCTCAAACAGTGCTCCACCTCCTCCTGACCCTTGTTTCATCAAACACAGTGAGGACCAAACAAGTGTCACCAACTCCCCAGTTGCAGTCTTCGACCCAAGAAGCAATTTGAACGAGCAGTCCAACATCTGCGAAAAGCCTGCTAGAAGTACATCGGGTAAGGAGAAGGTTCTCGGAGTACCTAATCTGGACAATAGCGCCTCCATCGTGTTTAGATACATCACACTCGATCTCCTTAAAAACGCAGCAAACACATACAAAAAGAGCGCATTGGTGTCATTAGCATCGTCTCTCGGATTGAAAGGCTCCAACAATGTCACCACCAACAAAAAGAAGCTCTGTGACCTTCTCGAAACCTGTGAGACCACTGGTTCTAAGGAAACCGCAAAACTAGTCACACACCTTATAAACAAACTGGAGGACACCGTGATCAAATTTGAGCTCCTAGCAAACAGCCTCCCACTGAGCAATTCAGCCAGGGAAAGGAAAACTAACCTGGTTACGTTCTGCACAAACCGACACGTAAGCAGCGAAATTACTAGGCTAGTGTTCGATAGTCCAAATGAGGAAGCACCTGGAAACTCGACTTGTAGTAATGTCATACAGTCGCAGAATACGGAACATTCTGATAGCGAGCCAAGTCCACACGACCCGGGCGATTACATAACCCCTGGTGGACCGTTATCCGGCAGCTCCGACACAAAATTTGATTTCTTAACACCCCAGGCACAACAATGCCCTAAAATTTTGAAAAAGAAAAAGGGGTAGAGCAACAAAAAGAAAAAGAGAGGGAAACGCACCGATGATCAAAAATTATCCATCTCTGGTGACACTCAGAAATCTCACCGAAATACTTCTGATGCCTCCGTCACAAATGATGCTAGGATTATCACCAATGAGCTTACTACGGAAGCTAGTGATGGAAACCAACCAACCCGTGATGATAACCCTGAGGATCACCTGACCCTGAACGGTTGCAATAACTGCTCAGACCTGAAACATTCGATGTCTGTACTTCAAGACAGTCTACTCGAACTCAAAGAAGAGATGCTTCAACAAAAAGCATTCTCTGACCTCATCCTATCATCCCCAACCACATCTGAAAAAAGTGTGTCATCCATCTTTAAAAAGAAAGTTGGCCCAATAGAGACCAAGCTTAATGGAATTCGGGCTGACCTCGACCAACTTAGATCAGCAGTAGACGAGCAGAACTTAATTCTCGAGAGACTGATCAACTTCAAAGCTCAGTTCTCGGACGAACTAAACACGATACAAAGTACGACTCTGAATGTATTGTCATCTGCCAATTCCGCTAACAAACAGAGGATCGAGACCCTCGAGATCGGCCAAGAAAACTTGACGAAAGCCACGAAAGGAATTGCCAAGTCTGCACTCAATCAATCACATGCCTCAACCCAAGAACTTAAACACGAGCTTCGCCCCATCGTCGAGGCAATTGAAACCACAAGCGCATCGAACAGTTTCAGAATTGAAACCCTGGAGATTAACTTAGAGGACACGATACAAGCTCTAAACGCTGCTGAACAACCCGCAGCGAATAATATACCAGCGGAACTCGATAGTCCTTCCACAGGGAACTCCAAGCCAACACCCAATCGCAAAAAATCCAGAGTACACCGTAACAGCTCCTGCGATGCCACAGCACGTTCAGGTGAAAGCGAGCTTAAGCAAGCAGAGATGTCCTGGGCAGAGAGGGTTCCCAGGAACCCTGACCGGATGGGGCTTAACTTTGAAAGTAAAAGAGTTGGAGACTTCCGGTTTTTTGTAACATGTTCCTCTTTTTAAAAGTAACGTTACCTCTCCAGGAGGAAAATTCAAGACAACGTAATTGTTGAGTTATCTCAAAATCTCCAGAAAAGTCCCCTTTCGGGCCGATCAAAAGTTTGCAACTTTAACTTTGCGGATTCCTGTACTCTGGTTGGCTGAATTGTGTCACGTGGTAGCTGCTTGAACATTGGAATGCGCCACGCGTGCAAATCATGCTTGTTGTCGCGCGCGAGGTCGAGCCGTCTGTTTAAATTAAACCAACTCTAGTACCACCACCAGCCGGTAACTTTTCCTGGGTATAGCTATTTGACGGCCACTTATATTTTTCATAATTGCGGTTTTTCCTTCTCCAGGCTAATTTAAACTTGTGTCTGTGATAGGGAGTGTAATTACAAAACTAATCGCACTAATTTTCTAAAATTGGAAATGTGTACTGTAACATCGTTTTTCCGAAATTTTATGCCCTGGCCTTACGCTAACAGTTTCCATTTTTTCATTTACTTAATTTGTACCTGACACATGATTTAAATTTGTAATGATCTTTCTAATTTCTAATATCTCATTTTCGAATCGCCCGAGCATGATAATCTTAATAATGTCGCTCCCACTAATTAACCTTCATCTATGTTTGTGTGGAGTCAGTTTTTAATTAAATCGAAATAGTAAATAATAAATAAATATAATCTTAAACTGATATTTATTAACAATGTATTTACATTAGCGTAAAATAAAGAAGCAGAAATGAAGATAGCCATAGCTATCATAATAGTGGCAATGGTGGCACGAGCTCAGGGGATACGTTGTGCAAAGTGCTGGGACCAGCCAGGAGAAGAAGTAGGTGGAGGTATTGGTGACGATTACGGGGATAAAGAGTGTAAAACAGCGAGTCTTATTGAATGTGAAGCGGCGATGGATATCTGCAAAACCATTTCCCTTACCTACAAGACCTTGAAGGGCACGGAGGGCACTGCTAACCTTTATGGTTGTGATTCCAATGACTTTGATACTAAAAGTGCTTGTGAACTAGTAAAACATTGGTACTTCTCGGCTGTAGATTTTGAAGAGTTTGACTGTCAGGGCGAAGTCATGTGCTCGGATGACGGGTGCAATCACGTAGTGCAGGACGAGGTGATCGCGGAAGGTGACGCTGAGGGCGAAGAAAGTGACGTCGAGAGCTATTCATCGGAAACTCGAGCGGAGACATCGATCTTTCTCCTTTTCTCGTTGGAATCTTCTCATTCCTTATTTAGAAACAATTAACTTTTACAACATTTCAAGACATTCGTTCTTATGTGTTATGTCAAATTTATAACTAAACAGTAAAAACATTTATAAATGTAATTAAAATTAAACATTAAAAGGAAATGCAAAATTGAACGGAGATTGGCAACGTCCGTTTATTCGTTAGTTAGAAACACCTTAAAACGCAAAAGGTGGTTGCACCGTACCATTTAATTAGACTTTTAATTTTTGAGTGAAAGATTCTCTCGCGTGTTCAGTGTTGAAATCAGTTTAGTGTAAAATGTTTATAATCCCATCGTTTAGTGGTCATGTTTTATAAAACGTTTTTGGTCATCGCATGTTTATAATTATAATTATCGATTTATATCGTTGTTCTATATATCTATATACTGTTGTGCGTTATTTTAGTCATCATTTATAATTATATCATATCATCTTTTGTAGCCATTTTCCTGACGTGTTCACATTTCATAGTTACAAAATACCGTATGTATTTTAGTCACTATAATATCTTCTAACACGCATTAACAATCCACTTTCAGCATCTTTTCACCTCACAAGCATATAATAATCTATTGCCACCTAGGAGATAATCTATTGCCACCTAGGAGATTGCACTGCACTTTTAATTAGTCCTTTCACGTGCCACATCACAACTGCAAAATATCCAATCATTTAATAAACTTCATACCTCATGTTTTTAATTTATTTGTCACGTGCCTTTACCTTTATCTAGGAAAGTTTAGAATTATCTGGCAGTTCATTTTTAGTCCTTCTCTTTTAAGTTATCGAGTATTGTCATACGTTGTATGACCGGCCGCGCACGAGTGCGCGGCTCCCCCTGTATCGTAGAAACTCTACAGGGGTGAAGCGACAGTGGGGTTCACCACGTGATACAAATCGAGTATACTATATTCCTTTTTCGTAAATACTCTATTTCTCTTATTCCAAAGAGTTTCAATTCTAAGAAGTTCCCTAAAACATTTACGGCTGACTGCTCCTTTCGGACCCGGCTCACGTCCGTTATGTGAACCATGCCGAGAGCTCAAACACTTCTTAAGAAATTAGAAATTAGAAATTAGAAATTAGAAATTAGAAATTAGAAATTAGAAATTAGAAATTAGAAATTAGAAATTAGAAATTAGAAATTAGAAATTAGAAATTAGAAATTAGAAATTAGAAATTAGAAATTAGAAATTAGAAATTAGAAATTAGAAATTAGAAATTAGAAATTAGAAATTATTAGAAATTAGAAGTTAGAAATTAGAAATTAGAACTTAGAAATTAAAAATTAGAAGTTAGAAATTAGAAGTTAAAAATTAGAAAAATTAGAAATTGATTTGATTTGAAACTTTTACAAAATAGCAAATATACAAATGTACAGCAAGTCGAACAAACATATAAAATGGGCCGAAATGTATAAATGCTATAAAGCGTGGGTCAGTGAAACAAGTACAGAGGACAACTTTCAAAACAGGAGTTTTATGGCCGCCCAAAGTCTCAATAACATCACCTCCACCTAGTAATAAAATTATGAAATATGAAAAGTGTGAAACAATCAAATAATAAAATATTCAAAATATATAGTTGTCTCTTAAATACAGATAACGTCTGAAAATTCTTAAAATAATCATCACTCCTTCATATACTGATCATTGTCCGAGAGTGTAACTCATGATGACTTCTTATCACGGCTACATACCTTCCCGTACCGGATGTAGTGGTCGAGATGAGTCTGTTCCGCCCTCTTCTTCTTCAGGTCAGTGACCAGATGCTTCCTTGTTGCTCGTTCTTCGCTGGATCTGTCTGGACATATCCATACATCTTT
This sequence comes from Bolinopsis microptera, assembly GCF_026151205.1. Taxonomy (NCBI): domain Eukaryota; kingdom Metazoa; phylum Ctenophora; class Tentaculata; order Lobata; family Bolinopsidae; genus Bolinopsis; species Bolinopsis microptera. Next base: position 2,973,246 of record NC_087079.1, on the reverse strand, counting down.
GTCTCCCTGTTTTCATCAGAATCTGATGAACCGCTGTTGAGCTTGGGACGGTGATCTTGACTGGTCGGATAGCCGTACTACCTGGCCTCTTCCAACCGACTCTAGTCGCTTCGAAGTGAGGTTTCTCCCCGATCTCCTCCAAAACTGCGGTAACTAGCGCTGGAAGCTGTTCTTCCTCCTCTTCTTTCAGCCCAAACACGATCAGGTTCTTGCTCCTGTCCTCCTCTGCTCTGCAGCCACACTCTTCATCACCTTCTTCAGGATTTTACTGTTGCAGACCGTACCACTTGCACTGTTCTGTTGAACAGCTGCACTAAATTAGAAATTAGAAATTAGAAATTAGAAATTAGAAATTTGACCAAAACCCATAATCATGGGTAGAGTGTACCGCTGCCAGTGTCTCTCTTTTCCAAACAAAAGGAAATGATATTAATTTGAGGAACCGTCCGCTAATGCAAATTGATACCGAGAATGAAATCGGTCGCTCGCTTTTTCAAATCAATAAGCTTTATTACAATTCGTAAGCCGTGATCGAATGGAAAAAGCGAGCGACCGATTTCATTCTCGGTATCAATTTGCATTAGCGGACGGTTCCTCAAATTAATATCATTTCCTTTTGTTTGGAAAAGAGAGACACTGGCAGCGGTACACTCTACCCATGATTATGGGTTTTGGTCAAATATCATCTCTTTTTGATTATAATGTCAGGATAATTTACACAATCGAAACTTCATTAACAAGGAGGTAATTCCGACGATTTCGAAATTCTGCCTTTGAAAACGTTTCCTTGTGTTTAGTTAGGTATATCTGTCGATAACCGACTGAATATGGCACTTTTTACTCATTCAAGTTGGCATTAAATTCATATATAATGCCAGTGGAAAGCAGAATATATTCGAAATCACGAATGAGCAAAATTCTCACCTTTCGCACGTGCAAACTTTGAGCGGACGTTGCGTGCGCATACAATATTGAATCACCGTAAATTTTTGCATAGTGGTATTTAATATATAGTTTGATAAGCATGCAAAGTTTCAGAAGATTTCAAATAGAACTTGGATCACAACGGGACTCCGAAGTTGATAAAAATCGTGAAAATCAAAATTTTTAGTGATTTTAGCTATTTTAAATCAATTTGGGCGTGTCCCCACGTGTGCAAATTTTCGATTTTTAACTTTAAAACTAGCCTATAACACAATTTACACCTTTAAGAAGCAAAATTGAGCTCCACAACCCAAGGGATGACCCAACACCAGAGAATACTAATTCACAACTTTTGTGTTTTTATAAAATTATTCTTCAAAAAAGCACTAACTTCAATAGCAAATATCTTTATGAAGGAGCAAGGTAGGAAACTATTCCGGTAGATTTTCGGAATGCTTGAACAATTATCTAAGGTGAAAATGTCCTCAGATTTTGAATAAAATTACTCCTTAATAGCGTAAAATCGATTTGAAAAGTTGTTACTTTGTCAAAAATCAAGTTTTTAAAACACTTAATTTGATGACGTCATCAAGTGATGATGATGACGTTAAATCATTTTTCAATACAATGTAAACTAAAGCTTAAACGATTATCTTTAAAACCTGTGGTTCGAGATGGCTGTATCGTTTATACTTTTGAATCTACGGACACTTAAATGTAGGCTACAATTGACTGCAAAAAGCGTCTATACATATTATTATATATCTTCACGACAATCTGTTGTAAAACAGGGGTTCCAGAAAACCCACTTCACGATACTCCTGAAACATGACATTTTTTTTACAGTCGATTTGGACAAGGTCTAGACGCCCTGCAAAGTTTCAGATCTCTAACTCAGTTTTAACATGGTTTTTAAGGCACCTGAATATGGCGATTTTGGGTTTTTTACCTAATTTCGTATAATATGCTGGCGCGTATTTTGCGCAAATTTCTTAAAAACCTCCATATAACTATTTCTTATTCCTGTCATCTTTAACATTGAATTAGAATGTTTTGAACTTAAATGTACCTGCTGAACTACTTTCGATGAGTCTTAATGCCTGGAAATCAATAAAGGGGATATAATAGTATAGGGGGTAAATAGTATTGTGAATATAAGGGCGACGGTAATGCTTGCCAGCATTGTGATTAGAAATTAGAAATTAGAAATTAGAAATTAGAAATTAGAAATTAGAAATTAGAAATTAGAAATTAGAAATTAGAAATTAGAAATTAGAAATTAGAAATTAGAAATTAGAAATTAGAAATTAGAAATTAGAAATTAGAAATTAGAAATTAGAAATTAGAAATTAGAAATTAGAAATTAGAAATTAGAAATTAGAAATTAGAAATTAGAAATTAGAAATTAGAAATTAGAAATTAGAAATTAGAAATTAGAAATTAGAAATTAGAAATTAGAAATTAGAAATTAGAAATTAGAAATTAGAAATTAGAAATTAGAAATTAGAAATTAGAAATTAGAAATTAGAAATTAGAAATTAGAAATTAGAAATTAGAAATTAGAAATTAGAAATTAGAAATTAGAAATTAGAAATTAGAAATTAGAAATTAGAAATTAGAAATTAGAAATTAGAAATTAGAAATTAGAAATTAGAAATTAGAAATTAGAAATTAGAAATTAGAAATTAGAAATTAGAAATTAGAAATTAGAAATTAGAAATCAGAAATTAGAAATTAGAAATTAGAAATTAGAAATTAGAAAGATCATTACAAAATTACATGTTTCATGTCATGTGTCAGATCCAAATCAATTAAATGAAAATTTTTTAACCAAACAAAAAACATAATATCATAAATAAAGAAATATTTCAAAGTGTGCACGGAATATGGATACTATTACTAAGTCACAGCTTACTATTAGGAAATCTTTCACGAAATAGATTATAAACAAAATTTCTGGTCTCAAGAATGTAATTCTCATTAAATAATATACTGAATTGACTATTTGTGAGCATGTTGTGAAGGTCTGTGCTGTTTCTTTGTCTGATCTCCTTGTAGACTGGACATTCTTTAAGCAAAAAAGGGAGCTCGTTCAAGAGGTCTAAGGTGATTCTGTCTGAGCTGCAGCAGAAGTGGCAAGCTCTGTAGAAAATGCTTGAATTTTTCAAGCCATATCGCCCCGTCTCGATATTAAGTTTGTGGGAGCTTGTCCTCAGCCATGTGGTACATCGGGTTTTCTTGTGATTGGGTAGAGATAGGTATGGTTCTAATCCAAAGCTGCTTTTGATTTTCGGAACCAGGTCAGCTCTAAGTTTCTTTGCTCTACGAAAGCATGGCGAACAATCTGTGGTGATTTTTTTCTGTCAAGGAGGACGAGCCTGTTGTGGAAGTCAAGAAAGAGCTTACTCAGCTGTATTCCAAGGGGATATCTTCCTGTGTCTCCCTATATCAGGATATTTGAAGTTCTCTTGTTGACCACATTAATATGGATCACATCACAAATGATACGTTACTGATTGGGCCATGTGATGTAATACCTGTGGGAGCCCGGAATAAGAGGTTCTTACACTTCTTAGTTGTCGCGGTCACCGGGTCCGTTCATGCAGCCCGAGGAGTTCCCCGGGTCCCGTTCATGCAGCCCGAGGAGTTCCCCGGGGTCTGTTCATGCAGCCTGAGGAGTTCTCCGGGGTACGGTCCGTTCATGCAGCCTGAGGAGTTCTCCGGGGTACGGTCCGTTCATGCAGCCTGAGGAGTTCTCCGGGGTACAGTCCGTTCATGCAGCCTGAGGAGTTCTCCGGGGTACGGTCCGTTCATGCAGCCTGAGGAGTTCTCCGGGGTACAGTCCGTTCATGCAGCCTGAGGAGTTCTCCGGGGTACGGTCTGTTCATGCAGCCCGAGGAGTTCTCCGGGGTACGGTCCGTTCATGCAGCCTGAGGAGTTCTCCGGGGTACGGTCCGTTCATGCAGCCCGAGGAGTTCTCCGGGATAGGGTCCGTTCATGCAGCCTGAGGAGTTCTCCGGGGTACGGTCCGTTCATGCAGCCTGAGGAGTTCTCCGGGGTACGGTCCGTTCATGCAGCCTGAGGAGTTCTCCGGGGTACAGTCCGTTCATGCAGCCTGAGGAGTTCTCCGGGGTACGGTCCGTTCATGCAGCCTGAGGAGTTCTCCGGGGTACAGTCCGTTCATGCAGCCTGAGGAGTTCTCCGGGGTACGGTCCGTTCATGCAGCCTGAGGAGTTCTCCGGGGTACGGTCCGTTCATGCAGCCTGAGGAGTTCTCCGGGGTACGGTCCGATCATGCAGCCCGAGGAGTTCTCCGGGGTACGGTCCGTTCATGCAGCCCGAGGAGTTCTCCGGGGTACGGTCCGTTCATGCAGCCTGAGGAGTTCTCCGGGGTACGGTCCGTTCATGCAGCCTGAGGAGTTCTCCGGGGTACAGTCCGTTCATGCAGCCTGAGGAGTTCTCCGGGGTACGGTCCGTTCATGCAGCCCGAGGAGTTCTCCGGGGTACGGTCCGTTCATGCAGCCTGAGGAGTTCTCCGGGGTACGGTCCGTTCATGCAGCCTGAGGAGTTCTCCGGGGTACAGTCCGTTCATGCAGCCTGAGGAGTTCTCCGGGGTACGGTCCGTTCATGCAGCCTGAGGAGTTCTCCGGGGTATGGTCCGTTCATGCAGCCCGAGGAGTTCTCCGGGGTACGGTCCGTTCATGCAGCCTGAGGAGTTCTTCGGGGTACGGTCCGTTCATGCAGCCTGAGGAGTTCTCCGGGGTACGGTCCGTTCATGCAGCTTGAGGAGTTCTCCGGGGTACAGTCCGTTCATGCAGCCTGAGGAGTTCTCCGGGATCCGTTCATGCAGCCTGAGGAGTTCTCCGGGGTACGGTCCGTTCATGCAGCCTGAGGAGTTCTCCGGGGTACAGTCCGTTCATGCAGCCTGAGGAGTTCTCCGGGATCCGTTCATGCAGCCTGAGGAGTTCTCCGGGGTACGGTCCGTTCATGCAGCCTGAGGAGTTTTCCGGGGTACGGTCCGTTCATGCAGCCTGAGGAGTTCTCCGGGATCCGTTCATGCAGCCTGAGGAGTTCTCCGGGGTACGGTCCGTTCATGCAGCCTGAGGAGTTCTCCGGGGTACGGTCCGTTCATGCAGCCTGAGGAGTTCTCCGGGGTACGGTCCGTTCATGCAGCCCGAGGAGTTCTCCGGGGTACGATCCGTTCATGCTGCCCGAGGAGTTCTCCGGGGTACGGTCCGTTCATGCGGCCTGAGGAGTTCCCCGGGGTACGGTCCGTTCATGCAGCCCGAGGAGTTCTCCGGGGTACGGTCCGTTCATGCAGCCTGAGGAGTTCCTGGGAGGGAGTTCCGGGAGAGTCCCCGCCCGGGGTCTGTTCATGCAGGGACCAGGGAGGGCAAGTTCACACATAGGTGATTGACGGCCAGGTGTAAATATGTGTATGTATATTTACCACTAAAAGTCACATCATTAAGCGGAGCAAAATGTCAGAAACCAAATTCACACAGCCGAACCCCTGAAGGCCTGAAGTATAGAAAACGGAGTTCCCTGGGTATTTAGTGTATGCTAGTCAAGCTCTAGTCACGTAGCACGAACGGCAGGGCGTACCGAATAGTAGAAATGAAACGAGTAACTAAAAAGGATCTAATTAAATATAAAGGAAAAGTAATACAAAGTGAACGTCAACAGATAAAAACTTCCAAGTGTTCGCTCCAAACAATTGACGTGACTAATAGATCACACGACGTGTCTAATCACAAATGGTAGTGCTCAGTAAGACTGGCTACCGTCAATTCGAATCCCTTAAAATGATTAAGGGGCAACTAAGAAGTGAGCTCTCCACATCCGGCTCTCCGGGTATGCTCCCAAAACTTACGTCACGCCACAACGCGCGTCGGCCTAACGCAGCCAGCCTGCACCAGCGTCTAGACACTGTCTAGACGCTGAGCACTCCACTGACAGTCATCCTGTGGTCGCGAGAACCAACCACAGGCCTAGCTGTAAGTCAGGTGCACAAGCGCGGCCAACTACAAACTGGCAGTAAGTCTGACAGCAAGTTTGCCAGTCAACCAAATACAGTTAACCCGTGTAAAACGAAATGCAAACCAAAACTTTCTAAATACTAAACCAACTGTTAAACAGTTTAAACTATTACACGAAATGTCGCACTACCCGGAAATGTGTAACGGTCCCTTTATTACCAAACATTTTACAAATAAAGTGCTCCTAAAACTTTAAACGCAACCCTCCTAATATTACATATTCCGCCGTAAACAAAGTTAATTTATCCGAGAACCTAACAATACTACTTTACAACATCTCTACCCAAAATTTTTTTCCGAATATTTAAAACCCTTTAAAAATTCGCCAACAGTCTTACGCTGCACAACCTATTTAAATTTAACCCTACTCCCTAGCACGGCCCTGCGCGCCTTAAAATAAAAAGCCGAAAGAACCTTAAAACTAAACGCCTAACCCTGTTCCAAATCCAATATCATAATTTACAATACTCACCTATTCCCCGTCTTTCTCCCTTCCATTTAGATCTTTTTCCTTTAGATCCTCATTTCCATTCCATACGAATGAGTACAAGTAAAACACTTTAAATAAAAATAAATAAAAATAACGAAATGAATAAAATCAATATTTAAAAACAATGAGAAGACAACCAGAGACACAATCGTCCTTCAGTCCGAGCTACTGGGGGCTGCTGTAAGGCTCTGTGCTGGGGGAGGTGGGGCTGTGGAAGTATGGCGGGGGCGCCGGCTGAGTATCCATCCTGGTCGCCTGCTGGTCCGCTAAATATTCCAGCTCCACGGTCAGGTCTCTAATCCGTCTCTCCGCTCTCCTGAGGCGCTTCCTTAGATCATCTAGCTCCTTCAAATCGTCCGTGTAGTCACTACTTATTGCACTCACGGCTCTCATAAGGTCTCTTGAAGAAGACATGCTTGTAACTAGAAAAGTGATAGAAGGTTAGACAAGCGGATAAGGGAGGTAATAGAAGGTGAAAGGGGAATACAAAATCAAAACATAAATCTAAAAATATTATTCAAGTAACAAATTTGAAGTTAAACAATGAAACTCGTGAATCACAATAAATAAATACAATAAAATATCAAAACAGAAAGAAGGAATCCTCAGAAAGTCCTCTCCATGTTTCTGAGGTTCACCAGGCTGTCCAGTGCCCGTTGAAGTCGCGTGTTGGACGAATTCTCGCGAATCTCGCCCATCCTGCGGATTGCCGTGTTGAATCTAACCGCGACTGCTCGCCTGTTGGCGATCTTCGCCCACTGGTACTCTCGAGAGTTCTGAAAAACTGCCCTTCTTCTCCCACAGATGGTCGTGCTGCTGGACATCAACTTGTCACGTATCACCCTCATCTGTTTCAGTACCTCCTGTGCATCCTTATTCTTCAAAAAGTTCCCTACAGTCTCATCCACCAACTGCTTTACCCACTCATTGAGACTAGGGTATTGGAGGAGTAGGTTGATGGCTCCCTTCGTGGCAGGGAAGGTGGCTGTGTCCAAATGCTCCCAGTTCGGCATCTTGAGGGGGGTTTTGCCGCTTGATCGAATCTCCTTGCGTCGCTGAAGCTTCTCGATCCTCCTTGTGATGCGATCCAGTTTCCGCCTGAGTCTCGCCTTCTCCTCCTCTATCTTCTCCATCCTTATCTTCTGATCGTCCGTGAAATCCAAACCTTCAAACTCGGGGCTGCTCATGGTCTGGAGGGGGAAACTAGGATTAGTGGCTAAAAAAAAAAAAAAGACTAAAATAAAGCTAAGAAAACCTTTTACCCAAAAGTAGAAAACCAAACTGCTTACTAGTAAAATGTAAAAGGATCAACGTGAAAGGAGTTGAAATAACTAAAACTAAAAGAAATTATCGAAATATCAAAATGGCAGCCCTGAACGGTTCGTGTTGCGAGGCACAATCCTAATATCCCTATCAGTACTGTTCTGAAAGATACACGTGTTAAGCCTAAGTAAGGTACTAATATCACCGGTAAGTACTAAATGGAAAGCCTAGCTAAATACGTAAGATATCACTGTACTAAAACTAGATTCCAAGGTATTAGTTACTTCCCTATCAGGTCATCTCCCCGACTTCTACTGGTTCAAGAGCTTCATAAGAACATCCGTAACAAGTCTAACTTTATCGATTCCTAGACGATCAGGTTCTCTCCGTTCCTCAGGTCTCCTAGTGTTATATCTGCGCTCCTCCCTCGGAGGGCTCTGTCTCCCTAGATCTATAGGAGAAAGCGATCCTGTTGTGTCAATGTCGTGCTCCTCAGCATCATGTGACCTAAAACTGTTAGCACCTATCGTTCCTTCACTAACAATCGGACTCGATGATCTTCTAGCGGCCGATCTCTCTCTAGCTGGAGTAAAGAACTCTGCAGAATTATCAACTGTTTCTACACTATCGCCTGAGGGAATGTTATGTGTGAGAGGTGTTACAGTACTAAAACTAGGATTAGTAGAATTCATATCTAGTTGTACAGGACTATTTACAACCCTAGGAGTGGAACTTAAACTAGGTTGTTTATAAATGCTAGCTGCACCATCCCTCTCCGGACGAAACCTCTTCGGATGAACCTCTCTTCTCCTTGCTACAACTGGTGCTCTTCTCAGTTGAAAATCTATCTCCTCTTCACTGTCACATTCCACACTTGCATTCTACCGTCCTACTGCACTCAGTCCTAGTTAGGTGTCAGCACTACACTACATATACCGGCCTACCATCCCACATCCTCACTTCCACACTTGCATTCTACCGTCCTACTGCACTCAGTCCTAGTTAGGTGTCAGCACTACACTACATATACCGGCCTACCATCCCACACATCCTCGGCTTTGATCAAATAATTTGAGGCACAGTGTATAACACTATAACTATAGTTGGCATTTCTGTTGGACAAAAACGTTTTGGCAATATATTGGCAGTTGGGATAGTGCTAAGCACTCTAAACTATAAAGGTGCATGGGAATGTTGGATTATGGTATGGTTGTCATATTGTTGGTGTGGCGTCCGCAATATTATCAGTCGCCTTTGAAAATCTACTACAGATTTTCTTTCTGTATATCACTATACAGTTCCTCTTTAGAAAAAGTGCATGTGACAAGTAACGAGACAAGGATGCTCTAGGATCAGGAGCGACAAATGATCAATTGTTCTAGACGTGAGGCTTTCTGCAGTAACGGCCCTAGCGAACAGGGGGATGGTTGTTCGCTTGAGTACTATGATGCGGTTATACAAGTCTGGCAAAACAATTTGTGACCTGCCTATTGGCCGGGCGCCGCCGTAGACTCAACACATGGTGTGTGGGGTATTTACCTCGGGCACACACCTTAATCTCTCGACCGGCGGGTCACACCCAAATCTCCTGCTCCAACTCTTTCAAAGGCTGGTACCCTACTACTACGTGGCCAGAAGGAAATTCTTGTAGGAACTCTTAATGTACGAACAATAAGAGAACAATACAAGAGGGATGAGCTGGGTGTATGCATGAGGGATAGTGGCGTACATATTTTGGGCATTCAGGAGCATCGGGTAGTACATAGCACTGAAATCGAGTATCAAGATCTTGGAAGCTCTCACCTCATAACAACTTCGGCATGGAGAACCAGCAATGGGGCGGCTGCTGGTGGGGTTGGTATTGTCTTGGACAAAAAGACAGTATTCAACTCATTGATTAGTGTATACTCACATGACAGGAGGACGATGGTAGCCAACTTTGCAGGGAACCCGGTCACAACTGTTATTGTGAGTTATAGCCCGACAGAGGGGGCGACTGTCGACGAAGCAGAAAACTACTACGACAGCCTTGGTGGTGCCATCGACCAGATACCAGCCCACAACTTACTATTCGTTGTAGGAGACCTCAATGCGCATGTCTCATCATCAGGAAACTGGACATCCTTCCACAAGGGTCCAGCAAACCGAAATGGTAGACTGCTAGAGGATATGCTGTTGGAGCGACAGCTAGAAATCACAAACACCAGATTTCAGAAGCGAAGAGGTAAACTCTGGACATATCTCTCAGATATGAGTCAAAGTAAATCTCAAATCGACTTCATCATTTGCCGGAAGAAATGGCGGAACTCCGTCAAGAACTCCGAAGCATATGGTAGTTTCCACAGTATTGGCTCGGATCACAGAGTAGTCGTAGCAAGGGTAAAGCTTAGTCTACGGATAAGCAAGACGGAGAAGAGGGCTCCGGTTCTGGACTGGTCTAAACTTAAAACTGATATCGCTCTACAAGAGAGGTACACAGTGGAAGTTAAAAACCGCTTTTCCATACTTGAAAAGGATGATCAGACGGCAACAGAAAGGTACCAATGCTTTATTGATGCGAATAGGACAACTTCTCGACTTTTACTACCTGAAAAGGAGAAAAAGAAAAGATGTAAAATCTCAGCGACTCCAAGTGTTGAGATTGCCAGGCTGAAGCTGAGGGAATGTAGCATAAAATACCACTCAGATGCTACAGAAGACAACCGAATAGCTGTTCAAGAGGGCAAACAGAAGCTAGGCGATGCTTATCAAGCAGCCAAAGAGCACCTGCTGGAGGGGCAGGTCCGGGAACTGGAGGAAGCAAGTTGGCAGGGCAGACATGCTAAAAGCTGGACCATGATCAACAAGATCACAGGTAAAGCTCCATCATATACTGGCAAAATCAAGGGAAACTCACCAACGGAAAGGGTTCAGAAATGGAAGGACTATTTTGCTACTCTTCTCGGCTCACCACCGACGGTAGAGAACGCGGAAGAGGATATTGATCCAGTCCACCCACCTCTGAATATCGGAACAGAACCGTTTACGTTGGATGAGTACAGGAAAGCAAAGTCCAGCATAAAGGAAGGGAAAGCATGGGGTGACGACAACATAGCCCCAGAAGTCTTAAAACGATGCGACCTTGATCAAATTGTCTTAGACTTCTGTAACAATGCTCTATTGAAAGGTGAGAAACCAGACCAATGGTCAACTGCCAACATCATACCAATTCCAAAGAAGGGCGACCTTAGCGAACCAATGAACTATCGGGGAATAAGCTTGTCATCCCTAGTTGCCAAGTCTCTAAACAAGATGGTTCTAAACCGGTTGAAGCCAGAAATCGAGACAATTCTGCGTAGAAACCAGAATGGATTCAGACCAGGAAGGTCAACAACTCAACAGATATTGGTACTGAGACGTCTTATAGAGGGTGTCAAGAGTCGGAAACTGCCAGCTGTTCTGACATTTATAGACTTTAAGAAGGCTTTCGACAGTGTACATCGTGGGAAAATGCTAAAGATTCTAGAAGCTTACGGCATTCCAGTCAAAATCGTGCAGCTTATACGGCTCATGTACGAGAAGACAATGGCCAAAGTCCTAACTCCAGACGGAGAAACTGAATTGTTCGAGATACTTGCAGGTGTGTTACAGGGTGATACCTTAGCACCTTACCTCTTTGCAATAGTCATCGACTACTGTATGAGGCAAGCCATAGGCGATGATGCGGAGCGACTTGGACTCACCCTCGAACGTAGAAAAAGCAGAAGAGTGGGGCCCAAGATCATCACCGATGTGGACTTTGCAGATGATATAGCACTTATATCTGAGGACATGGACAAGGCTAACGAGTTCCTGCTCAGAGTAGAATCGGCGGCAGCAAGCGTGGGACTACACATAAACGAAGGCAAGACCAAGGTCATGACACTGAATATGGAGGATCGATCTAGCGACCTACAAAGTCGATCCGGGGAAGCCATAGAAAATGTAGATGATTTCATCTACTTAGGCTCCTGGATTGAGAGCACAGATAGGGAGATAAGGGTTAGAAAGGGAAAAGCGTGGGGTGCCCTACATAGACTGAAGGATATCTGGAAATCCAAACTCTCAAAGAGCCTAAAGATTAGATTGTTCATAGCGGCTTGTGAATCAGTACTGCTCTACGGATCAGAAACCTGGACACTGACAAAGGCTCAAGAGAAAAGTTTGGACGGGACATACACAAAGATGTTGCGTATGGTGCTGGGTATCTCATGGAAGGACAAGGTCAGCAATATAACTTTGTATGGTAGCCTCCCAAGGCTGTCAAACAAGTTACGAAGCAGGAGATTAAAAATGGCGGGACACTGCATCCGACATCCTGAGCTACTTGCCAGTGATTTAGTCTTATGGGAACCTACGCACGGTAGAGCACAGCAAGGCCGACCAAGACAAAGCTACTTGTCTATGTTACTGAAGGAAGTTGGGACAAACTCTAAAGAGGAACTGCGAACCCTGATGCGGGACAGGGATATATGGAGGGGGTTTTCTGGCGTAGATCGGACTTAGCTCCGACATAGTAGTAGTAGTAGTAGTATCGGAATAATCTACAAATCGGTCCGATGATTCCATTTTCAACTCAGCTTCCTTGCTCACAGTTTTCGGCACTGTAGGACTAGTCTCTAGTTTTTTAGAAAATCTGTTCCTGACATACCGTTTTAACTTACCAATGTTAAACACCTTCCTTTCTCCATCAGGCAAATCTAAACAGTACAAGTGATCGTTTATCTTCTTAGAGATCTTATACGGGCCAACCCAACGAGGACCGAACTTGTGCTTTGGACAATTTATCAAAACAAAAGCTTCCTCACCTTCCTCAAAGAATGGTCCCTTAACGTGCTTATCGTGATATCTCTGTGCATAGCAAAAATCACGCTCAGCCTGGACCCTCACCTTCCTGGTGATAAACTTGAGATTCTTGTACAGCTCGTACGCTTCAACATCAAACTCATTCTCCTTCATAGGCTCTAGCTCGAAATCCTTACGATTCTCAGCTAGCAGGCTTAAAGGTGTGTTTAACTCACGACCAAACACCAACCTGTTGCTAGAATAACCTGTGTGCCGATTTCGCAATGAGTTAAGTACAAAGACTACTCTAGATAACCAAAGATCCCAATCCTGGTATCGTCCCGGTGGTAAGCTGGTTCTCAGAGCAGTATTCAACCGACGGTTTGCTCTTTCAACTCTACCTGTACTACGAGAAACGTACGGTTGGCCATGAATATACTTGCAATCTAATGCTTGAGCTATGGTCTCGAAATACTTAGCTCTAAACCCCGGATGATTATCAGCCATCATGAACCTAGGCTGGCCAAAACGATCAATCCAAAACCTACGAATCAAGGACACGCTCTCCTTAGCTGTCTGGGTCTTAGTAGGAATAGCTACCACATAATTTGACCAACAATCAGTTATAGTCAAAATATACTTATAACCTCTAGGTGTAGCACCAACCTTCTCAGGAACTATATGATCGAAACAAATTGCTGAGTTAAATGAGTGGAACAATATGTGCTTGAGGGGTGCCTTATTGTACGCCTGAGGTGGCTTACTTGCTGCACACTTGCAACATGCTGCGATCCACAATTTGAAACATTCACCCATTTTCGGCCAGTAGAAATGTCGTTTACAGACCTCAAGACAATTTTCTACTCCAGCATGTGCAGTCTCCTGGTTATGCACCATGTCCAGGACAGATTCATGCAAGGATTCGGGGACTATGATCAACTCTCTACTTCCCTCCGGATCCCTCACTTCAGTCCAACGTCTCCTAAGTATCCCGTCCTTGATACTTATAAGATCAAACTGTTTCCAATAACTCAACAGTTCCTGAGGCAGTTTACTAGTCTGAATTGCAACAGGTTTCTCACCCTTGGTAACCCAACTGTAGACCTGGTTTAAAATATCATCATCCTTCTGAGCCTGTTTAATCTGCTCATTGGTAGGATTAAGAAATTTGACCCCTCTCTCTAGTGAGCTTACATCACTAGTAACCGCTGAAACCATCTCCACTACTGATGCTTCCTCTGTAGGAATAGGATCAGCCTGGGTCAGACTACAATTGCAATGACGGCTATCAACCTCAGGCGTAATCTGAACAATGCTTACAATACTAGGGTCTTCACTATTTTCATCAAACAAGAACCCCGGAATCATACTGTCCTCAACACTCACCTCATTGCAAGATTCCTCAATCAGATTACTGCAATCATCATCAACCACAGTCTCGCTGCTAACCGGTACTTGCATCCTCTTAAACAGTATCGGGTGTTTACATCTATAATGCTCACGTCTCACCCGGTTTACTCCTTCTAACGCAGCATCAAGACTAAAAGTGGAACTATGACCAATGCTCGCAACATTTTCTCGAGATTTACCATAAACCTGATACTTATACCGACTAAGTCCATCACACATCTGGTTACTCTTCCCCGAGATATGCTTCATGGTAAAAGTATAGTTAGCAAGCTCTTGAAGCTTCCTGATGACCGAAGATGACATTTTAGAAAATATTGTCGTAATGTTCAAGAGTGGCAGACAATCTGTGATAACCGTGAAGTTTTTAACGCCACGTAAGTAAACCGAGAAATGTTTCAGAGTCTGATATAAAGTCTCAAATTCAATCTGAGTTTGCGGCCATATCCGCTTGTGGTCCGGAACCTTACGAGAAAAGTACGCAATTACCCTCCTCTTACCTTTGATCCACTGAGTCAAAGTACCACCAAATGCGTGTTTAGAACCATCCAAAGTTACCTCATAACTATTTTCCGGATCACTAACCTCCGGAAATGCTAGGACAGGACTAGATATCAACATGTCACGTAACTTCTGAAATGCAATCTGGCAACCCTCGGTCCACTCGAATACCTTGTTCTTACGAAGTAACGCATAGAGCGGACGTGCTATCTCGGAATATCCCTTGCAGAACTTCTTGGAATAATTCAACATGCCTAAAACTGATTGCAATTCAGCTCTATTACTGGGAGGTTCTAGACTCTTAATATGCTCTATACGAGAGTCGTTCATCCTGACTCCTTCCTTAGTTAGAGTAATACCGACATATTCGACCTCCTCACGTAAAAATCTGCACTTACGAGGTGTTAGTTTCAGATTACCCAACCTTAGACGAGCAAAGAGTACTGACAGTATCTGAATGTGAGACTTAACATCACGTGTGAATATCAACAAATCATCTATGAAGAATGCTAACGCATCAGATATTCCCAGACCGTTTATCAGCCGCATGACCATTCTAGTAAACGTAGCTGAACTAGATTTCAGGCCCATGACCATTCTAGCAAACTGATACCTCTTCTGATTGTGCATGAACGCCGTGACATGCCTGGATTCCTTGGTATACGGAACCTGGTGAAAAGATTTACTCAAATCCACTGTCGAATACAGATTCTTATCGCCCACTTTGTCTAAAATGTGGTTCAAGTTAGGCAGCTCCATCAAATCATCCTGAAGCTCTAAATTTACCATTCTCAGATCCGCAACTAATCTAGAGCGATCTCCTGATGGCACCAGGAAAAGGGGAGAATTAAAATTAGAGTGGTCAGGGCATTCCTCAACTACACCAGATCTAAGCAAACCTCTAATCTGTCTATCCATTTCCGGCTGCTGCTTAAACGGAATCCTTCTCGATGGAACCCATCTAGGTTTATAGTTATCCTTGAGCTGGAGATGTGCCTCAAAGAAATTACAACAACCTAAATCATGCTCTCCACTCGAGAAAACGGTTCTATACTCCCACACAGTCTCTCGAAGATCATTCTTGTCTTCCTCGCTAATCTTCAACTCGTCTAACTTTAACTGCTTGAAAAGACTCTCTCTATCCCATTCCTTAACTAGCGGCTCCTCGTCAGCTAGCTTGCTCACCTCTGGCACTGAACAATCAGATGATATCGCATTAACCGTTTCACAGGTTACTCTCATCACTCGCTCACCAAACTCTACTGGCTTCATCTTGCCCAGCCAGGTTCTCTTACTTATCTTCACAGGCTTATCTGTAGGATTCATGACTCTAACAGGGACCATGTTGTCCTCAGACCGTATGAGAGAGTGCGCTGTGAATATGCCAGTGCCTACAACCGTGTTAATATGAGGTTCTAACTGTCCATAAACGTCATCACGTTGACTTCTAGGTCGCAGCAATTTGCCTTGTATATGAGTGCCCGAGAGAGGTGGTATAATTACTGTCTCGTTGCATACTACCTTCATGCAGCGCTTAGTGGGTTTTGGAGGTGTTCTAAAACACGATGAACCCTTGTTAGTATACAGTAATCTATCCCTGGCATTAATATTGATCCCCTGATCAAACATCAAATCCATGCCTATCAGAACCTCTGCCTCATGAAATTCAGAAACAACAAACGTGTGTTCAAAAGATTTTCCGGCAATAACCACTGGAAGCTTAATCTGACCGAAAGTTTTTATGTCATTACCCGAAAAAGACTTAAGCTTGAGATTACACGATACAACCTTTTCAAACCTATCTATAAATCTGACAAATGATTCAGCAACTATAGAAATGGATGATCCCGTATCCACGAAGAAATTTGCTGATCTACCCGCACAATTTCCTCCAACCAAAATGCAGTTTCCCTTACTGCCACCAATCTCGTTACAATCTTCATAGTAACGTGTGTTTTTGACCGCGGGTGACCTCCTTTTAAATCTAGGGCCACCCTTTAGAAGTTTAAAGGCCCCTGATTTCGAGGTCTATATGCTCTGTTCCCACGATGCTGGCCATGACCATTCTGATATGCAGACCCTCTGTCTTGATATCTAACTCTATTCCCAGCAAATCTGCTCGGACAGTTTCTCTGAAAATGCCCACTATCACCACACTCCCAACAACCTTCTAACTGGGGGCGGACATTACGTGATCCCCGATTACTCGAACTACCCACGTAATTGCGAGCTGGCTGATAACGTGATTGACCAGGCGGGTTTCTACGATCATCATTCCTCATACCACCCCTAAAACTATTGCTAACTAGATTAGGAGTCCATGAATGGCCAGTGTGCTGGTTAACTCCCGACTGGGAAGGAGGACATTCAGGACGATAAATCTCCTGCCTAGTGTCCGTCATAACACGGTCCCGATTTTGCCCAGGTGCTGTAACTCTAGTTCTCTGGCCATTTAATTCAGAATTATTTACAGCGAAAATCGTATCCGGGGCCTGAGTGAAACCCCCTGGTTCACCACCAACAGCTAACGCTATACGCTCAGTGTGGATTGCTAGTTTAACCGCCTCACTATAGGAATGTAACTGGGACTCATAAAGCTTAGTCCTTACAGCTATGTCACGAGCTCCTACAACCAGAACATGCATACAACTCTCGTCCCTTTTAGACTCGCAGTCATACCCATCTTTCAAAGCAAGCTCCTCTATACGTGCAATGAACTGCTGGAGGTTCTCACTAGGTAACTGACGCAACGACATGAGCTCAGTTCTAAAGGCCCAAGATTGAGTAGAAGGAAACATCTCCTCTGAGTATCGCTTAACGAGAAGATCGATATTGCATTTCTCTTCCGGCCTGAGAGAGACTTTCTGCAGTGTTTCCCAAGTGGATTCACAACGAATGTATGACAACATGTACGTACTAACATCCGAACCACCACTATGCCCACATAGAATCAAATGCTCCTTGAATCGCCTGGCAAATTTGATGAAATTAGATCCAGTTTCAAAATAAGGAGGCTTGGGAGGCCTGGCACCTGTCAAATGTGGACCAGCTACTGAACTATTCAATGGGGTTATAATACTGTTACCAAAATCATCCTCGGTGTTCGCGTTTCTAAACTGAACCTGCTCGGATTTAATAACAGGATTCATAACGTGCACGTTCTCTTGAAATCTACTGCTAGAACTAGCTGGAGGGGCGTTAGTAACTGTGCTAACTGGCTTAGGCCGTGCATTATCAATCTTATCCTGCAGGCATTCTAAAGCTGAATGTAATTCCTTCAACTTATCTTCTAATTCGGAAATGCTATTGCTATCTGCACCAGAATCTAAACCATCTATCTCCTTCATTATTTCATCAACGCTAGACTGAATCTTACCCCTTTCTAAAATCAACGTCGCCCACTCCATTTCAGCTGTATAACTATCACACATGCTAAAAAGTGAATCTAAATGTAAAAGTACACTTACAAATAGAGTAGATAAGTACTGGAACAGGCGTACTCTTCACGTTGCTGGAAAATCTTCTAGTCAAGACTTTACTTTGCTTTACTGGAACTGTAACTTCTACGTCTATCACTCCTGAGTAGATGTACGAAAAGTAAGGTTGCTAAAACTACGCAAATCTCACTGACAATCTAGGTAATAACGTACTGAAGTCTACAAGCGGCTGTAAACTAGGTGCTCGTTAAAACGATCGCACTCAACTGGAATATACAGGTACCACAAAATGTGTAGCAACACTTACCAAGTCTAGTAGGAAGTACTGAAGATCTCGAACAATCTCCACGTAATTCTTCTGCACTGCGATGTACACCGAACTTAGCTTAGCAAATGACAACGTTAGGATCTAATCGAAACTATACTGAATATAGGTGATAATAGAAGGATCACGAGCAAAAATAGCAACACTAAAAGTGGCCTCCAGATATAGAAAACGGAGTTCCCTGGGTATTTAGTGTATGCTAGTCAAGCTCTAGTCACGTAGCACGAACGGCAGGGCGTACCGAATAGTAGAAATGAAACGAGTAACTAAAAAGGATCTAATTAAATATAAAGGAAAAGTAATACAAAGTGAACGTCAACAGATAAAAACTTCCAAGTGTTCGCTCCAAACAATTGACGTGACTAATAGATCACACGACGTGTCTAATCACAAATGGTAGTGCTCAGTAAGACTGGCTACCGTCAATTCGAATCCCTTAAAATGATTAAGGGGCAACTAAGAAGTGAGCTCTCCACATCCGGCTCTCCGGGTATGCTCCCAAAACTTACGTCACGCCACAACGCGTGTCGGCCTAACGCAGCCAGCCTGCACCAGCGTCTAGACACTGTCTAGACGCTGAGCACTCCACTGACAGTCATCCTGTGGTCGCGAGAACCAACCACAGGCCTAGCTGTAAGTCAGGTGCACAAGCGCGGCCAACTACAAACTGGCAGTAAGTCTGACAGCAGGTTTGCCAGTCAACCAAATACAGTTAACCCGTGTAAAACGAAATGCAAACCAAAACTTTCTAAATACTAAACCAACTGTTAAACAGTTTAAACTATTACACGAAATGTCGCACTACCCGGAAATGTGTAACGGTCCCTTTATTACCAAACATTTTACAAATAAAGTGCTCCTAAAACTTTAAACGCAACCCTCCTAATATTACATATTCCGCCGTAAACAAAGTTAATTTATCCGAGAACCTAACAATACTACTTTACAACAGAAGGGTACCCTGACAAAGGACTTGGTGATCACAACTTGAACTACTGCAGAGACCCTGACGCAGAAGGTTTTCATACTTCATGGTGTTACACAATTGACGGTTATCGGTGGGAAAAGTGTTTTGATTGTTGAACTAATTGAATGGACATAATTACGAGGGACACATTTTTTCAAAAATAGTTACAGTTAACAGTAGTTACTTTTGTATCTTTTCGTGAAAAAATTCATCTATATCAAAATATTTTTGGCTATAATTGTAATTATAATTAGTACACAAAGAGTTTAATAAAATAAAGAATTAAATTCGGGTTTTATTTACATTTAAATAATATCATAAATAAATATAAAAACCCTCGTCGACGGGCAGCTTCAGTTCACATGCACCGTTGCGAAACCCAAAATACTGTGCACTCAATTTTCCAATTAACAAGTTCAGAACTTTAGTGACACTTTTTTTTTCTTTTTTTTTTGGGTTGGGGCACCCACTTTACCTTCCTTTCGGAAGGCTACGTCCGTCTGGTGACTAACGTCTATTGGGGTCCCTCCTGTTATAGATGGGTTTCGCTGTGTCAAGGCGAACATGGTGGATTTCATTTAGTTCTTATTCACCAGTTGTAGTGTAATGGTATGGATGATATTCCCTGAGTCGAGGCGATTTAAGGACCTTCATTTATATTCCTTATTTACCATAACTAAGTTTAACTTTTATCTTGGGTACGTTGGTGAACTCTGCTGAAAGATTACGGTATCAACATTACATGACATGCCACACGGATTCATCCATAGTTGTCAGGTCACCCGCAAGATAGTCAATGTGTCATCTAGGCATTATCTCTTGCCCGCATAGGAGCTCTTCCAATGGGGCGGCCCGTCAAGCTCTTTAAAATGCAACACGGCGTTCCAAGTGAACATTAGTGCACTCAACCAAACTTATTGAAATTGGTTATCACCTCACACATGTATAGCTTCTCGCTCACTATAGCCCCTACAAATGCACCCTATAAATGCACCCTATAGTTCTACCATTGTGTGACAGCTGGTAACGGCTGTTACTAAGTAACTATCAAAATCGAATCTTATCCTTATCTTCTAATCACAACTGAAGCGGCTCAACTACCTCACGGACATTGACAGCCCTGGTACAGTTGATCGAGCAGTCTCTTCGACGCGGAGAGCTGCAAGATATTACCACTATCAATTTATCACGTACCTTGTCAGTCGCTTCAAGTACATGAAATCATTGTCACATGATCATTCAAGCACGTGGGTCACATGATCACCCACGCGACTATATATATCTTTTGATGCAAAGAATATGGCAGAGTTCAGCACCACAATCCCGATGTGTATTGCCAGCTCTCATATGAGTGACTGTCTTAACCCTTAGTAGATAAATTAGTTAAGTTAGGAAAGTAAGTTATAAGTTAGGAAGTTCATTATAAGTTAGTTATTAGTTAGGAAAGATATTGATATATGCTATTCATTGTAGTCCACTCTCTCTGTAACTAAGAGTGTCTACCGTATTTATTCTATGTGTTACTTTAACCAACAATTTAAGTGTCTTTATTTTGTAACCCTTAGCATTAGGAATGGCCGTTTGGCTCATGGCTTAGAATCAAGTATAAGTTATTAAATGATGTCACAAATACTAATCTCAAGGTTACAGTCCTAAGTAAATCTTAATCACTAAAGTATCTAGACGTGAGCATTAATAATCGCACTACGTATGAGCATCGTATCAATTATCCTAGTACGGCTCCCTCCCTAGCGTATTGATGAGGTTAGCTCGAACCCGGAGTCATTTTATATCAACAGCAGTCTTTAACACCTCCGGTTGTAGGTGTCACAGGGTACGGGCACTTGGCATGGGCTAGTGCTCCTTACCCTCCGGAGGATAAAAAAGCCTGGTGAGCGACGCTTTCCCGAGGGAAAACTGTCATAATGCTCGGTCTCGGGAGAGCACCACCCATGCCTAGGTGATCTCCCGGGCGCTCTTTTAGAACAGGCTGCCCCCTGTCTTTCTAGTGAGCAGAGAGGAACCTACCGGGCATACCTGAGCATCTAGTATCTCTTGCCCAAATCTATGAGTTCTTTTATTTACGCGCGTCTTTGCGACGCGCACGGTATAATGTTGACAATACGAAGCTACCAGTACCAAGCGAATTTGTGTTTTGTGAAGACCCTTTTTTTTTATTTAATTTGAAATTTTGGGCCGCGTGTGACTTTTCTTTGTTTGTGTGTTTGTGTTGCTTCCGTTTACCGGAGTTTTTCTGGGTGCTAATTATCCACTAGCTGGAAAAGGAGTAAGTGCTAGATATCCACTAGCTGGAAAATAACTAATTGCTAGATATCCACTAGCTGGAGCGGCCCGGGGGCGGCGTGTGAGTGAGTGAGTGAGTGGGGTGGGAACGCCTGGAATTGAGACTGGAGAGACAATGTCCGTTATCTGAGTGAGCCACCACCGACAGTGCTCCCACTTCTGTGGGGCTGAGGGTGTTGGCTCCAAGAACCAGCCGTGAGCGAACAGCACCTGACCCCCCTCTATGGTTAACTTGAGAAAACAGGACTTTGCCTTTCTCCAGGCCAATCCGTTCAGTAACCATCTGACCCAGCACCACCTCTGATGGAAGATGTGGTTCGGATTGGACTTCGCTAGGATTTGTCAGTTTTTCTGTAGACACTAATGCTCTCTCGAGGAAAGACATGAGCCCCGGCGAAGCTGACCAAAAACGTGGCAGGGATTCTCACCCTACACTTTAGTGACACTGCTTTCTCATAACATGAAAAACAGATCATAACATTTACTGGCTTCAGACTTTTTCTTCACATCTGCAACCAGTGCAGCTTAATACCCACACTGCTAAGGTCCAGACTCCAGTGTTTGATTTACTTGAATACGGTTTAGGGTCAGCACAGATAAGATCTTTATAATAGCGTTGAGCAGGTTTAAAGTTACTGGGCGGCGCTCAGCCTCATGTCATTCCGCCGAATCTTTATTATGTTTAATGTTTATAAACATAATAGCCTGGGGTCCCCAGGTAAGTTTAAAGTTCTGATGTTCTTTACGGGTCTTAATGGTTTGCCAGGTCTCTGTAAAGGGATAAGAATACTTTCCCCAATGTCACTAAATGTATTGGTCGTAAAACATGACACTACAATTACACTACACTGCTTTACAATTTCCGAAAATGTTGCACAAACGTTGCTTCCAGCATACTGCAAGAGCTCGTTCAGGTCCACGAGCACAATCTTTAGGCGCTAATTGATGGCACTTTCTACCTCGGGTTGAGATATCGTAGTGTCCAGTGTGAACCGTGATTGTGTGAAGTGGCCTAGCCCTAGGGACACTAGCAAACAGTTTTAGTGGTGGTTCATCAATCATCGCCTGTGAAGTGATTCGTAAACCAATTTCTGACAGGCTAGTCCGAGTATGCTAAATCGGATGATTAGAGCTAAGAGTAAGCACATTTGATGATGTTAATATCTATGAAAAGTGACTTACTTGACTGACTTAAGGCGGGTAGTATTCCCGAGATCCATTGACAACAGTTCTCCACAGCTTTCTGTCCTCCATCAGTCTAGCTATCTCATCTACTGATTTCAGCCCATTATCTGCTTTTAGGTTATCTAGTAGTGTTAGGTAAGGTCGCCCCCTGTTAGTATGACCATGACTCGGCTTCCAGAGGATCAGTTTGTTCAGTGTCAGCTCCGGATGTCGGTGAGCATGACCTGCAAGTCTGAGCCTTCGTTGGGTTATCTTGGAGCTGACTTTAGGAAGATCACCGTACAGACTGTGGTTGCTGACATGGTCTCGATATTGATTGATGTTAAGGGCCATTCTTAACATTCGTGTATGGACACGTTCATTTGAGTTTGAGGATATTGGTAAATATAAGTGACCCTATTAAAAGGCACAGTGTAGTTGACTTTGTCACACTATGAAATTACACAAACCCTTGATGGTTAGGATAATCGTCTCATCCTCTAGGCTAACTTTGTCACATAACGATATCTTAATCAGGTGATAAGATATCGCTTAAATACGGCCGGCACAGAAATGGTTACATTGTCACACTATAAACATGTGACAGAGTAAATATGGACCCCTTACTGCTGTTTTTGACCAAATTTTTGAGTGTCCAGTTGATTGGATGGGTACATATGACCATTACCTACATATTTGACGACTTTTTTCGTTAGATGGTGGACTCAGGTTTACTCTGTCACACATTTAAGAAAATATGTGAAGAATGTTTAGGGCACCCTGATAAGCAATGCTGAGAAGTGTAGGTTGATTTGATGGTCTGGAAGTGCTAGGAATTGTTATTATATCATATAGTCGTAAGGAATTAAAACACAGAAGGCACAAACAAGTTTACTTTGTCACATAATCTTGATGATATCTGAACATGTGTGGAATTGAACAAATATTGATATAACAGCTTAAACCCCTTACATTACGTACTATGAATCAAAAAACACTGCTATTAACATGCACCAGTCACATAAATCATTATCAGGTGGTAATATGTTAACAGTGTCACAATTAAACTACCGCAACATGGTCAAAATAGGGTAATTTCGTCACAACAAAATTATTATAACTCTGTTAGCTCCTATCCTTGCTGGCAAAATAACTAGTTTATCGACATTTTTTTGATGATAAAGTTACATAGTATTCTAATAGAGGTATAGTTCTTCAAAATAGGGGCAAGACATGTTTACTTTGTCACATCAGTTATTATAAGAGTTAAGTAATCGTCATCAGATTAACAGATATTTTCCGTAGTTTGGATCGATTAATATAGGCAATAAAGCATCCTATGCCCATTTTAACACACTATCTTAATATTGTTGGGGCAGGGAAAGTTAATTTTGTCACATTTTCGTGTCTTTGACAAATCAATCTAAAATTGTTAAACTTGAGCTCCGATGTTCTGGACAATATTCTACCAATCGTTTCTGAAAGAATGTTGAATTCTAATAGAGTTATAGATCTTCAAAATGGGGCAAGACATGTTTACTTTGTCACATCAGTTATTATAAGAGTTAAGTAATCGTCATCAGATTAACAGATCTTTTTTGTAGTTTGGATCGATTAATATAGGTAATAAAGCATCCTATGCCAATTTTAACACACTATCTTGATATTGTTGGGGCAGTTAAATTTCTCACATTTTCAATATCTTTGACAAATTAATCTAAAATTGTTAAACTTGAGCTCTTATGTTCTGGACAATATTCTACCAATCGTTTCTGAAAGAAAGTTAATTTTGTCACATTTTTGCGACTTTGACATATTTAACTATTTAACCTAAAATTGTTAAACTTGAGCTCTGATGTTCTGGACAATATTCTACCAATTTTTTGAAAGAATGTTGAATTCTAATATAGTTATAGAATAATATATAGATCTTCAAAATAGGGGCAAGACATGTTTACTTTGTCACATCAGTTATTATAAGAGTTATTATAAGAGACTAATATTTCATTCTATAATCTTTGTTTTTAACCTATTTACGATTTCGTATAATTTTTTGTGACAATTTAAACATCAACTGATCTTAACTTGCATCAACTACATTGTCATCATATAAAGTTTTCCCGCCTTTCAAACCAACATCAGATATAAATAATTCGCCCAAAATTTAAAATTCCATATATTGTGACAGAATTAACATAATTTCCCATAAACCAAGTGCCTGTATTAGCCAACTATTCAAAACAACATATTTTAGGGCTATGATTGGTATATCAACCATCAAATAATGAGTTAAAAGGGTTTTTTAGGACACCTCACAGTAGAATAGAGGTATGGTATTCTGAGTGTGACAAAGTTACCCAAATATTGCCTTGTAACCGTTCGATCCGTGCCCTTTAATCAATGTTGTATCATAATTGTTAGATTGACCCAATCTACTATATTTCAGACCAAGGAATGACAATTAGACAACTGCAGTTAACTAAGTCACACAAAATGTGACATTTGAAACATTATAGTGCCTAACAACAATAGATTTTCTTTCTGAGCAGTACATATGGGAGAATGGGATACGTGGCTAATGTTCTGAACTTCTGAACGTGCTAGGTTAATAGATGTCAAAATTAAGCCACTATCGTCGAAAACGCTATCATTTTTATTTACCAATATCCTCAAACTCAAATGAAGGTGTCCGTATAGCAACCATCAACCATCTTCTCCAGCCTTTTCGTCATAGTCCAAGTCTCAGAACCGTATAGAAGCACCGACTCGACTAGTGCTGTGAACACTCTGGTCTTGATAGACTTTCTAAGGTTAGATTTCCAAAGTTTTTTGAGAGTGTGGCATGCTCCCCATGCTCTTCCTTTCCTAACCCTGATATCACTCTCACTGTCTCTGATTCTAGAACCAAGATAGGTAAAGTCTTCCACGTGCTCTATTGTGTTGTTACCCAGGGACTTGATGGTTAGGGCTCGCCTATTTTTTTTAACCCCTATAGGCCCTACCACCAGGCCATCAATAATTTCATCATGGACACATCTGCCAAGGGATAAGACTTAATTTTCATTTTTAAGGACCGTTCGGCCACGTTCATTTTTCTTTTTTTTTTCCAAAAACTGCCACGTGCGTTAGGACGATCGTTCGTGCACCGCGCGAAACAATATGACACTTTGTTTGATTAATCACCACTGCGCCAGACGCGACAGAAGATGAATCCGAGATTGTGGAACCAGATGATACGGTTTTTGAGGCATTTTGATAGGTCATTTTAGTCTGTTAAAGTAGTTTCAGAGTGCTGGAAATGGTTGTACGGCGTAGGGGGATGTATTTACCAACTATTTTGACGTCAAAATTGTCGCCAGAGGCTCCCTGAGTCATGGAATGAACGGAATGAACAAAAATGAAATTTTTTCTAAAACTCGTCGGATTGCCCCAAAACAGGTCGGAATCGTTTGGTATTGACCCTTATAGTGTTCCTACAAAGTTATTTGTCTATTTTTGATCCATGGTAGTTTCCATGGTTACGGATATATCGGATTTCTTTCTCTCGGGTTTTTATTTTCCATGAATCCATGAGTATGGTTGCAGGTTGGTACAGTTTATGTAGTCAATTAGGGTTGTCAAGTAAGAAACACATGTGATGTCAACAACTAGAAAACAGGTTCTGTACTGATTTATAGCGACATTTACACTCAGATAATAACATTAATCGAATAAACTTGAACATAGCAAATAAATAACTAGCTTTTCATCAATAATTACTTATTCAACTTACGTCCCAAAAGAACTAACATGCCTTCAGCACTTTGGTTTACCCTACCACACACCCTCTTGGAAGCGTCGGTCGTGAGTTTGACCAGGCGTTCCACAGACTGTGTGTGAGAGGGTAACTCCGTCTTAAATGGGCAGGTCAAAAACTCACTCACATCTAATCCAACAGTAAGAGGCGGTTCAGTTACGCTAACAAGATCTCCCGAAAATGACTTATACATCCAGCGCCCATTAACCTTACTTAAATTACACAAATCAGCATATCTCTTGGCTTCACAATTCATCAAAGGTAAATAATAATCTAAGTCTAAACTTTCTTCCCCATATCTCCTCAAATCTAATATAATATCAACTGCCTCTTTCCTAAGTTCAAAGCTATCATCTCCCAGCATTGCTATTAAAATATTGTGTGGATGAGCAAAATAACTGTTAGTCTGAAGGCACCCCAAAATAGTATCTAAATCTGACTTACTTTTCATAAACTTCTTAACTAAACTTATTTCCTTAAACAGATTTACTGAACCATTAACTAAAGAACTGCGATACTTTATTAACATGTGCATTGGAAAATAAATATTCACAATATAAGTAGACAGTTTTCTTAACTTAGGCATTAAATACGAAGGTACCCCAGCAGACATATATAATCTCAATACTCGACTCTGTAGTGTTATCCAACGGGCGTGGCAGAGCGGGCCAATTTCCGTCTTTCCAAGTTGAGCCGGCTTGGTGTGAACAAATCTTGACCTACTTTCACACCCTTGGGACGACTCTCGCAAATGCGAGAGTAATGACCCCGGGGAGGGCCCCATTGGTTTTAGTAGGTTGCCTTCTTTAAAAAAAAAAAAAAAAAAAAAAAAAAAAAAAAAAAAAAGTTGAGCCGGCAGCGATCCTGTAAAGAAATGAATGTACTCAGAACATCGAGAACCCTGATACCATCAATGATGGTATCAGGGTTCTCGATGTTCTGAGTAATGAATTTGGTTTTCCCTTCATTCATTTTAAGTCCCACTGTAGCAGCAACTCTTTCTACCTCTAGCATCAGCATCTCTGCCTCCTTTACAGTATCTGCTATCAGAGCAATGTCATCTGCAAAACCAGTGTCTGTTATCTTCTCCGCCTTGACTCTCCTACTCCGATAAGGCTTAATGGTAAATCCTATTTCAGGATGCTTGCTTAAGGCTTGTCTCATGCAATAGTCAAGGGCTATAATGAACAAGTATGGTGCTAATGTATCCCCTTGAAGAACTCCTGCCAGGATATCAAATAGCTCGGTATCCCCATCTGGTGTTATAACTTTGCCCTTCGTGTTGACATAGAGAAGATTAATGATATCTACAATACTGTCCGGTATTCCATAGGCCTTTAGTGTTTGCATCAAAATTCCCCGGTGAAGTGAATCAAAGGCCTTCTTAAAATCAACAAACACCATAGCTACCGGTAAATTTCTCTGTCAAGCCCCCTCTAGAATCCTTCTGAGTGCCAAGATGTGACTAGTAGTGGACCGTCCTTCCCGAAAACCATTCTGAGTGTCCCTAAGTACCCCCTCTATAGCCGGCTGGATCCTATTAAGCACCATTCTATTAAGAGTCTTAGCTACGAGAGAAGTCAAAGATATCCCCCTCCAGTTTCCAGGGTTGGTCAAGTCTCCCTTTTTGGGAACCGGGATGATGTTACTTATCCTCCACTGATCTGGCGCAATACCATCTGTCAGGGCTTTGTTGCAAAAGGACAGCACGATTTCATCCAGGTCGCATCTTTTGAGGACTTCAGGTGGTATGCCGTCATCACCTGGTGCTTTACCTTCTTTTATCCTGTGTTTAGCAGCCTTAAGCTCATCCACAGTCCCTCATTCCTGCCACTCAGCATTGCCTACTGTAAAGTAGAAATTTTTCTAAGATAATAGAGAAACTGACCTTGTCTCACTAAATTCAACCACTTACCATAATAAAAATACTAACAACCAAATAAAGTTTTTTAAATAATTATATACAATCACCAAAAATATTTCCTCAAGTTTACTTCTAGCTAACTAATTCGTGGTTTAAGCTCTTATTTTATTTATGATTAAAGGAATGTAAAATAAAACTTTTCGTTTCATTGAAAACTTTTCGTTTCATTGACAGTAAAAGGTTCTGTACTGATGTTGAGTCCTTCAAATTGAGTCTCGATCCTAGGATGCTCGTTTTCCACATCCGGTATACTCCCTAACAGATTCGTGAAATGCCCAAGCCAATTTTTCTTCCTTTCTTCGGCTCCGTTGCCCCTTATTTGAGTTGCCCCCTTGGCCTTCCTGCCAGTTATCTCATTTATGACATTCCAACTTTCTTTGTTTTTGCATCTGTCTGCAGCCATTTCGACCCTTCTAACCTTGGCAACTAGATCTTCTTCAAAGATGTCCTGGTACACCTGATCCAGTTCAGTTTTTAGTAGCTTAACAGACAGTCGACTGTCTTCACTAGGATCCCGGTGATAGACAGTCTCTGCTTGCTGCAAGGCTGTACGCACGCTTTGAACTCGCTGATCACACGCGAAATCGTCACGTCTCTTCTTTTCTCTCTTAGGCAGTATGGCTTTGTTGGTATCAGCAATCGCATCAACAAAATGCCCATACAGCTCCGTAACCTCACTTTCATCGGTTTGCTCGCATAAAGCAGAGTACCGATTCTTGACTTCTACTGCATATCTCTTCTGTAGGTCTTCATCCGATTTAAGTGCTCCCCAATTATACCAGGTTTTCTTGGGTAGCTTTTTTGCTCGTCGAAGAGATAGCTTGATCTTAGACAAAACAAGTCTATGATCAGTACCCAGTGTACTAAAGAAGCTGTAGACTTCAGTATTTTTGACACTTTTCCTCCACTTCTTCCTCACTAGAATAAAGTCTAACTGAGACTTATTCAGGGTTCCATCCGATAGGTGAGTCCACATCTTACCCCGCTTCTTTCTGAACCTGGTGTTTGTAATCTCCAGATTGCATTCCAGGGCAGTATCCCGAAGCAGCTCCCCATTTCTGTTGGTTCTCTCATGGAAATACCAACCAAAGTCATTCTCGTCCCTCTTTGATAGGTGAGCGTTAAAATCCCCAATCACCTCCAAGAAGTTGTGAGCAGGGATCTGTGAGACTGCACACCTTAGATCGGTATGAAACTTCTCTGCTGCTTCTACACTATCTGCGTCCGTAGGTCCGTAGACACAGACGAAGGTTGGTTTAGGATTACCATTTAGAGATATCTTAAGGATTCTCTCCGTTACTGGTGTTATCTCCGTAGTTGCGTCAAATGCCTTGCTAGTTAGGATGAATCCCACTCCGCCCACTGCTGCCTGGGCCCGATTCCTAGTAGCTGATGAAGTAATTAGATAGCTGCTCTTGCCAACTCTCTCTACTTTGACAGGCTCTTCATGGACTATCCTGTGCTCTTGGATACCTACAATCTCTGCTCCACTCTTCTCGAAAAGATGTACCATCTCCAGTTTCCTCTGAGCAGTTCTTATCGTTCTAGTGTTAAGAGTGCCTACCCAGGTAATGTCGGTACAAGAAAATAAACTTTTTTTGTTGTTTTCGTTTATGTTGGGTGTTTCAGGTTGATTAGGCTCATTATTCACCAACCTTCCATTCGGATTTAAGTTGGTGAAATCATTACCACCTTCACGTCCAGAAACAAAAGTAGGGGCTGATACCCTAGTGCTGTAAGAACTATTCATCATGTTTCTTTTCTGTTGGCTATGTGACACGTGAGCCACCTGCGCCACTGGAATGGCTCTCTTGATAGTTACTTCATCAGTAGATGTTCCCACATACAGTAAATAAAACGGAAAGATGACAGATGGTGCTCCCATAGTTCCGGAATCTGTTACATCTTCATTAACCCAAATCACCATCATCACGAGCTTGTTCTGAGGATGCCCGGCTTTTTTTCGGGGTGCACCCCTAGATACGCTGTGTTCAGTTACAACTCCATCACTGAAGTTGCATGCAGCCCCACTTCGAGCAATGTGGCTCTTCACCACGCACAGACGGTCTGAATGTACAGAGTTGAATCTGCAGCATCCTAGGTTTACCCGTAATAGAGCAAAACCTTTGGGGCCATGAAAAGTGAAACAACATCATAAGTATATTGACCGTAAAATCTAACTCTAACTGACTTTATAATTAATTATTACTAACAGGAGCCCGTATAACCCTAAAATGGTGTCAAGACTCAAGAGACTAAAATAATTATTACCTATCTAATTCGCGTTTTTGACACCACTTGGGGGTCCACAAATTGTAGGCTCTAAAACTCCTATTCCTTGGCCAATTTTTCATTTTTTCATGCTGATTTTGAGGCCATTAAAGCATTTGACCCAGTCAAAAAAGCTTCAGTTGTATATCTTTTACGGTTTTTGCGGAAATTCGCGTTAAAGTTGATGCCGTGGTGTCAGTAAAATGGCACGGAACCATATATATCGTCTCGCTTTATATATAGTAAGATATTACAGATACAAATGATTACCAATCGCTAGCTTTCATTTCATTTCAACATAAATTACTGTCATGAAGATGTAAATTGCAACTAGGTAAGACCGAGCTAATAGGTGAGACTGAGCTAATAGGTGAGACCGAGCTTACAAGTGAGACCGAGCTAATAGTCGTGCGCGGCGGGTCCACTTACCTGTAGACTACAGGTAAGTAGGCCCTGCACACTGGTAACGACTATTTGCTCGGACCGACCTAGCTACATCTTCATGACAGTTATACTTATACAAAATTATAGAATTAGTTATAGAATTAAAATTAAAAACAAAATTGCTAGACGCATAGCAGGGGCGTCAAACATTAAAATATGAATGATCATTAAAACAATTATTATTATATTTAAGCATTGATTTTTACAATTATTACACGTTACAAAATCACTGAAATAATCAAATTTGAAATCACGATAATATACTAAATTGAATTTGATATAATCATGTAGTATCAAAGAATGGACGATGATTAATCTGAATCACTTTGCACTTGACTATCACGTGACCTACTTAGACACGTTCTTTACACTGTGCACGGCCTGAGGGACTATTAAAAGCCATAACCCTTTACGGTATACTTTGCTTCAACCGTAACTTAACCCAATCTCTAACTGCAGGGTTTGCTTATACCCTAACCATAAGGATAAATTCAACTAACTTCCTTATATTGTCATGTAACCTGATCGAAACTTTCGCCGATAACTGATCGCCAGGGGAGCATTTTAACCCTATGTTATGAGGGTGATTCGGAATCAGTGTTGAAAAATGCATCGCATCGATTCGAGTAGGTTTGACTGCGAGTCAATTTATAAAAATCTCGAAGTTCGAATCGCAAATGAATTGCGAAGATATCACTACTAATTATAATATAACTATTACTAACGACTAAAGTCAACTGGAAGTAACTTAATATGATACAACAGGTAAATATATACAAGTACAACATGAACACTGAACAACAAGGAAGTCTGAATGGGACTCTGCTAGATGTTTAAAATAGTTCACATTCTTCTTGGGGCTAAAGGTGGCGGGGAGGGCCCCTCGCCAAAACCACCTCTCTGGGGGAGAGGGGATCTGATTGGTCCCTGGGGGAAATAAACATTGTTCGTAGCTGCAGTTCGTACGTCTGACAGAGAGACCTCCGATGGATACACGATAGCTGAACGGGGACGTTGAGCCTGGAAAAGTGTTGTGTGGGGGTGGTCACGAATTATTAATTTCAGTGTGTGATTACTCATACCGGCGCTGTCATTCCGCCGAATCTCTATTCGGCGGAATGACAGTTTATGGAAATAATAGCCTGGGGTCCCCAGATAAAGTGTTTGTTTTTGACTCCAATGGTGTAGTAAATAATTGGTAAAATGCTGCATACTGGCAGAAGTTCTGTAGCTGTTTTGTGTTTCCAGCCGATTAAAAATCATCAGGGCAAATGCAGTGTAAAATAATACAGTAATAACTTCAAACTAACAGTAATATGCAAAACTGTAACGAAACTGTAAGCGAACTGTAACTGTAAGCAAAGTGTACCTTTTTATCTCCTTTCTTCTTCTTCCCCTTCTTTTCCACTTTAATTACTTTAGGTCTCAGTTGGTCTCTATCCGTTCTCGGTGGGAGAGCTGGCTCCACCTGACAGTAGTATAATTTATTTCTTATATCAATATTCTTATATAATATATATTTATATTATATATATACATTCTTATATTATCATATTAATTTTGTAATATTAATGTCAAATCATGCAAGCAACTGTTAGTATGATAGAAACGATTGGCGTCATGTTTCAAATAAACAACCACTATGTACTGTAAATATCAAATAAAATGTGGGACCCAGTACAATAAACGGTTACCGGGGAAACAGTGACAGAGCAGTCGTCTAGGTAGTTGGATCTAGGCCGAGGGAGGTGGTGAGGCTGTTCTGAAACCCTCCTAACAGGTCTTGAGGGGGTCTGTAAGGTCGGAGGGTCACGTGAAGGTGCTAGTGGGTCACGTGCGGGGGTTGGAGGGTCACGTGACGGAGGGTCACGTGTCGGAGGGTCACGTGACGGAGGGTCACGTGTCGGAGGGTCACGTGTCGGAGGGTCACGTGACGGAGGGTCACGTGTCGGAGGGTCACGTGTCGGAGGGTCACGTGTCAGAGGGTCACGTGACGGAGGGTCACGTGACGGAGGGGGTGGGTGACGAGAAGGAGAGGTGTCGGGTCGTGGTTTAATCTCTACTTCTGCTGAGGAAAGAGGTTGTCACAGTGGTGGTAAGCAAACACATGCGAATGTTTTAATAGGTAAAATTATCGTAAAACTTACCTCGCTTTTTATGGAAAGTCTCAGTTTTAAAATTTGAATTTGCAAAGGTTCCTGACATTAACTAACAAGAAATGATATTTTTAAACCAAAGCCCAAAATTGGACCGTTTTTCCAAATGAAAAAATAAATATCATTTTAAATTACCGTTCTCAAATGCATGCAAAATAAGATATCGAGAACGAAATTGGTTGCTCGCTTTTCCCATCCATCTATACTTATAGTTATTATTTAGGACCAACATAAATGTTGACTTATTTCTAAATTCCTAAATTATTTTAGGCAGGAGTTTCCAATGAATATAAGACCTTAAATGACAAATACAAAAATGACGAGGATAACATGTAGTGGTTACAATAATCAGTAGGAGGAGGAGAAGGAGGTAAGAAGTTTGGAATGTTGGCTTGATGCCAGATGGTAGAGGGAGGGAGTTCTGAATGTCTTCTAATTGCTGGCGCTCTGCCACTTTCCGATACAGTATTCCTTGTTCGTAGTTGAACTTCGCCTATAAAGGGATAGGGTGAAATATTGGGCGTCATAGCTGGAACCGTCAGTGGAAAAAGTCGATCAACACTCTTGTCGACCTATTGGAAAAGCGTTGACTGATATCAGTATGTTGTACTTTTCAGTACTTTTCAGGCAAGGTCAACTCAAATGAATGGCTTCTCGTCATCACGTAATTTAGCAACAAAACCAGTCGAAAAATTGCAAAACCTTAGCTGGCAGCTTTATAAATTAGATTAAGAAACGGACAATCAATATGAAAAATGCCTAAAATCATTCAAAATCAAACTATTTATCAAACACTGAGGACAGCTTGAAAAGATAAGTGGATCTTCACGTCTCTGTAATCATCGTTGCAAATTTATCGCACATAATAATTTTACAAGTACTCATTACTCAATTAAACATGTAGCATAATCAAACATGAAAGCAGTAAAAAATCAACGAAGTGACGTATATAAATCTGAACACAGCAAATTACTGTATAACGTAGGTATATTGAGTGCTTGTCTGCACCCAAGAGAGGGGTTGTCATGCAGGGAAGGACGATCAGTACTAGGAGGAGGAAGAGGAGGATGAGGAGGAGGAGGAGGAGGAGGAGGAGGAGGAGGAGGAGGTTCTGTCACCATACCTGGCGTCATTTGCATGATATTTGGGAAATTTACACGCTTGAGATTGTGACAACTACAAGAAGGTGAACTGATTGTTACTTGTAACAGCCATTTCGCATCCCAACGTGAAAAATCCCTTACGAAACCTAGAGCCTATGTCGTATTGCGTAGTTTTAAATATGATTTTAACCCCTCAGGAGAAACGACATGAAGCAAAAGGTCTGTGCTTCGCCATCGGTGTAGTAATAGTATTATTAGCATCAGGTAGGGTTTTGAGTAATTTCAAAGGGAAAATTAATCACAATCAACTGTAAAAAAAATAATTTTAATATTGTTTAACCACTTGATGGTTGAATATGAAATGAGGTATTTATAATTTGCTATTTATACCCCGCTCATATAATTAACCAACAACACAAGGAAAGTGGTCAACCATGTCAGAGCAGCTGACTGTGAGTGATGTGAGCAAATTTGGAAAAGTGAACAAAAGTATAACTCATTATAAGGCTAGGACAAAATTAAAACATCTTTTATTGTAAACAACACTAAACTAAAAAGAAGTAGAAACCATATAATACATGTAGGTATAAAACGGTTAGTCCAGTGACATAATCAACCAAAAGAGAAACATATCCTAGAAAGGTAGAGATCAAGACATAAAATGGAGTGCGGTAAAAAATAAAAGCCAAGGTGTGTTGGAACAATGGAAAGAAAAAACATCACAACTGATTATATGATTCTTTAACATTCGCTTGAAACAGTTGGTATCAATAATACATCTCAACATCAGTGGAAGTCGGAAGAGAGTTCCATGCAACCGGTGCATGGCTTTAGAAACGTCTGTCATCAACTTTGGACATTTTATTCTTTGGTATCTTCAGCAAGAGATGGTCACCCGGTCTCTTCGACCTGGTCATGGTGTTTGAAAGTTCTGTATCAACTACATCCACATCCAGTAATGCTTTGAGGTAACTAGGTGCAATACTGTGAACTGATGTGTAGGTTAATAGAAAGACATTTCGCTGGTCTCCGTCTATAGGGAGTATGTGGGACTTCTTGTAGAAGGGAACTATTTCCGTGGTTCTATCTTGTATGTTGTAGATGAAACGAACTGCCCCATTTAGGCCGGTGGATCTACGTTTGTTTAATCTGGTATTTGTAGATTCATGTACAGAGAATTAAAGTAATCCAACTTAAATATAACCAGTTGTTTCACCAATATCACATGATTAAAAAAATGTATGAAGACATAAATAAAAAAAATGATGTTAACAACACCAAATGTGTATACCACAAGGATGAGTATTGGACACCTGTTAAAGACGTCTCGGGTTTCTAATAAAACAAGTTCAATCCAGCGTCGAAATTTCAAATTTTGAAAGGACATGAAACATTCCGAACATGCAATCATGCAGCATGTCAGAACATAAACATGCAGTATGTCAGTACACATTCATCACATACATAACATTACGAGGACTCACAACAAGTTCGTCTGGGACTGGGGTAGTTCACGGACCTCCGTGAGCCTCTCTCACGAAGCTTTTTCATCAACTCGATAACCTCAGTGTGACTGATGTGGTCTCGATCATCCTCTCCTGTATCACCAGAGGATGTTACAGGGCCTACGTAGTTTTGGATTTCTTTCTAAGTGATTTGGGATCTGTGTGTTTAGTTGTGCTTGCTGTGATTCAGTTGTATTGAATATTTGTGGGAGATGCTGCATGATGGGCGACATCAGAGGGTCCTGGCGCTTTTTTCCTGAATTTACGAAAAATAAATCGATTTGGGAGCAAAATGTACCATATCCCGGGCACCGGAAAAAGTACCCGACAGTTTTTGTTTGTTTTTTAGTGACCTTAAAAATGGGTGCCACAAAGTTTCAGCGAGGCAGTTGGAAGGTAATTAGGCCACTTTTATTAGCCCTAATGTCTCTGCCCTTAAGCTGACTGGTAAAAGCGCCTGTACATACGGCCACAGGATCCGAATTTCGCCTAATAAGGGCCAATAATGTTGGTGATACTGATACATTGGTGTTCAATTTTCAAATATTTTCTTGACTAAATGGTTAAGGCATGAAGTCACGATACCCTTAGTAATTCAGAAAAAATAGGATCATCCTATCCGATCGATCAACTCAGACAATCATCATGTGATAAAGCAGTTCGTTTTTGTAACACTTATACAAAATTAAATAAGTCTTCCCAAAATTAGAAACGATAACATGTCCAACTGAACGTTAAATTGTGTTTATTGTTAATTTACAATTAATACGGTTGCTTCTATCACCAGTACAGTGGGCTGGTTAATTAACGTCCTTTCTAACCGCAGTTTCATTACGAATATGTTCTAAACCACTTTAGCATTTCACTTAACTGCAGAATTTACACGTCAAAAGGCAGCATATATGAAAAGAGCCACTAATCTTACCGGATAAATAAGATGAGTTCTCAGTTCTTGGTGGTGGCGGTGGTGTAGGCGGCTTGTTGTCAAGCCGGACAGGAACAGGTGGCGGGGCTAGACTAGGGTCAAAGTAGATGTCATCGTCGTCATCAAATGCAATGTTGGAATCTGATGGTATAATTCATTAAAAATGCAATTTGATAATCGAGATAATAAAAATAAGGTTTAGTTGACACCAAGATCTACAATATTTTCATAAATGATCGGGTTAATCCGCAGTGCTCATAATTCTGAGCTTGAAATTATCATAAGAGTAACTTGATTAAAAGATATAGTTGAATAATCTCACCGGTTGGTCTATCGTTGGTAGGGTAATCATCAAACTTCTGACGATTCTGATCCATATCAATATCATCCATAGTAAGATAATCTGCTATCAGGGGATCTTGATACCCTTTATCCATAATCAAGTAATCAGGGTCAGTTTTGATTGTCATCTGATCCATGCAAAGGTAATCATCTTGGGTTTCAAAACCAGATGAAGGATGATCCATTGGTATGTAGTCCGGAGTAGGTATCCTCCCTCCCGTCGAGGTAGGGAAGGAGTAGTCCGGGCCTGATTGAACACGTGGAGCAGGTCTGCGAGGAGGGACAGGAGAGGGGGGTGGAGGTCTTTCTGGAGGTCTTTCTGGAGATGGTTGGGATGGGTCCACTGGTGTCCTGGAGTAAGGCATTGGAGCGGGAGGTCTGACGTTTGGTCGAGGAGGGGGTTGAGCTGGTTGTTGTCTGGTATTAAGGTCGTTCATTGACAGGTAATCTACTGGAACGTGAGCCACTTCACGAGCAGACATGAAGGCTGGGGTGTAGCCTTGTCTACTGGCATACTGGTCTGTGTTGTTATCATCTGGGATACAACAGATTAAATATGAGTAAGGGGATCTTGAAGTGTTTGGTCTCAGGAGATTTCAAATACCATGCGTTAATCGTGTTCACCAACATAATATAGCATTTATGTCAGGATTTGATATTCATAAATATCAAATATTCGTTAATCACAGTGACAGTATACTGTAATATACATTATGAATGTTTCGTTAGACTCACGTGATTTGGTTGGCAGAGACTGACTCAAATCTTCAGCCACTTGTCTACTTTCAAGCTTTCTGAAAATTGCATCATTGTCATACTGCATACTACATTATTTTCAGATTTCTACAAATATAATTAAACTTACACTTACAGGGTAAATACAAAATACAGTGAGAAATAAATAGGTTGTCCCGGGTTTTGATATTGATAATACTCATAGTCACAGCACGCAAACGTATTTATTTCAGATATACCCCGCGGCATTTTTCCGAGTTTTAGGTCTTTTTCTAGAAAAAAACATCCAATTTGGGTTTTAACTCGTTTATAAAAACGTTCGGTCGACGCGACAAAAATATTTTGAGGTACAAAATGCATCCATTCGTGTATTATCACGTTA
The DNA here is from genome assembly GCF_026151205.1 of Bolinopsis microptera. Classification (NCBI taxonomy): domain Eukaryota; kingdom Metazoa; phylum Ctenophora; class Tentaculata; order Lobata; family Bolinopsidae; genus Bolinopsis; species Bolinopsis microptera. Next base: position 2,935,040 of record NC_087079.1, on the reverse strand, counting down.
TAAAATGCCAGGATATAGGGTCATCCAGCTTATTTTCACTTGAACACCCTTACTCTAGATTTACCTGATAAGAGCATCTGGACGTTTGGTGATAAAGTGATAGCTTTCCCCTGATAACGCTTCTAAACTAACTTCGTACGCAGTCAACTTGTCTACCTGCAAAACAAATAAACTTAAAGTAAAACAAAAACAAATAATCATGTTTACGAGCCAGATTCTGAATAGAATCTGTTAGGATGAAATCCCAATGTTAACATTTCTGGGTAAAATTAAGAATGTTTGTCATGCTGATGACTGAATAAATAAAAAGGAAAGCGTAATGTTCCCACCCGGAAATTAACAACTGTATAAGTTTTTTAGCTCTAACCTTGATGAACTGGGCCAGCCTATACTCCTTGTTTTTCTCCCGTCCAGACAGGTGTTTGAAGACTATAGCAGGTTCTGTATCGTGAGCTGTTATCAGTATAACTGAACCACGGTCTGATCCACTTACCGTTATCACGGAGAACATATCTGGAGAGGTAGGGTTTCTTTAATTTTTAGTAACCAATTAATTAGAAATCTCTTGATTAATTAGGAACGTTCACAAAAGGTGAAGTGAGTTGTGTCCACATGATGTTGTGTCCACATGATGTTTGAACAATACCGTGTAAGCAAACGTTTATGACGCTGGATGACTAACCTCCGTTGAATCTGAATGAAGTTGTGATATAGGATATACAATGGTTTTATATCATGGTTAGATAACTTAGCTAATACCGAATAATCTCCAGGAAGTAATATTTATGTAAAGTTAAAGATCTATCATCCTATAATTCTATCAGTTTATTACACATTGGGGTGTCTTATTACCAGTCTGATAAAGTAGTAAAGTGCAGTATGACACTACTTGAACACAGATTCTGAGCCAAGCATTGTGATGTCAAGGATACATCTCACGTGTTGGTAAAAGGTGTTACAAATATAACGTTGAGTATTTGTGCAAGGAAACGGAGTAAAGTATAGTTGCACAATCGTAATGCAAACTATAAAATAATATTAGTACGGCATATGGGTGAAAGGAGGCGTTGGCAATAAGCCAATCTTCGCCTGGATTGCTGCTTGTTAGAAAATATTGTCTCGCCTCTCCAAAAAAAGAAAGCAGAAATTAGAAACCACAAAACAAGTTGCATATATAAAAACAACAGTTTTCTAAGACTCAGTTCTAACTCTCTAATAGTATAGTCCTCAATGTAATCAACAACTTAACAGAAACAGAAATTTCTGAACAGTGTTAGCTACAATAATAAATGAAATTCATATCTAAGCCACTTGAACGAACACCTATGCAACAATAAGACAACATTAACGCCACAAACACCAATAAGACAACAAACGATAAGACAGCAATAAGACAACATTAAGATAACAAACACCGATAAGACAACAAAATATGATAAAATATTAAAACAACATTGAGACAACATTAAGACAACATTAAGACAACATTAAACAACATTAAGACAAAAAACTCATTTAAGACAACATTAAGACAAAAAATTCACTTAAAACAACATTAAGACAACAAACTCGTTTATTAAGACTACATTAATGCAAAAAAATGTTTAGAATATGTTATATACTTTAACCCGTTAATTAAAAGTCGGTTTAACTTTCAATCCCTTCGGCCGGGATTTCACTGCCGCAGTTAAAAAGGGTAGGATTATTAACCCGCTGAGTCAGTAACACATAATCGCAGGAGTTTTAGAGCCCAAGATTTGGACCCCTCAAAAACTCGAATTAAATAGGTAATAATTATTTTAGTTTCTTGAGTCTTGACACCATTTCAGGGTTATACGGGTTCCTGCTAGTATCTATAATACTTACGTAAATATATTATCTGAGTAACAAGATTTGAATTTTATTTCATTGTTTCAATTATGTAATAATAGATTACACAGGATTTACACAGGATTACACAGGATTAAGGATTTACACAGGATTAAAATTAAATTATAGATCCATTATCATGGACCGTCATAATTGTACAGAGATTAATGAAAACATTCATCTTTCCTTGAAGTCAGGGCCATGAGGGTTATCCTTAAATCTTAATTATGACTAATTCGCGAGGTTCTCACCAAATTGATAGTAAAATTGTTTAAGTTTCGTGCATTTGAATTACGTTGACGCATATCTTCGGTGAAGCTATTTCGCTCTTCGGAGCAGCGAAGAAAATAAGTGCACACACAATTGACAGCATAGGAGCGCCTTTCTTGAAATTGAATATACTGTGGGGTGTTGAATATTAAGTGAACGGTGGCAGTGAATATGGAGGCTCTGGCGATTTTGAGGAATTACAGTTGAGTAAGGAGACAAAATTTCCATAAGATGGATTTTGAGATTTGTTTCATTGATATTGCTTGAGTCGGTGATTTCAGTGCTTATTTCAATGAGTGGCATTTTAGAAAGATTGTTGACTAATTTCGACCTCTGTTTTGAATACAAGTCACATATGTAAAGAACATGTGACTCGTCTTCGATGGTATCAACGCCCATACTTGATTTGACACCAAGCACATAGTCTTTGCTCACGGGGTGTGTTGGAGTATCTGCCTTTTTCAATATGGAGATCATGGGCGCTGATTCTAAGTTTTGTGGTGCTATAACGACGAGAGAAGCCTTTGCACAAGTGTAAGTAGGGCTCTCGGTTGAAGGTGTGTTTGATTGAGTGATAGAATGAGAGTTAAGAAGAATTAGATTTCTGATATTCCCAACATTTTTTGAATTGATTGGTTAGAGCTTTGATGATGTTAGGAATTCTATATTTTTTGCTGCATAGTGGTTTGATACATTGACTAAAATTAGACTGATTTTTGAGGGAGTCTTTAAATAATTTGTGATCACTTAGAGGGTTGGGCTCGGCTTTGTTGGCTGCATTTGTATTGAGAATTCGATGCCCGGTTACGTGGTCTAGTTTGTAAATGTCATCTAGTTCAAGGAGTGGTTTTATGTATCGATATCAAGGTAAGTTTAGTGATTTTTGTTCTTTTACGGCTGCAGTTACAAACGAATTCGACTTTGATTTTGTATTTAGCCTTTTGAAGTAATTTAATGTTAAGTGAATTGATTGATAAATCAGAGGAATTCTTCCTGTTTCTCCCCATACACCTACATTTGATGCTTTACGATGGACTCCCAATGCCCATTTCAGGAATGAAATATGCACTCTTTCTTGCAGAGAGGCGCTGATTTTTTAAGTAAGTTAGTAGCGGTTGCTTCTGTCGAGTTAATCGTTTTGCAAAGAGACTTATTGATCGTACTAGTGGGTGTCCATATTGGAGCACCATATAATAAAATGGGCTTGATGAGAGAGTCGAACAGTGTAAGGAGTGCTTTAAAAAATAACTTTGAACGCATGACAACCCTTTTCAGGCCAAAAAATGCACGCATTGCTTTGGTTTTAAGGTTTTGTTGAGCGATCTGCACTTGACCCGATTGATGAAGTTCAAATCCAAGGTAACAATAACTGTCAACAATTTCAAGATTAGATCCGTTGAGTGTAAATTTGATGTTTCGTACGTCCTGTTTTAACGCTTTCTTACCAAAGATGACTGTTTGAGTTTTGAGTTCATTGATTTCAATGCCCCACTCCTTACAAAAATTACCGAGAATATTAAGTTGCATTTGAGTGGTTTCCTGATCGAGTGAAAGGAGTATAAGGTCATCCGCCCACAGCAGGTGGCTAACAGTCATATTTGAAAGTACGGGGCAATTTGGAAAATCTAGGAGGCAGGACATATCACTGAGAAAAACTTTAAAAAGGTCAGGGGAGGGTGGGTGACCTTGTTCTGTACCTTTACGTATCTGAAAGCGTTTACTAAGATGACCAGATAATTTTATGTAAGCGTACGAGTTTGAGTACATATTTTTGAGGACATTGTAGAAATTTCCAGTTATAAATCAAGAGGCTTGCATATAATGAACATATTGACATGGGTGCAGAGTTGAGTCTGTACGGAACCTAGTATGCCATTTTTTGCGAGTTTGAGGAAAAGGGCTTGACGGCATACTGAGTCGAATGCTTTTTTAAAATCAACAAATACTGCAAATACAGGTTTCCCCAAAAGTTTATATTTTGAAGCTATAGTTTTCATGGTTAGTATGTGATCGTGTTGAAGTATGTGATGGTTTTTTCTGCTCGATAAAGTTAGTTAAACTTTTAAACATTGTACTTACTTGTACTTGATTAGGTCTCCTCAATCATTCGAGTGGCCTGCACCAATGAACTCCCGTTTGTGACGTATCATCTCCCTCCAAAGTTTGCGGTCACTAGCCATCTCGCTCGCTCCTTCTAGGTCTATGTCAGTGTTTCCTGTAAACGATGCAGCATCTTCCAGCAAACATTTCCTCCAGTTCTTTCTTGGACGGCCCCTAGATCTTCTCCCATGGGCAGGGGTCCAATTAAGCAGGTACTTAGGAAGCCTAGTGTCTGGCATTCTGGTGACATGGCCAAACCAACGCAGGCGGTTTGCTCCTATGTACGTCTCTACTGGATTTATCTTTGCACGCTCCAGCACTTCAGTGTTTCTAACCCGATCGAGCCATCTTATCCTAAGTATTCTCCTCAAGCAACGCTGATGGAACACCTCAAAGCGATGTAGCTGCTTTTTGGTTGTGTTCCAAACCTCACTACCATATAACAATATTGTCAAAACCGCTGCCTTATAAATCCTGATCTTTGTATAAGACTGGATGTTGCGGTTTTTCCATATATTACTCAGTTGATTGAAGGCTCCGGAAGCTTTCTGAATCCTAGCTGACAGCTTACGGTCGATAGTACCGTCGCTGGAAATAATTGTACCTAAGTACGTAAAGTCACTAACTTGCTGCACTGGCGTGTCTTCAACAGTGATGTTCACTGTGGCTTCTTTCGTGTATGGCCGTTGAGAGGTTGCTTTACCAATGACCATAGCCTCAGTCTTTTTACCATTGTGATTGATTCTAAGACCTCCCTGGGCACCATACATACACAAAAGGTCAGTTGTTTCTTGAAGACCTTCCTCGCTGTTATCCAGGACAGCCATGTCATCTGCATAATCTGTATCTAACACAGTGATATCATCAACAAGCGGACTGATAGATCTTTGAAGAACCGCTCCGTGGGACACCACTTTGTTGCTTTCTGTTCTCTCAGCAGCCACATTGAGGCAGACATTAAAAAGTGGGGGACCCTGAATGTCTCCTTGGCCACTGCCTGAACTTACTTCAAACCATTCTGATAGTTCACCATTGTGTCTAACAGCACTAACAGTTCCATTAAAGAATGCCTGTATTATTCGAATGTATTTACATGGCAGGCCATAATGACTGAAAGCTTTCCAAATATAATTCCTGTCGATGGAATCAAAAGCTGCCTTGAAGTCCACAAAATTTACATACAGGGGGAGATTATATTCAATGCAGTTATGTATAATAGTGCGGAGTGAATAAATCTGATCAATGCATGATCTGTTCTTTCTAAACCCACACTGATTGTCTCGTAGCAAACTTTCTAAACCGTGATGATTTGATACAGTTTAGATGCTGTAGATCTTAGAGTGATCCCCCTATTATTGGAGCAATGAGAGGTATCACCCTTCTTTGGTACAATTATCACGATGCCTTTCAACCAGTCGTCAGGCACTGCTTCTGAATTCCAAACTTTAGAGAACAATTTCTCCATCCTATCCACAAGACCACTTGCCCCATACTTTAACTGCTCATTAGAGATTTCGTCAATCCCAGCACTTTTGTGGTTCTTCAATTTTTTGAGACAGTTTAAAATCTCAAGTCTTGTGGGGGGACCATCACCATCACCAAGATAAGGAAAGCATGGAACCACTTCAAGATGGTCCAGGTCAGACATATCCGCATTCGTGGGAGGAGGGTTTAATAGCTCCGAAAAATGTTCTCCCCATCTCTCTCTGTCTGAGCAGAGGGATCAGCAATCAACTTCCCGGATTTGTCTCTTACAGCAGTTGATTTTCGATTCTTCTTACCGGACAGTGTTTTTATCCGTTGCCAGACTTCCCTTTGACGGCCATGGACAGCAGCTGTTTCCAGATCTGCTGCAACTCTAAGAGCCCAATTCTCGTCGTCTTTCCTGCAGCTCTTTTTGACAAGTTTGTTGGCCCGAGAATACTCGCTCCTATTGTTTTTGTCACTAGGCGCCATCTGTTTAATCTTACTGCGTTCTGCAATAAGGGTTTTTGTCTCCTGAGACAAATGCTGCTGCTTTCTGCGCCGGGGGCGCTCACCCAGTACCTCCATAGACACTTCTTTAATAGTATCCTTAACTAATGTCCATTCTCCATCAAGATTCTCCTCCATTGGTAGGCAGCTAAAACGATTTTGAAGAGCAATGCAGTACTCTTCAACCTTGGACTGATCTCTAAGATTCTCAATTGCTGGAGATATCCTACGAGAGGCGTTCATTTTTTGAACTGCCATAAGTTTGACTCTAAATTGACCCCGAACCAAATAATGATCGGAGCCAATGTCTGCACCCCTGCATGATCTTACGTCAAGTAGAGAGTGACTCCACTTGGTAGAAATACAGACATGGTCAATCTGATTTACTGTGCGGCCATCTGGAGACTTCCAACTTCCTTTATGAATATCACGATGCTGGAAAAGCGTCCCACCGATTGTCAACTGATGTAATGCACAGAAATCTAATAGTCGAAGGCCGTTGTCATTTGATGAAACGTGAAGGGAATGCTTACCAATCACACCGGAGCAAGCTGAGTTATCTTGGCCAATGCGAGCATTTAGATCTCCAAGTAAAAACTTCACGTCATGAGCTGGTAGTTCATCAAATGCCCCAGATAGCTGCTGATAAAAGTCATCCTTTACCCCGACTGCTGCATCCTCAGTTGGAGCATAAGCTATCACAATCGAAATGTTGATATGTCGACTGTGCAGCCTTGCTGCAAGAATTCGTTCTGATATCGGACTGTATGAAATCAATGAATTTTTTTCCCTGCTCTTGCCGAAGGCAAAAAGATCGTAGGGAATAAGTAATCGGGTTTGGATATATGAAGTGGCCCGACGGTCCTACGGTGATGACAAAAGTCTGCTCCTTCGCAATATAGACCACTCCCCTATAATTATGTGTATAAAAGGAGGCAATTTTGCGCGCGCGACGCCAGCTATGTGTTAATTAATTACAGGCATAGCAACCAGTTTTAGGTGCTTGACGACTGTTACACAGGTTTCCATCGGGTTGCAATTTACTCTAATTCATTAATATAGCATATTAGTCATCTGAGCGGATCAATCATCAATACAAGTGTTTAGTTATTTTGTTGAAACAAGCTTAATAAATTACCGAGTGATAAAATTCAGCAAGTCGAAACAAATTAAATTATTATATCAACTGATAAACTCCGAATATTTTACAGTTTATCGAAACTGAATGGTAAAAAGCGATTACATATTTAAGAACAGATGTTACTTTACATTTACATTCAAGAAGCAACTAAGATCAAGATTGCGGTATAGTATGCTTTTAAAGAATCCTATATAGTCGATGGTGCTGTAGATGTGTCGAGTAAGCATCAAAATGTATTAGTTTATGTTAGATACAAATAATAACTAAGATTAGACAGAATATTTTATTACAGTCAATAAAGTTGGCATACGATGCAGTATAAATATGACGTGACATGATCATACGCATCGTTAACAGTAACACGAAACAAAACCGCGCAACATATGAAATGATCTACAACCAAACCACATATAGAATATAGATCGACGGCGACACCTAAGATGCGCGCAGAATTTTCAAGTTCTGCACGCCTAATATAATGAAAACGATTATCACGTGCGCCAAACACCACTCTGGGATACAAGTAGAACAATTACATTGTAGGCAGTAGGGAAATTTAATCGTGCGTGGTGTTACCGCGGCGAAATTCTTGTTAGTCTTCTTCGAGAGGACTAAACCTACCGCTTGTCGTCTGTACCCATCACTTCTTCCTGAGTTAATAAAGAGGGACCCATCATCGAAGGTAACCTCACCAGTGCCGGGTCTGTGCGTCTCTGTCAGCCCCAAGACATCCATTTTATATGCTGACATATTCTGTGACAATTCATACAGCTTTGAGGAACTGCTCTCCAATGATAACACATTCCACGTTCCCACATTAATGCTGTGTTTGATAAAGTTGCATGGGAGTGCTCTCCCCTTCTCCGGGTCCACATGAGTGATATGCCTTGAACTAATAACACTGTTGAAATAAGGCGACTTCTTTGTTCTCATCTGCACACTGGGGTCCTTGCGGCTTTGCCCAGAGCACTTCATCCTGGCTACACCCCTCCTTGAACTCCGAGAGTCACTCCACTTTTGGTTATTCATTGATGTTTCAGTAGCTATTTTAAGGTTGAAGGGTAGCTGGCCCCTCGAACCTGGTAGTTCATTGTACATTGATACATTACATCTCTTGGTGGCAAGAGATTATTTATAATCTCAGGGAATAGTGATCGTGAAGGCAGTGAAGCCAATAACCTCTCCTATTCCAATGACCATAGTGCGTGATGAAGAATCACATCCTTTTCGAGGTGCTACTATTAAGCATTGTAATCTGTCCTGGGTGACTCCAGTATAAACAGATGACGTGCAACAAAACACTATGGATCTAGACAGGCAAAGGTCGATAAAAAACCGGGTGCGAGATGCTGGCAACTTCTCCTCTCTAAAAGTTTGCTACTGAAACATTACACACAAATCAAGGACGGTGTGCTTCTACCTCTGCAAGGTCGGGTGAGACCAGGATGACGGCAACTGGGCAAAGCCTCAGGGACCCCAGTGGCCTGATGAGAAGAGTGGTTGCTCGTCATAACAACAGAGTAATTAGTCAACAGATCGCTCATGTTGACACTGACTTCAGCAAGTCCAATCCTATCAACTACAGCAAACACTCAATGTACTTTGGAACCTGGAATGTTTTATCTTTAGTCAGCTCATCTTCACAGCTTTATCAACTCAGTCAGAACATTGATCACTACAGTCTTGATATTTTGGGTATTACTGAAACTCATATGCCAGGATCTGGAAGTACACTTTTGGACAATGGTAGTCTACTTATTCATTCTGGTAGGGGAGATGGTATCAAAAGGCAAGGGGTTGGCCTATGTCTTTCCAAAAAGATCAGGAACTCCCTGATCTCTTATGTACCTACATCAGAGCGGGTCTTAACAGCTAGGTTACACGGCAAACACCTCAACATATCTGTTGTTGTAGCCTACGCTCCGACTGACGGTGCTGATGACGGAGAGAAAGATCGTTTTTACAACGTTTTATCAGACACGTTTGGTGAACTGCCCCGACATGATCTGAAACTGCTACTGGGTGACTTCAATGGAAAAGTTACTTCAAACAGATATGGATTCGAGGGAGTTATTGGTGGAGAATCTCTCCATAGTTCATCAAGCGACAATGGGACCAGGCTCATGGATTTCTGTGCAGCCAATCAACTTGTTATTGGTGGAACTCTGTTCCAGCATAGAGACATCCACAAGGGTACATGGCGGTCTCCTAACGGGTTAACTGTGAATCAAATAGATCATGTTTGTATTAGTGGACGATTCCAACACTCGCTACTCGATGTTAAGGTATGTCGTGGGGCTGACATTGGTTCAGATCACTATCTTGTTCGTGGACGGCTGCAAATCAAACTGCAGTCGGTAGCTAAGATCACTGCTAAAAGGCACGATGTGCCTGCTATTGAACATTTGCGAAACTCGTCTAAGGTTCAAGAGTACAATGTGGCTCTTCAGAACCGTTTTGATTGTCTGGCTAATGAGGTCAACCTTGAGGACATGTGGGATAATTTCAAGCAGACAGTCACTGATGTCTCGATGGAAGTGCTTGGAAAGCGTCCCCGGAAGGTTAAAGAACAACACCTTTCGCAAACCTCTAAGAACTTGATAGAGCAACGGGGAATGTTCAAACGGAGGGATCCCACTTCAAACGTCAATAGATCAGCCTACTCTAAACTTAATAAATTAGTTAAGAAAAGTTGTAAAATTGACGACAACAACTGGGCTACTAAAATAGCGACTGATCTAGAGGAGGCTTCTAAGAAAGGCCAGCAAAGGGAAGTTTGGGATAAGATAAAGAAGATTTCTGGGAAAAAGAAGAAGAAAGTGGGTATGTCAGTTAGGGATAAGGATGGTCATTTTATTACAGACCCGGACAGTCAGAAGGAAAGGTGGAAGGAGCACTTTACTGAGCTCTTAAATCCTCCACTATCGGATGCCAATCTTGATGACCTCGATGGTGTGCCCTCACAACCGAGTTTTGACTACCTTTCTTGTTCTGATGGACCTCCTTCTAGAGATGAGATTAGTTATGCTCTAAAGAAACTGAAGAACTGCAAAAGTGCAGGGGTTGATGAGATAACTAATGAACAACTTAAGTATGGTGGAAGTGCTCTTGTTGGCCAACTAGAGCTACTGTTTAAAAAGGTATGGGAGGAAGAGGTGATCCCTGAGGATTGGCTTAAAGGTGTTATAGTGGTTATCGGAAAGAAGGGAGACACCTCATACTGCTGCAATAATAGGGGTATAACTCTTAGGGCAACGTCTTCTAAGGTTCTTCAAATGGTTCTTCTTAAGAGGCTGGATGTTGGAATGGAGTGTCTTCTTAGGGAAAATCAGTGTGGGTTCAGACGGAACCGCTCATGTATTGATCAGATTTATTCCATCCGCACCATTATTCACAACTGCATTGAGTTTAACATTCCACTTTATGTTAATTTCATTGATTTTAAGGCAGCGTTTGATTCCATCAGAAGAGAGTTTATTTGGTCAAGCATGAGACACTATGGACTTCCTGAGAAATATGTTAGAATCTTTCAGGCATTCTTCAACGGAACCATGAGTGCTGTCAGGGTTAATGGTGAAATGTCTGATTGGTTCTCTGTTAATTCGGGCACTGGACAGGGTGATATCCAGGGCCCCCCTGTATTTAATTTTTGTCTGAACTTTGGAATCTTTTTGGCCGAGGTTCACAAGGCAATCAGTCATGGTGCTGTACTGCAAAAGGAACTAAAGGGTGCAGATGAAAAAGTTATCATGGACAGTGACTACGCTGATGATCTGGCAGTGATGGACAATACTGAAGAAGGGCTGCAAGAGTCCACTGATCTTATAGCTTATTACACCTCTTATGCTGGGTTGAAAATCAACGCTAAAAAGACACAATGCATGGCGATCAGCAAGTGTGCGTCCCAGCGACCTTACACCGAAAGAGACAGTATAAAGCTAACAGTGGAGGGAGAACCTGTTGAACAGGTCAGCAACTTTGTTTATCTTGGTGCCAACATCAGTGGGGATGGTACCATTGACCGAGATCTTGACATCAGGATCCAGCGTGCTAATGGTGCGTTCCATCAGCTTTGGAAGATATGGAACAGTCGAACTATAAGAACGCCCACCAAGATCCGTATCTACAAGGCTGCTGTTATTACTATTCTGTTATATGGAGCCGAAGTGTGGAACACAACAAAGAAGCAGATGAAACGGTTTGAGGTCTTCCATCTGACCTCCCTGAGAAGAATTTTGAAGATAAAGTGGTTCTTCCATGTCTCCAATGAAGAAGTTCTCAGGCGTGCTGGAATTAAGTCTATCGAAACTTTCATCGGTGCGGCTAGACTAAGGTGGTACGGACATGTTGTCAGAATGCCAGAGACGCGGTTTCCCAATTTCTTACTGGATTGGAAACCAAACTATGGAAAGAGACTGAGAGGACGACCCCGCAAAGGCTGGATGGCCTGTGTACTCGAGGATGCGGCTGAATTTACAGGTGTCGATAACATCAGCAGAGATGCAGTAAAACAGTTGGCTCTAAAGCGAGTGGAATGGAGGAACATGTTACGCCGTAGAAGAGATGTGTGTGATGCAGGCCACTCCAACGACTAGGAGGAGACCTCTTCATGTAGCATGTGTATGTACATTACAGCAATATTCAGATCGTTTCAATGTTATGATAGTACACACTCAATCCAGAAGAAGCTTTCAAATAGTAACGAAGAACGATCTCATGATATCAACAAACTGTAATAGAAGTAAGTTAAAATTGAGACATTACAGCAATATTCAGCAAGCTTTGATCAGACCTCTTACTCTATTCATTTTTGTTTGATTTTTGCTCGATATTATATTTCACTTGGCAGAGTAATTCTTAAAAGAAATGACAAACGGTGAAAATGACGTCCTGGTTGATAAAGACAACCAGCAACAAACAACTTGGACAAGGAATGATAAGATGTTGTTGATATGTTGTCTCCTATGCGACTTTGCAGATGGAACAGAGATTGATTTGCCTGGTTGGTGAAACTTATTATTTTTGAAGTGAAAATTTTCAATTTCTTTCTGCACATTGCACAAGCTCATTCACATTTTACAAAATAGCCTTCCTTGTATTGAAAACCTCACTCCTACTCTGTAACACACGCGAGCCGCGAGGAAGCCTGATAACCATATTTCCTCACGTATCAGGAATGTTAACTCAACAAGTTTCATGTGACATTGGAATATCTCATTGGAAAGAAGGATTATTGGATTGCATTCTGTTCTTCTCCTTAGCAGTTTCAGTTATGATTGCAGGACCATTGGCGAAAAGGTAGGTTCAAAGTATTTTTCTAGACGATTTTAACTGTAACCCTCAAGCTGCAGTGAAACATTTGCTAGTAGTAATACAGAAATTAAAAAAAAATAGATTTAACGATATTGTGTTTCAGGTTTGAAAAACGGAAGATAGTTTTAATCTCGCTATATCTGAGTGTATGCAGTTTAGTTTTCTGTGGCATGGTTGCAAACTTTACAGCTCTTTTTCTTTCTCGAGCCATACTTGGCTTTTGTTGTGGACTCAGATACACCATTATTTATGTTTGGGCCGCTGACATAGTTTCCAATAAAGAGATTCTAGACAGAATTTTAATGATAACACAGATTTTCTACACTGCCGGGTCAATGTGGTCGTCAGTGTTGGGGTTCCTACTACTTGAATGGATTGGATGGAGGAAGTTTCTACTTTTCTCGACATTGCCCGTACTCAGTCCTCCGATCATCATGGTTCACTTCTGTGTAAAAGATATAAAAGGATCACAAATAGAAAGGTCAGAAGACGAAGCAGAACAGCAAGAAACAGTGACTGTTTCAAACTTTGCAGCTAGAACCACAAAAATGGGGCTGCTCGTTGCTTGTGTTACTTTTAATGGCTGGTTGACCACCCTCCTCGTTCCAGCGTTGATCCAGATGCTTAAGATCAATAAAGCAGGACCAAACATTGATTGCTCAGTTACCATGACTCAAGGGCCGGAACTCTTGTTACTGGCACTTGTTAACTTCGCAGGTATGCCCTCTGTATTCCTTATGCACTGGATAAAAGACAAGATTGGATTTCGTAAACTGCAGGGGTTTGTTTCCCTAGTATACGTAGCAAACTTTGTACTGATGCTCACACAACAAAACCTTGCGGTAGCGATTTTCACTAACTTCATAACGAAGTTCTTGAACGGGATAATTGTTTTGGGCTACAGCTATGTCCTCTTCGACGTGAATTACTTCGGACCGTCAAACTTTGAAGTAGGTGCTAGCATCGCAACCGCAATTGGCTTGATTGGTGGAATGGCTGGGTCAGGCATGGCCGCATTTGCCTCCACATCATCTGTTATAATCACTGCTTTGGTGGTCAGTGTGGTTCAGGTGATGGTTGTTGTTTCTATGACAGAGGTTCAGTAGCAATATCAAGCTGAATAGGTGAGCAGGTTAAATAGACAGAAGACAGAAGGTTAGATAGAAAAGTGCTCAACACATGAGGCCAGGTTTCAAAATGAGGGAGTGGTCTGAAAGTCCTTTCCGAAACTTTCTTTAGTTAGATATCCCAGCCCTATTCAGAAGAATTTGTGATTAATTTATTGCACTGTAAATTTGTATTTCCTGATAAATAATGAGACCTAATTATTTCATTTTCAGAGTTTTAGTCACAATTTCGTATTACTCTAACTAACTTAATTTTAACAATTTTGTGCCAATTTTGCGTCATTTTTCTTTATAAATTTTATCTACCACGCTATCAGTGAAACAATTTTATCGTATTCCAATTTCTGATCGACTTTCATGATATTCTCTAATCATGACCTTTTTATAAATTTTTGAATCTCTTTGACTGAGTATTATGATTGATTTTATCTGACTAATTTATTTCTTTTTTGTAGGCTCTAGCGATGTAATAAACGAAGTTTCCAAGCCAAATTTGTGTGTTTCCCTTCGTGTCCAAAATCAATCATACTCTAACTCAGTTGATGAAGTAAAATATAATTTGACAAAGTAAAATATATTCGAAGAAATAGTGTTATACATAATTTGTTGCCTTATTAAGTTTGTTACTGATGTCTTTAACGAATTTGTTGCTTTAATGTTGCCTTAATGTTGCCTTAATGTTGTCTTAATGTTGTTTTATCGTTTGTTGTCTTATTGGTGTTTGTTGCGTTAATGTTGTCTTAATGTTGTCTTATTGTTGTATTAATGTTGTCTTATTGTTGTCTTAATGTTGCATCGGTGTTTGTCCTAGTTCCCCATATCTATATACTAGAAGAAAAGAACGGCAGTTTGTACAGATAAAAGAAAAATTTTTATAACAAAACAGCACGTATAGCTATTATAAAGCAATGAAAGGCATTAGTTTGGTCAAATCAAACAGAACATATTACGCTATCAGACTTTCAACTGACTAAGGTAGGGTTAAAACAGTTTCGACGCTAGCAACGATCCCCTTTTACATAGTTCCACTCAATAAATGTAATAGATTTGTAGTGTTGTAATTAGTTTATAGCTATAACGCTATAAGACAACTAGGTTTTATTACAAAACAGATTGTAGAACTATAACAAAACACCAGGTTTACAACGTCAAGCAGTATAATATAATAACTGAACAAGTATAACAATATATAACGTACAATATACAGAGGTATAGAAACACCAGGTTTACAACGTCAACTTAACAGAAGCAGTATAATATAATAACTGAACAAGTATAACAATATATAACGTACAATATACAGAGGTATAGAAACACCAGGTTTACAACGTCAACTTAACAGAAGCAGTATAATATAATAACTGAACAAGTATAACAATATATAACGTACAATATACAGAGGTATAGAAACACCAGGTTTACAACGTCAACTTAACAGAAGCAGTATAATATAATAACTGAACAAGTATAACAATATATAACGTACAATATACAGAGGTATAGAAACACCAGGTTTACAACGTCAACTTAACAGAAGCAGTATAATATAATAACTGAACAAGTATAACAATATATAACGTACAATATACAGAGGTATGGACAAGGTTGTTAAATACGTCAAATTTTCGTGAAATAATACGACGTATTCGGTTCTGATAAAGAATACGTCGTAATACGCCGTAATACGGTAATTTCTATGGATTGTTAAATACGTCCACGAATACGCCATAATACGTAATACGCTGATTTGTCAAAATTAAACATTACAGCTGCGCGCCACCCTCATCATTGATCATGCATTAAAGGAGTGCAGTTATACATGATAACTTAAATTTGTAATCAAATTTCATGGATAATATTAATCCGATAAGCTAAAATTTTTTGCGAAATTATCAATTACATATTAATACATATTTAATGATTTTGATGTTCAGAATTTAAAGACCGTCCGCGATCAATTTCAACTTCAAGCCACACCTTTTCGTAATACGTCAATTTTCGAGGATTAATACGTATTTGTATTCCAATACGTATTCCCTCCTAATACGTATTTAACAACCTTGGGTATGGAAACACCGCAGGTTTACAACGTACCGTCTGGGTGCTGGGATACAGTGAGGACAGACCTCCACTGAGCTAAAAATCTCTCCAACTCTTCCTTGTCCTTGTCTAGCTTCAACGTGTAGATCCTGTTTTCTCGGTTTACTATCCCTGTGGGTAGTTGGTGTTTCTCAAGTTTCCTGACACGTAGTATCTTTTAAAATCATGAATTTTTCTAGAGCTATTTTTCCCCAACGTGTCCTTAAAATCAAATTTCGGCGCCAGGATGCACCGTGTACTTGGTTACAGCACCTTTCTAATTGTTGGTCAGCAAAGATAAATTGAATTATGATTTTTATGATAAAATTTCCCCACTTCCCCTCTGCACAAATGCTAGAAATTTCAGTGGATCTCTCGTCTCTAATTTCACTAAAACTAATCCACAATTGGTGGCGAATGGTTTCAATTTAAGCTGCATGAAAGTCATTACCAACAACATTGGCTTTATCGTATTCTACGAAGACAGTTGACTGAGTCAAGTCTATCGCTGCCTCTGTTCTCTTCTTCATTCTTGTCTTGTGGATATACAGGGCTGTCTCTGCGAATAAAATACAGTGAAACCCCTATTTACCGTGGAGGTTGGGGAAAGGATAGCAGCAGCGGTAAATCGGGGTTCGCGGTAAATCGGGATTTTGTTTGTTTACATCATGTATGTTAAGCCCTATTTGCAGTACTATCAGCATGTAAGTTTTAAATTGGTAAAGAGATCGAGTGTACTTGGAGTTGGAAGGATCCATGCCATTAACTTCCAACCAACAATTATTATTAAAGCGAAGAAACTTCACAGTGAGTTGACGGTTGTAACAGGGAAACAAAGTATTCGTAACTTACTTTTTTCTGTTGAATTGTGTGTAATCTCAACAAACTTCGGCTGAGGCGCTTTCTGAAACAGAAGACATTTGAGAAAGTAGAACAAAATGATAAATTAAAAATGTTGTTAATCATGTAAAAATACGGTTACATGAAGTATAACATTGTTCCAATTGTAATAAGATATGATAGATTAGTAATAAGAAGCCCCACCTGGTTAAGAGTTACACAAACAATCCCACTCAGCAAGACCTCATGCTGACCAGTAAAATGAGTTTTAGAACCCCGCCCTAGAGTCCTGAAGATCTCCATAATACTACCTGACAATTTGTAGATTTATGAAGGAGCATGTCTGACATGATAGATCTGGTTCTCTTGTGTAACTGTAAAAGAGGGACCAGATCTTCTGTCAATACAGTTGACAAAAGTTGTGAGAGCGGCTTTGAATTTGCATGCTTTGTATCAAAGCTTAGTTAATTAGGAGTCCCAAGGACTCAATAAATCGATGATAAAAATCTTATCGATATATGTTGTTGTTAATATAAATGCTATATATTATTCTATTTGGTTTTCAAAAAAAATCTCGTGATCAATTCAGAATTATGCTGGTTAACAGTCAGCGAGCAAAATCAGCAAGTTAAGCGATAAATACACCTTTTTGTGCGAGAAGCACAAAAAGGTGTATCCAAAGCGTACGGAGATAAAACTAGATTCAAACTAAAGACAAAAACTGAGCTGCAGAGAAATAGTTTAAAATAAAGAAATCCTGTGATTTAAGTAGTGCCTAACTATGCAAAATAGAAAGTAGAAATCCATCTTTTGAGGTCTACGAGCGTCACTACACAAAACACTAATTTTGTTTCAAGGCACGTCATTAATAACCCCCATCCCGAACCCCCAAAATCTGCACACAGATTTACCGCAGAAAACACTAACATGTCCCTAATTGAATAACAGTGATTTCCCTGGGGACAGGTTTAAGATACGGAACTGATAAGGCAAATATAGTATCTAAATCAGACTTCTGGTACTGTTCCAGAGAACGAGGGCTATTTATGGGAACTTTTGCTTTTGAGCTCCCATTGTTGGTGATTGAATCTTCATTCACACGACCACCCAACATACAGTCATTCTTTCTAAAGCGAATATTTAAAGGTAAAATACTAAAATAAGAATATTTCGGATCGTTCACGACGATTAACGTATTAAAACTTGTAAAACAATTGTGAACCATGGTGACAAGCAGCGCACAGGAAGCAAGAGTGCTGTAGACGTAGTGTCCACTTACAATGGGCCACATAACGGCAGTACGATAAGCTGGAGCCTGATGCAATACAGATAGAGCACTGGAGTCATATCACGCCATGTAAATGACGATATCATATTTCTTATAATTTGAAAATTCTACAAAACAATCATACTGGCTGTGTATAAGTATATAGTTTTCAGAAACAAAAACTATATACCGCAGATAGATCGTATGATGAAAATAAATGTGAATTGTGAGTCGAATGGTGTGTGTTTTAAGTTAAAGTTGATCGAAATCGAAAACCTAATTATCGTAAAACTGAATTTGGAGTGGGTAAGCTGTTGTAATTTGAACCGAAACTCGAAAATTCAATAAGAACAGTTATCAGATGGACTTTAAAATGTTTGATCGAGTTTATGTCGTTGGCCAAGTACCCAAAATATTCGCTAATTAGTTTAGCAATCATTTTAGATCACAAGTAAAATTGTACGAAATTTCAGTCTGATAAGAGTCAAGGCATCTCGGCTAGCTGGTTTAGCTCTCGCATCGTACGATTTTTAATCTTTCTCGACATGAAAAGACGTAACTATTATGTGTAATTTTGTGCAATTATGTAATCTATGTGTGAATATTGACTTAGGTTATATTACTTAAAAATTATTGAGTAATATACACACAAATGACCTTGTTTGCTTTAATGAAGTTAACTGTTGTATAAATAGATAAAATATGTGGTAACGTTATATTTATAACAATTCTTAATACTTGTATTGGTACCATACATTTCATCAAGATTGGGTTGCAAATTATGACCAATTCTAAACCGCAGTATAACAATATGATACATCGTAAGACTAGGAATCTAGGATGTAAAACATCTCAGCCAGTCAGGAAATAGGATGAATTAATGACTGCCTTAATTAATCCAGTGAGCTGCATGATTGGACCGCTGACCCAACACCGAGAAAGATGAATTAATGCTGTTCCGTTATGTGAATACTTTATATAAGCTTATAAGGGCTGAATGGACATTGTGGCTACGTTAAAACAGAACTCATCTAATGTAGCTCTACCATAGTACTAATGAGATTGGGTTGCTAATTAATTAGTTAATTAAAGTGCACATTGTTTACTGCATACAAATTATATTGCAACATAAAAGTGCAAAGTATTCTATTTTCAGAGTTACGACGAGCACGATATTCCTCAGAGAGTGACAGGAAGGAGATCATAAAGTTTGTTATAAAAACAGGAAGACAGAAGAACAAGCTGACAAGAAACAAAGACCCCACTCTAAACACTCGACTGAATGCTACACACAGCGAGCAACAAGTAACAGTGAGTAAAACACTACAGCATTACCTATCAATACCTATCAGTATGTAGTATCCCAACTCTTAGGTTTAGTACTGGGGGCGGTGTTTGTTGCAGGGTTTAGGATGTACATTCTCCTACATTCTACAATGGTAGTGGTACCGTCCCGGTTCAGCATGTATTATGATATATTCCGTCTATAAATGTACATTTATATAATTCGGAGCATATATATGGTGTTTCATGTGGTGTAACATTATGATGAGAATGTGAGAGTTGATACGTCATATTACGTCATATTTACCGACCTACGTCATACTTAACTACGTCATGCTTACCTATATCATAGGTTTCTGGTTACGACTTATTAGTCATAATCCAGGGATAGGCGGAATAGAAGTCAACGTTCCGGGCAAAGGAGTAGAATTCATGGAAAACGTTATTATAAAATAACCGATGGATATTTTGAAACTTATTGAATGTCGAAGATGAGTGATATTAGTAGAACGAGGTCGCTTTAGCTCCTTAGCTTCCGACTCGTCTGGTCATGCTGGTCCATGATA
The DNA here is from genome assembly GCF_026151205.1 of Bolinopsis microptera. NCBI lineage: Eukaryota > Metazoa > Ctenophora > Tentaculata > Lobata > Bolinopsidae > Bolinopsis > Bolinopsis microptera. The sequence goes on along the minus strand of NC_087079.1, from coordinate 2,915,210 downwards.
TAAGGCCATAGCTCGCTGAGTGGTTTTTTGAGATCTGATATATTTCTGAGTCCCGTTTTCTTTCAATTATGAATTACCGATTTCTGTTTGATATCAGACATCGACTCACTATCCGAAACCCTCAAAAGTTACAGCCTTCTTTATTTTACAAGAGCCTGTATTGATCATCCTGTGATCTTGTAATGTTAACTCTCATAATAGAATATTATGAGAATAGCCATTTTAATATAACTCAATATCTTGTCTCTTTTAACCAATTGCCACAGATGACAGCGATTATCTAGCTTGGCTCACTGTTGGCTGACAAACGATAAGAAAAGCTGTGATTTTAACAGGTGCAGAGTGCATGCTGTACAAAATTATTTATCAGTATCAAGCCTACCTTTTTACATGCTTTATTCCGAATTAGGGCGAATTTGAGTACACCCGAGAAAACAATAACCCGATTACTGTTAGTTGATTAAAAATTCAACTGATTTTTATGACGTTTTATTTTATTTTATTTTTGTGAGGTGATTTTTTGATAGTAGACTGTTATTTATTTTATTTATTTTTTGGTGTGTTGCTGTGACGGGCACGCATGGGAGTAACTACTACGACCAGAACGTCTGACGCTTCCAAGAAGCCTACAGTTCTTCTCTTCAGCTTTGTTTTGTTCGGTTTTTTCACGGTGGCATCTCTCCACTTCGCCACATGGAATGTTAGAGGCATTAGTCAGGAACACTCGCAGCATCTAGCTGCAAATGATTGCGACAGATACAACTTGGATGTTATAGCCCTCCAAGAAACTAAGGTGTCTAAACACTCAGACACTGTTATACCCGGCAACCACAGGCTTCTTTTGTTTAACCAGAAGTTGTCTTGGCATGGCGGACTCGGTTTTATTATCAACAGTAAATTTGTATCAAATGTTGTCTCGTACCATCAAATCAGTGACAGAGTAGCATACATGGACCTTTCTCTACCATCAAAGTGTCATGGGAAACCATCACTGAAAGCCCGTATTATAAACTGCTACAGTCCAACTAATGTCAAATCTATACAGAACCCACGCATTGCTGATGAGTTTTACTGTGAGCTCCAGGAAGCTATCAGAATTCCTGCCAGACATGAACTTTTCATCATGGGTGATTTTAATGCTAGGCTAGGGAAACGGACTAAATCAGATTTTGAAAGTGGTCTTCAAACTAACATGGGAAGACATGGTATTGGTCGGCGTAACGAAAATGGCGAAAGGTTGCTAGCTTTCATGATCACTAATGGACTCTATGCAGCCAACACTGCATTTTCACATGCGAGCAGACACACCAACACTTTTACAGGATGGATTAAAGACCGTAGATCCAAAAAGTCTGTACCCTGGTTTTCTCAAATTGATTATGTTTTATGTAGATCTAGAAGTACCCCTCTGCTTGTTGACGCTAGGTCTTACGCTGGTGCAAAACTTCAATCTGATCACAAAATTGTAAAAGCAACTTTTGACCTCAGTAAACGTTACAAACTTTACAGTACTGCCAAACACAAAGTCAAGCAGTATAACACCAACTCATTGGTTTGTAGCAAAGATGTTCAAAGTTCTTTTCAACAAAATGCTGCTCAGAAGATTGAAACTGATACATCTGCCCAGTCAGTCACTGAAAGTTTTAATAACCTTTTCGAGGCGGTTAAAATTGCTGCATCTGAAACAGTGGGTATGAAAAGAAACATAGCCAAACGTCACAGAACATCAGACCCACAAGTCGTCTCTATGTCAGAAAAGAGACACCAATTACTACAACATTTAAACGACAACAAAATGCGTGACAGAACTATCCTGCGTAAGGAAATCAACAGACTCAAGAATGACATTGCAAAGCGCCTTATTACACTTGAAACCGCTCATGCCGACCTTCTAGCTGAGACGATCAACTCCACTGATGATACCAGAAGAATGTTCGAAGCAACCAGAGCAATTTCAAGCACAAAGGACACTCCTCCTATCTCAGTATTCCTACCAGAAACAGAAGAACTTGCTCTCAATGACGAAGATAAGGCAGACATAGTCAAGAACTGGTTCATGGAACATTACACAGGCCCAGAACCCCCACTAGAACCTTTTGTTGGAGCTGCTAAGCCATTAGATACGCCTATAACTGCACTTGAAGTTGAGACAGCAGCCAAGAAACTAAAGAACGGTAAAGCCGTTGGTCCTGACAACCTCCCTAACGAATTCCTTAAGTATGCACCTCCTTCTTTCTACATGAAGTTTGCATCACTTATCAATGAGTCCTTTGAAAAACAAGAACACGTTCAATCGTTCACTGAGGGATATCTTACCCCCCTACAGAAGCCTGGAAAACCAAAAGGACCAGTTAAGAGTCTGCGTCCCTTGTGCCTTCTCAATGGAACTAGGAAAATCCTTTCCATGATAACACTCCAGCGTATTCAACAACAGATAGCAGACTACACTGGGCCATGGCAGAATGCCTATAAATCAGGACACAGCTGCTCTAATATTGTCTGGACACAAAGGGTTCTTATTTCTGTTGTCAAGGAGAAACATTGGGAGTTTAGTAAAATGGGGATAGACATGTCATCAGCCTTCGACACAATACATCGGTCAACTCTCCTCAGGCTACTCGAAGATGCAGGATGCTCAGAAGATGACATAAGACTAGTTAGATATCTGCTCGCTAACACCAAGCTCAGAATTAAGATCAAAAAGACGACATCGGGAGAGTTCGAAGTCACAATAGGAGCCTTTCAAGGTGACTGTTTGTCTGGCTCGCTGTTTACCATGTACCTAGCTGGAGCACTCTACCACCTTAGAGTTGTTGTTATACATCTACGCCCTAATCCCCCCATATCCGAAAGCTCCCTTCCTTTAGAATGGGAATATGCTGATGATGTGGACTTTGCTGATGAAGATGAGGATTCGTTACACCAGCTCCTTCCAATTTGCAAGGAAATTCTCTCAGAATGGAATTTGTTTGTAAATGAATCTAAAACCGAGTTTGTAAAGTGTTATCTGGCTGGAAGTAGTGAGAAGGACGAAAAAGGAGAACCTCTAAGAAATAGAGAACCTTGGAGGAAGTGTGTGTCCCTAGGCTCTAAGCTATGTAGTAAAGAAGACATACAGCATCGTATGATCCTTGGAAATGTCGCATTCGAAAAATACAAGAAAGTTTGGATGCAAGGATCTAAGATTAATCTGAAGACCAAGATTAAGATATACGAAGCATACGTTACATCTGTTATGCTCTATAACTGCAATAGCTGGGCTACCCCTCAGAACCTATTTGACAAACTTGATGCATGTCATAGAAGACACCTGCGTCAAATATTGAAGATGACTTATCCCATTATTATCAGTAATAAAGCACTCTATGAACGCTGTGGTGTAACACCGTTGTCAGAGCGAGTGACATATGCTCGCTGGAAAATGCTTGGACATGTCCTTCGCAGTGACTGCTCATCACCAGCTCAGAGAGCTCTTCAATTTGCTGTTAATGCGTTATTTACCATGAAAGGACGTGTTGGTCGACACCAAAGTAATCTTTTAAAGTTTATTATAAATGATTTGAATAAAAGAAACCTACCATTACGTGATATTAATGATCTTTATGATCTTAGGGCTACTGCCTCTAACAGAGTTTTGTGGAGAAAATTATTTACCTCATAATTAACCTTTATTTTTCAGAGAACTGTTATGTTTTTTTGGGCACTTATCAGTCTCTTAAGATGTTTCTTTACTATTTCGAGATTGTTTTAAAAGTTAGATAATAATAAGACTGTTATTTATAGTGTGGTGTATATCAATAAAACTTCCTATCATTACTAAATGATATAATTTAAGTAGAATTTTCTGAATAGATTTGTTTTTTGAGATGATATACCTAATTCTTTGTTACTGGATATTTTCACCTAGCCTCACCCTTATGAACCACTCTGACGTGGCTAGTAGCTGTCACTTGTGTAAGTTGCTAATCATATGGGCGGTATACAAGCACATTATTTCATTTTATTTAAAGTACAGGTGCGCAACATGACAGCTATGTGGAATCCTCTATTCACTTGATGGGCTGATACAAAGCTTTGATATATTTATAGCCGAGACTGTATGTTTTAGTTATAAGACAAGTTATTCAAACCTTTTCCTGCTTTTCATCAATTTATTTCAACAGTTTTGCGTATTTTTAATTTTTGTCATGTTTGGTGTGCCGCGGAATTCCAAAAGAGTCGCTGATGTTCTTATCATATTTTGCTTGAATAAGATTTCACCCTGATTCACCAAGAGGAATCGACAGTTTCAACTGGAACAAACAAAATCATTGCTTTTAGACATTCCTTAATCACTTATCAGGCTTATTACTTAAGCATCTATTTTTAGAACTTCAGAAAACATTGCTTTGAGGGACAAATTTGCAACATTTTCTTCGTTTGACAGCGTTTAAAATCATAGTTAGAAATCGAAACGTTAGTTTCTGCTCACAACTAATAATTGGTTTAAAACTCATAGCCATGCTACGTATAGATTTCACAGTAACTTAACTTAATGTAATCATTCTAATGAACATGTGATTAGGATTCGTATAAATGTACGTGTGATCAGAGAGCTGCAGTAGAGTGGACTCCATTAAATCTTGCAATATGGGCATCATCATGTCTTGTCTATTCTCTCCTCCTAAGGTACTGATCACATTGAAAAACAGTTTTATTTTTCTTTCGTCGAACTTAAGATAGTTAAAATTACCATTTTTTCGTAAGTTAGCGTTTATTGTTCGGAAAATTACTAGATAGTGATCAATAAGTGACCAATAAGTGACCAGTAAATGAGTAATAAATGAGTAACAAGTGAACGGATAGTGACCATTTTATACCAATTGCAGGACGTTTTAGACCCCATCATATCTGAAAACAAGGTGGTTATAATAACTGAGGAAGGAGACGAAGAGAAGGTCGAGAACTTAAAAAGTATACTAGACAAACACGATCTCCCTGAGGCAGAAATCGTCGTAAGTTTAGGACTTCGGATATAAAATATGTTGGACCCATGAAATTAAATATTTTACTGATCAATATTGCAAGGTTCCAGTAAATTTTAGTAGTGGGAAAAAAAAGACCATTCAATGATTTGGTGAATCCTACATTATAAACAGTCAAGGTTGAGAATCCAAGAGCGCGACAAAACATCCTTTAACATTATCATATTATTCAAGTCCGATTTTCAAGTTCTATTCTTGATATTTCCAACAGACTCCTCAGCTGAATACATACCTCTAACAAATTCCTCCAACCAGGTCCATACGTTACCAGAGAACTGCCACAAGGGGCGGATGAAGGCTCACATTGAAGAGCTAAGTGGTGGTGATGAGCTGCCCTTCGTTACTTTCAACGGAATAGCCCTGGGACCTTACACTCACATCATGGCCATGGCAGACACGGCAGAGCTGTACAAAACTATCCATGGAAAGGTAAGGGAGTGTGAACGTTGCATGATGTATAATGCTTGCAGAGTAATCAGCAATGTAGGCAAAATACTGACATTTCTGTGCTTCCAAGCTGTTTTTAAGGAACAAAACAAAATAATGTGAGTTGAAGGTAGCGACAATAATTCTATCATTTCTTCCAGGACAAGGATGAGGAAGGAGTACCTGAGGGCAAAAAAGGCGGGAATGTCAACAAAGAGAGACGACCAAGCATGATGGACAAATTCTTCGGCGGAAATGACAAGGACAAGAAGAGCGAGAAGAAGAAGAGGAACACTAACACTGGTTCAGTGCAGGGGTCTGAGGGGTTAAAGGAGGAAACGGTTTCTAATGTTAACGCTGAGGGTGTGGTGGCTGAATAGTAAATAGGGTGTGGTGGCTGAATAGACTGCAGATGGGTCAACATAACTTATCTCAGTTTCTTCTTCTCACCTAGAGGGCACTAAAGAATAGTTATGTTGGATGTTTTTAATGGTTCTAGTCAGCTCGTTTCAGGCATTGGGAAATACTTTAACTCTTTTTTGTTTTCAACGTTTCATTTGTAGCGTCATGGTGCTTGTGACACTGATATTCCTTATGGATGTTGTCAATACTAAGGTAGCAAGTTTTCACCATCATGAAGTTTTTCTTTATCGTTATCTGCCATACATGAATTTGTTGATATTCTTTATTGTCGAAAAGAGAGTTAAAGTCAATAATTTGTAGTTATTCTTGTACTTTAAAGTACATAAATATTTACGATTTAAATTAAACATTACTATCACAATCGTTTTAACTTAAAATTCCCATTCAAAAAATTTCAAATAATTAAATAATATTTCTGCTTCAAATTGAGTTCAATCATTAGCCAGGCCTAGAAAAAAATAAAACAAAAAATCTAACACACCTCGCCCGATTCATCATCAAGCACACCAGTTGAATCATCAACAGTAAGTACATCCTCCTCTACCTTAGCTTTCTCACCAAACCGCCTCCTGTACTGCGATAAAAGTCCAGTATCAGGAACATACAAGCTGAGGTAGCTGTGAACAGACTTTACTACAGCTCTAATCACAGCATCCACATATCTTCTGGAGGGTTCCACTTCCATCTCACCGGAGAACAGGATAAAGGGAGAGACAGAGCAGTTGATCCAGGTCACACAGACCAGGGAGATGAAGAACTTGAAGAGGAGGTCGTCAGTGCTGGAGCCAGAGATGAATCTGGTGGCGATGATGGCAAGGATGACGGAGACAAGGCCGCATATAAAGAGACTTGTGGCGAGACAGAGGATTTGTTCCATGGCATCAGAAATGGAGTCGTTATTCTGCGGCGGTACTGACTTGTCCATAATATTCTTTTCCTCCTCATTTTCTATGATAACCATCTCATCTTTACTGTTCACTTCAGCCGCCTCAATCTTGCCAGACTTCTTTTTAGAAAACACTCCTTTAAAACCATCAAAAATACCAGCGGGATTGATCTCAAATAAGATCCACGCCTGCATGAGCCAGGGAAGGAGGAAGGGTATCATAACAAAGACACCCCAGCTTTTCAAGTCAGCGGAGTCGTGACTGTCAAAGGTCCAGCCGTAAATACCCAGCATGTGTGTCAGCACTAGCACGGTAAAGTAGAGCCAGGTAGCTCCAATAAAACCATAGGTTACGTTTATTGTTACTTCTCTCCGGGAACCTTCTGTAAAACGGAAGTTTAAGAATTTATAATACAACACTATTTCATTCACAAGCGAAATTAAAAGATTTTGAAAAAGAATAAAAATCATTTACTAAGGAAAAACATTATAAAAATGATTGTGAGGCACTTACAAAGTAAGTTTCGGAAGAAATTAAAAAGCATGAAAATACTGAGCTTGAGGGAGCACTTACCCAGCCGCCGTTGGTTAGAATGGAACCAGAGAACTATAGTTAACGCCCAGGAGGAGGCACTTAGGGAACAGAGCGTCATGTTCCAACCTGTTGAGAACATCACACAATCAAAATCCGAGGTTTCATGATCTTGTTTCCAGTATTTCTGATGTTCTTTCCCGGTCAAACTCGGGTAAGGACAAAATGAAACTTGACAATTTAATCTGGTAACATTCTGTCCTTACCCGAGACTGATTAGAAAACATCAAAAATCTTGAGCACAAGATCAGTCAAGAACATATACCCAACAAATACCCTCAGGAAATCTCTCAGAAACATATTGATAACTAAATACAATTACAAATTATTAGTTGACGAAGAAGAGAACTAAAAAGCAAAGAACGCTCACACTAAAATCCCATACCTGTGGATTTCTCGTAGTTGTCGTCACTACAAAAAGTGTCTGACCCATAGAGAGCATTTTCAAAGGTGGCAGCTGAGAGGTAGTAGGACGCCAGCAGGTTACAAAACGCTAGATTACTCTGAGGGGCCGGGGGAGATTCAGATAACGTTGAAAATAATCATGAACCAAATACATTTAACATATTATGAGATCTTGAGGAGCAGATTAGGGCGGGTAAAATTTAAAAACATGTTATCTCATCAGCTGACGAAGCTTTTTTACCTGAAGCAAGGTCTTAGCAGTGAGCTGATGTCGGTGTACAACGAAAATAGAAATAACATACAAATTTGTACAACAAAGAACAACACAAATAAACGTCACCAGGAACTCAGCCAACATTTCTTAAACGGAGTATAATCTCAAAAGTAATCTTAACACAATTAACAATAAAGACTGTAGTTACAAACAGACCCTCTCAAATTTAACTATACACACTGTTACGCTGATATATACACAGTGTGGAGAGTAAGAGAGAGTAGCATGGCATCATGGGATAGTGTGCGCACCATGTGTTTATTCTATAACAGTGCAGAGTTGAGAAATATATTTCCTTGCAATTGGCATGATTGTCACCATTATTGTACTTAATGTACATCTTTGAGGCTCAAAACCTCAATAATTTATTATATTTATAAAAATTCGTTAGATGTAAGATGGTATTTTAGTATTTCGATAGTATTTCAGAGCAATACAATCGGGAATTGAATTTTTTACGGCAGCCTGATTGTTTCTATAATCGATTTTGGATAAAAGTACTGCATCAAACTATTTTTACAGTTTCCTGTGGTTTCAAAATGAACCATTCCTTTAGGTGACCAACTGTGGAGGGAGACAAACTTTGCACAAAATTGTGTTGATATATATTATATATAAACATACATGAAAAGTAGTGGTATATACTATAGAACCATAAAAATTGAAGTTTAAATTGAGCAGGCCAGGTCATGAGAATAAATAGGAAGTATGTCTCCCACACGTTAAATGTTGAATGCATAACATATAATAGTTTTAGTTTTCCTACAGTCCAAGAATACATCAACCTTTTAAAAATACGCATGATGTACCATGTACGTCCAAATGAAACACCGAAAAAACACGTGTTTATATAAAATAATACGGATCATGATTGCGGCATATTTGGAACTCGACGTTTACCAGGTGGTTTTCATTGAAATTTAACCGGACAGAATAGAATAACTTATATTGAATCTGATAACTAAATGATTTCCTCAACGTTCATCATAAATTGTTACAAATTAAGTATGTGTAATCTGGGATGTGGTTTACCCAAACTTAGTATTGACTGTTAAAAGACAAAAAGTCCTTTAATATTATTATGAACGTGTTAGAAGAATTGGAATTTCAACTCACTATAAATATGTTATTGCCTCCAAATCCCAATCCGAGGACCTAATTTCAGAACTGGGTTTCAATGTGAGGGTTGTGTAGATTTTTCCATCAAACGAGGTAAAATTTCATTAATTCTGAATTGATAATCATTATCGGTTTTTTTTTCTAAAGCAATATAACAAAGACTCATTGTCTATTATTCTCCAATATAGCCAATCTTCTTGATTAGAATGGAATTACAAATTAGCGGAAATTATACATTTCGACTTGGAAAATGTATTTATACATCGGCCTGGCATTTCTCGAGGTACCAGGTTCGATTCCCGACTCTGTCACTAGCCGTGGGGTGAGCGTCGTCGAAGCTCAGCTAAGGATCCTGAGTGGTCTATGCAGCCCCCCGGTCCACTCAGCCGAATACTCGAGAAATCGGGTGTGAGGGTTAAATGAGGAGCTACACATTGCAGCTAAGTCTCGGGCGAAGAAAGTAAGAAAGCATGGTACACACTACCTTCTTACCTTAACCGTCACTGGCCTAATGTATAATTGAATCCTTCGGCTTCCTGTAATTGGCTGGTTACACTTGTGTAACAATGTGGCTGTTGGAATGTTGAAAGTAAAATAAGTGATGAGATTTATTTTTAAAAAAAGTATAATATACAGTACAGTGACATCTTGAGACAATAAAGATCCTATAATAAACAAACTAGGGGCACGGAGTGCAGTACAGAAAACATGAAATCCGCACTGTCCCAAAAAAAATGATTTTTATGCGATGGAAAATATGCGTGGAGACATTCCAAAATGTATCCAGCCACTGTATCAGCCACTGGAATCAGAATCTAGCTACAAGCCAATCTCCAATGTTCAAGTCTACACACGGTTTTGCTTTTTCCCAGTCTCTCACTTGAAGCAACCACTTAACCAACTCAGAATGTGTTAACAATGACTTTCCATCACGTAATTTCCCTCTTTTGACATTGTAAAAGTTGATGTCTTCTGGTTTTATCACATCGTGGAGGTGTACTCCACTGAAGAGGTTATAGGTATCATCTCCTCTAAATAGTCTGTAATCTTCATAAATAGCAGAAAAAGATGAAAAACGATGTTTGATTCTACGTTGAATGATAAACCCACAGTTTTCATTATTGATGCAGTCGGTGACACCTGGATGTTTCACTTTAAACACATGTTTGAACTCCGGATATTTGTTGTTCCCCAGGAAATTATTGATAGATTGAACCACCACAGAATGCATATAATCTTCTCCCTCTATGTGTATATTATCGTACACTGAAGATAGTTTCTCGCTGTTCCTTATCATTTCTAGTACTTCTATGAACTGGTGTTTTGTTTTGTAATCACTATAGTTCAGAGCAGATATGTTCATGTCTATATATTGTTTGGATACTTTCTGTAATGGGCTCACATCACACAAACTTTCCAAACTCTCTACAAATTCCTTTGTTTCTATGTAGTATAGTGCCCAAGCTCTTCTTAATAATATTTCTATCACAGAGTACATGCTTCTGATTTGTCCTTCAGTAACAGAAGAGGTGATCTCCCTCAAAGAATTGCACATATTTAGAGGACTCCATTCCTCTATATATCCTTCTCTATAACTGGAAGAAAAATCGGTTGGATTCCAAGTGAAAGCTTCTGCTTCAGATATAGGAAAAGGGACCTTTTTGCGATAACCTGCCTCCCTGGTAGCCCTGTTCGTCAGCTTCAGTACCATTCTAAGATCTTCTTTTGTCAAACCTCCCATCTCTGACAATCTCTCCGAAACTTCGTTATACAGCTGGTCATGTTTCTCCAGGCAAAGTGACAAATTAATCTTTTGCAACAAGTATTTAGTACGATCATCCAGATGTTCTTGACTGTTTATACGTTCAAGTATAAACTCCAGAAATACCTTGGGGCTGCAACCAGCTAGATACAGCAAGAACTTCAACTGATCGTTGCTGAGTTGATCGTAGTTATCTCCCATGTATTGAGATAGGAATTGAGAGTTGTCCCTGAAACGCACCTTTAAAATCAGTGTCTCCATAAGCCTGGTTACACTCCACTTTTTGTGAATGTAGAAACACTCCTCAAAAAGGAAAAACATTGAGTCATAATTTATTTCAACTTCTACATTGTTGATTTTTTCTAAGAGCCAATCCCTGCATGATTTGATGAGCCACGTAACATCGAAGACGGTCGAAATCTTGTGTAATTCTTTAAAAACTGACTCTTCAATTTGTTCCACCTTTTTGTCTTCTAACACTGTAAGAAACAATTCAACAACATTTGGGGTAAAGTCTGTCATGTCATGTTCGGACTGATAGCATTCCAGAATGATGAAGGCGAACACACTGCTATTGTCAACAAGCAACTGTTTGCTTACTAGAATAGGATCCATGTCTTTGAACGTTAATACCATACTGTTCCTAACGGTTATTACAATGTTGCTCTGCGGTCGTGCCATTCCCTGTAACGAATAATGAATATAGTAGCAGTTTTTTTATCATGCCAGTGATGTTAATAATATAAAGCAAAAGTCCGACTCTTTTATTCCTAATACAATTTATCTGGGGGATGTAGCGACTAAAGTTGCGCTTTACAAAAATATCAACCGAAAAAAAGATCAACCGACAAAATAAAAGACAAATATGAAGTTCATTTAATTATAGGTGACAGTTGCGTCTACTCACTTTTAACACAATATGACCTGTGCTAACATGTTATGACCCGTGAACAATCGTGAACAATCGGACAGAACTCAAATTATTGGATAATTGAAAAAAATAATAATAAAGTCGTGGTGGGTCACAAAAAAGTTTTAAAAATATATTTGTGTCTAGTGCAAATATGCAGCTACACTGTCCAAAATATAATGGAAAAACTCAAACATGCAGCAAGTGACAAAAGTTGGTTTGTGAGGGTACGGAGTCACTGATAGCAATAAATATTCTTAAATTAACAAATATAAATAAAAACTGTTAAAGAAATGGGCTGATACTGTCCACAATGATTCATAGAAAATAAATTATTGGTTCTTTCCAATAAGAACTTGGAAATAACGATGTTACTATAATGGATGTTGGTGCAGGTCGGTGCAAGCTCCATAGTATCTCAGCTCAGTATTCATATCATCGTTCTTTGTATCAGTAGGGTATAGATAAGGGTTCTGTATAGAGGCGAGCACATTTAATTGAATCATCGTAATTGAATGAACTAAGGCAATGTTAATTGAATCATACACTCGTAATTGAATGAACTAAGGCAATGTTAATTGAATCATACACTAGTAATTGAATAATGTGATACTATCTGACAAAGTTAATTGATTCATACACTAGTAATTGAATAATGTGATACTAGCTGGCAGTGTTAATTGATTCATACACTAGTAATTGAACAATGTGATACTAGCTGACAAGTTAATTGATTCATACACTAGTAATTGAATAATGTGATACTAGCTGGCATTGTTAATTGATTCATACACTAGTAATTGAACAATGTGACACTAGCTAGCCAATATGAACGGATAACGTCTGTCACGTGACTTGTAAGGGTGTTTGATACTCTTCTTATCAAATTATTAATGTTATTGTGTACGTCACGTGATTTGCAAGTGTAGATGAAGTTCTGTACGTGATCAAATTAATGTTATCGTTTACGTGTGATGATTATATTTGTTACATTGAAGTTGAGTAGTGAATGAGACACGTGATTTTAGAGATAAAACACCATGTACTTTGAGTTAACCTGTGTTGACGCATCGAATTAACATACTTAAGTAGATTCTGCAAAGTTGCACTGTATTTGATATACTAACGTTCTGTAGCTCTAGATCTATCTCTCACCGAGATCTAATACTGTGATGACACATGATCATACAGTGTTCTGCAAAAACAAATAAACTCATCAAATTAATGTAACGTTATTTAAATATATTTGATATGATAAGATATGTAATGATTGGAATTTCAGGTAAACCCGTTCTCAAAAAACTACAGAACACTTCGCAATGATAAAATTTAACATGCAATATAATAATAATGGCAAGGATGCCAGCAATGGTGCCTCTCAAAGTCTCAATTTAGAAAGCGGGTCTTGAAAAAGTTGACCTCTACTTGATAAAAGCAGATCTTACCCATGTCAAAATGAATATATGCAGTGAAATGTGATATTTTGAAGTCAAACATGACTTTTGGCATTCATTTTTTGTCACGGCAAATATAGAAAATGGAGTTTTCTTAGTGTTTAGTGTATGCTAGTCAAGCTCTAGTCACGAAGCACGAACGGCAGGGCGTACCGTAAGGTAGAAATGAAACGAGTATATTAAAATGGATAATTAATTAAAAGGAAAAGTAACACAAAGTGAACGTCAACAGATAAAAACTTCCAAGTGTTCGCTCCAAACAATTGACGTGAATATAGATCACTCGACGTGTCTAATCACAAAAGATAGTGCTCAGTCAGACTGGCTATCGTCAATTAGAATCCCTTAAAATGATTAAGGGGCAACTAAGAAGTGAGCTCTCCACATTCGGCTCTCTGGGTATACTCTCAAAACTTCGTCACGCCACACTGCGTGACGGCACAACGCATTTGCTTGTACCACGTGACACGCCGTCTCGCCAATGAGCACTCCACTAGCAGTCACCCTGCGTCCGCGAGGACCAACCACAGGTCTGGCTGTTAGTCAGGTGCAAAGTGAGCGGACGGCTCGTTTCAGACAGTTAGTCTGACAGTAGGTCTGCCAGCCAACCGACTTACACTCAAAATGTGTAACTCCCAAATACGAACATATAAAACATTGGTTATTATATACCCGGAAATACATACTAAATTATACGTCCCTTAAACGTTATTCTAAAACTAAGATATCCTAAAAGATATCTCTAAATACCATATTACAACATCTCTACCCAAAAATTTTTTTCGAATATTTTAAAACAATAAAATAATCGTCCTTTTCAATAAATCAATTTAAATTTCAATGCTCCCACGCATCAAAAGTCCAAAACTTAAAAATAAGTCAAGTCTCAAAAATAAAATACACGGCCCTAACCCTGTGCATTAAATTTAAATCCTCAAAATTCTAAAGTTAAAACTGAATTTGACTTCCACAAATCTTTCAAAACTATTATACAGTAATATGATCTGGTAGACAGTGGTCCGCAGACAGTGGTCCGCAGACAGTGGTCCGCAGACAGTGGTCCGCAGACAGTGGTCCGCGGACAGTGGTCCGCGGACCGTGGTCGGGCTATCTCGATACTGCCAAACTTTCCAAAACTTTCAAATACTTCCCTTTTGCACCAAGTTGTAGAGTCTTTGGTGTTGAGTCTTCCTCATTTGATAGAGATGTATCGAATCTCTAAATCTTCTTTGACAAGCAAACAAAGAAGTCAAAATAAATTCGAAAGTCTCTACGTTTCCGCCACTAAAGCAGCCCTGAACGGTTCGTGTTGCGAGTAAAGATCCTAATATCCCTATCAGTAATATTCTGAAAGATAACGTGTTATACCTAAGTAAGGTACGGTTCCACTGCTAAATACTAAGTAGAAAGTCTAGCTAAGTGAGTAAGACTATACTGTTCTGAAACTAGATTCCAGAAGTAAGTGTACTTCCCTATCCGGGCATCTCCTCGTCTTCTACTGGTTGAAGAGTTTTATAAGATCCGTAACTAGTCTAACGTTGTATCCTAGACGATCAGGTTGTCTCCGTTCCTCAGGTCTCCTAGTGTTATATCTGCGCTCCTCCCTCGGAGGGCTCTGTCTTCTTAGATCCACAGGAGAAAGCGATCCTGTTGTGTCAATGTCGTGCCCCACTGTATCATATGACATAGAACTGTTAGGGCCCATCGTTCCTTCACTAACAACCGGACTCGATGATCTTCTAGCGGCCTATCTTTCTCTAGCCGGAGTGAAAAATTCTGCAGAATTATCAACTGTTTCTACACTATCGCCTGAGGGAATGTTATGTGTGAGAGGTGTTACAGTACTAAAACTAGGATTAGTAGAATTCATATCTAGTTGTACAGGACTATTTACAACCCTAGGAGTGGAACTTAAACTAGGTTGTTTATAAATGCTAGCTGCACCATCCCTCTCCGGACGAAACCTCTTCGGATGAACCTCTCTTCTCCTTGCTACAACTGGTGCTCTTCTCAGTTGAAAATCTATCTCCTCTTCACTGTCACTATCGGAATAATCTACAAATCGGTCCGATGATTCCATTTTCAACTCAGCTTCCTTGCTCACAGTTTTCGGCACTGTAGGACTAGTCTCTAGTTTTTTAGAAAATCTGTTCCTGACATACCGTTTTAACTTACCAATGTTAAACACCTTCCTTTCTCCATCAGGCAAATCTAAACAGTACAAGTGATCGTTTATCTTCTTAGAGATCTTATACGGGCCAACCCAACGAGGACCGAACTTGTGCTTTGGACAATTTATCAAAACAAACGCTTCCTCACCTTCCTCAAAGAATGGTCCCTTAACGTGCTTATCGTGATATCTCTGTGCATAGCAAAAATCACGCTCAGCCTGGACCCTCACCTTCCTGGTGATAAACTTGAGATTCTTGTACAGCTCGTACGCTTCAACATCAAACTCATTCTCCTTCATAGGCTCTAGCTCGAAATCCTTACGATTCTCAGCTAGCAGGCTTAAAGGTGTGTTTAACTCACGACCAAACACCAACCTGTTGCTAGAATAACCTGTGTGCCGATTTCGCAACGAGTTAAGTACAAAGACCACTCTAGATAACCAAAGATCCCAATCCTGGTATCGTCCCGGTGGTAAGCTGGTTCTCAGAGCAGTATTCAACCGACGGTTTGCTCTCTCAACTCTACCTGTACTACGAGAAACGTACGGTTGGCCATGAATGTACTTGCAATCCAATGCTTGAGCTATGGTCTCGAAATACTTAGCTCTAAACCCCGGATGATTATCAGCCATCATGAACCTAGGCTGGCCAAAACGATCAATCCAAAACCTACGAATCAAGGACACGCTCTCCTTAGCTGTCTGGGTCTTAGTAGGAATAGCTACCACATAATTTGACCAACAATCAGTTATAGTCAAAATATACTTATAACCTCTAGGTGTAGCACCAACCTTCTCAGGAACTATATGATCGAAACAAATTGCTGAGTTAAATGAGTGGAACAATATGTGCTTGAGGGGTGCCTTATTGTACGCCTGAGGTGGCTTACTTGCTGCACACTTGCAACATGCTGCGATCCACAATTTGAAACATTCACCCATTTTCGGCCAGTAGAAATGTCGTTTACAGACCTCAAGACAATTTTCTACTCCAGCATGTGCAGTCTCCTGGTTATGCACCATGTCCAGGACAGATTCATGCAAGGATTCGGGGACTATGATCAACTCTCTACTTCCCTCCGGATCCCTCACTTCAGTCCAACGTCTCCTAAGTATCCCGTCCTTGATACTTATAAGATCAAACTGTTTCCAATAACTCAACAGTTCCTGAGGCAGTTTACTAGTCTGAATTGCAACAGGTTTCTCACCCTTGGTAACCCAGCTGTAGACCTGGTTTAAAATATCATCATCCTTCTGAGCCTGTTTAATCTGCTCATTGGTAGGATTAAGAAATTTGACCCCTCTCTCTAGTGAGCTTACATCACTAGTAACCGCTGAAACCATCTCCACTACTGATGCTTCCTCTGTAGGAATAGGATCAGCCTGGGTCAGACTACAATTGCAATGACGGCTATCAACCTCAGGCGTAATCTGAACAATGCTTACAATACTAGGGTCTTCACTATTTTCATCAAACAAGAACCCCGGAATCATACTGTCCTCAACACTCACCTCATTGCAAGATTCCTCAATCAGATTACTGCAATCATCATCAACCACAGTCTCGCTGCTAACCGGTACTTGCATCCTCTTAAACAGTGTCGGGTGTTTACATCTATAATGCTCACGTCTCACCCGGTTTACTCCTTCTAACGCAGCATCAAGACTAAAAGTGGAACTATGACCAATGCTCGCAACATTTTCTCGAGATTTACCATAAACCTGATACTTATACCGACTAAGTCCATCACACATCTGGTTACTCTTCCCCGAGATATGCTTCATGGTAAAAGTATAGTTAGCAAGCTCTTGAAGCTTCCTGATGACCGAAGATGACATTTTAGAAAATATTGTCGTAATGTTCAAGAGTGGCAGACAATCTGTGATAACCGTGAAGTTTTTAACGCCACGTAAGTAAACCGAGAAATGTTTCAGAGTCTGATATAAAGTCTCAAATTCAATCTGAGTTTGCGGCCATATCCGCTTGTGGTCCGGAACCTTACGAGAAAAGTACGCAATTACCCTCCTCTTACCTTTGATCCACTGAGTCAAAGTACCACCAAATGCGTGTTTAGAACCATCCAAAGTTACCTCATAACTATTTTCCGGATCACTAACCTCCGGGAATGCTAGGACAGGACTAGATATCAACATGTCACGTAACTTCTGAAATGCAATCTGGCAATCCTCGGTCCACTCGAATACCTTGTTCTTACGAAGTAACGCATAGAGCGGACGTGCTATCTCGGAATATCCCTTGCAGAACTTCTTGGAATAATTC
The DNA here is from genome assembly GCF_026151205.1 of Bolinopsis microptera. Lineage (NCBI taxonomy): Eukaryota > Metazoa > Ctenophora > Tentaculata > Lobata > Bolinopsidae > Bolinopsis > Bolinopsis microptera. Next base: position 2,897,484 of record NC_087079.1, on the reverse strand, counting down.
AACATGCCTAAAACTGATTGCAATTCAGCTCTATTACTGGGAGGTTCTAGACTCTTAATATGCTCTATACGAGAGTCGTTCATCCTGACTCCTTCCTTAGTTAGAGTAATACCGACATATTCGACCTCCTCACGTAAAAATCTGCACTTACGAGGTGTTAGTTTCAGATTACCCAACCTTAGACGAGCAAAGAGTACTGACAGTATCTGAATGTGAGACTTAACATCACGTGTGAATATCAACAAATCATCTATGAAGAATGCTAACGCATCTGATATACCCAGACCGTTTATCAACCGCATGACCATTCTAGTAAACGTAGCTGAACTAGATTTCAGGCCCATGACCATTCTAGCAAACTGATACCGTTTCTGATTGTGCATGAACGCCGTGACATGCCTGGATTCCTTGGTATACGGAACCTGGTGAAAAGATTTACTCAAATCCACTGTCGAATACAGATTCTTATCGCCCACTTTGTCTAAAATGTGGTTCAAGTTAGGCAGCTCCATCAAATCATCCTGAAGCTCTAAATTTACCATTCTCAGATCCGCAACTAATCTAGAGCGATCTCCTGATGGCACCAGGAAAAGGGGAGAATTAAAATTAGAGTGGTCAGGGCATTCCTCAACTACACCCGATCTAAGCAAACCTCTAATCTGTCTATCCATTTCCGGCTGCTGCTTAAACGGAATCCTTCTCGATGGAACCCATCTAGGCTTATAGTTATCCTTGAGCTGGAGATGTGCCTCAAAGAAATTACAACAACCTAAATCATGCTCTCCACTCGAGAAAACGGTTCTATACTCCCACACAGTCTCTCGAAGATCATTCTTGTCTTCCTCGCTAATCTTCAACTCGTCTAACTTTAACTGCTTGAAAAGACTCTCTCTATCCCATTCCTTAACTAGCGGCTCCTCGTCAGCTAGCTTGCTCACCTCTGGCACTGAACAATCAGATGATATCGCATTAACCGTTTCACAGGTTACTCTCATCACTCGCTCACCAAACTCTACTGGCTTCATCTTGCCCAGCCAGGTTCTCTTACTTATCTTCACAGGCTTATCTGTAGGATTCATGACTCTAACAGGGACCATGTTGTCCTCAGACCGTATGAGAGAGTGCGCTGTGAATATGCCAGTGCCTACAACCGTGTTAATATGAGGTTCTAACTGTCCATAAACGTCATCACGTTGACTTCTAGGTCGCAGCAATTTGCCTTGTATATGAGTGCCCGAGAGAGGTGGTATAATTACTGTCTCGTTGCATACTACCTTCATGCAGCGCTTAGTGGGTTTTGGAGGTGTTCTAAAACACGATGAACCCTTGTTAGTATACAGTAATCTATCCCTGGCATTAATATTGATCCCCTGATCAAACATCAAATCCATGCCTATCAGAACCTCTGCCTCATGAAATTCAGAAACAACAAACGTGTGTTCAAAAGATTTTCCGGCAATAACCACTGGAAGCTTAATCTGACCGAAAGTTTTTATGTCATTACCCGAAAAAGACTTAAGCTTGAGATTACACGATACAACCTTTTCAAACCTATCTATAAATCTGACAAATGATTCAGCAACTATAGAAATGGATGATCCCGTATCCACGAAGAAATTTGCTGATCTACCCGCACAATTTCCTCCAACCAAAATGCAGTTTCCCTTACTGCCACCAATCTCGTTACAATCTTCATAGTAACGTGTGTTTTTGACCGCGGGTGACCTCCTTTTAAATCTAGGGCCACCCTTTAGAAGTTTAAAGGCCCCTGATTTCGAGGTCTATATGCTCTGTTCCCACGATGCTGGCCATGACCATTCTGATATGCAGACCCTCTGTCTTGATATCTAACTCTATTCCCAGCAAATCTGCTCGGACAGTTTCTCTGAAAATGCCCACTATCACCACACTCCCAACAACCTTCTAACTGGGGGCGGACATTACGTGATCCCCGATTACTCGAACTACCCACGTAATTGCGAGCTGGCTGATAACGTGATTGACCAGGCGGGTTTCTACGATCATCATTCCTCATACCACCCCTAAAACTATTGCTAACTAGATTAGGAGTCCATGAATGGCCAGTGTGCTGGTTAACTCCCGACTGGGAAGGAGGACATTCAGGACGATAAATCTCCTGCCTAGTGTCCGTCATAACACGGTCCCGATTTTGCCCAGGTGCTGCAACTCTAGTTCTCTGGCCATTTAATTCAGAATTATTTACAGCGAAAATCGTATCCGGGGCCTGAGTGAAACCACCTGGTTCACCACCAACAGCTAACGCTATACGCTCAGTGTGGATTGCTAGTTTAACCGCCTCACTATAGGAATGTAACTGGGACTCATAAAGCTTAGTCCTTACAGCTATGTCACGAGCTCCTACAACCAGAACATGCATACAACTCTCGTCCCTTTTAGACTCGCAGTCATACCCAGCTTTCAAAGCAAGCTCCTCTATACGTGCAATGAACTGCTGGAGGTTCTCACTTGGTAACTGACGCAACGACATGAGCTCAGTTCTAAAGGCCCAAGATTGAGTAGAAGGAAACATCTCCTCTGAGTATCGCTTAACGAGAAGATCGATATTGCATTTCTCTTCCGGCCTGAGAGAGACTTTCTGCAGTGTTTCCCAAGTGGATTCACAACGAATGTATGACAACATGTACGTACTAACATCCGAACCACCACTATGCCCACATAGAATCAAATGCTCCTTGAATCGCCTGGCAAATTTGATGAAATTAGATCCAGTTTCAAAATAAGGAGGCTTGGGAGGCCTGGCACCTGTCAAATGTGGACCAGCTACTGAACTATTCAATGGGGTTATAATACTGTTACCAAAATCATCCTCGGTGTTCGCGTTTCTAAACTGAACCTGCTCGGATTTAATAACAGGATTCATAACGTGCACGTTCTCTTGAAATCTACTGCTAGAACTAGCTGGAGGGGCGTTAGTAACTGTGCTAACTGGCTTAGGCCGTGCATTATCAATCTTATCCTGCAGGCATTCTAAAGCTGAATGTAATTCCTTCAACTTATCTTCTAATTCGGAAATGCTATTGCTATCTGCACCAGGATCTAAACCCTCTATCTCCTTCATTATTTCATCAACGCTAGACTGAATCTTACCCCTTTCTAAAATCAACGTCGCCCACTCCATTTCAGCTGTATAACTATCACACATGCTAAAAAGTGAATCTAAATGTAAAAGTACACTTACAAATAGAGTAGATAAGTACTGGAACAGGCGTACTCTTCACGTTGCTGGAAAATCTTCTAGTCAAGACTTTACTTTGCTTTACTGGAACTGTAACTTCTACGTCTATCACTCCTGAGTAGATGTACGAAAAGTAAGGTTGCTAAAACTACGCAAATCTCACTGACAATCTAGGTAATAACGTACTGAAGTCTACAAGCGGCTGTAAACTAGGTGCTCGTCAAAACGATCGCACTCAACTGGAATATACAGGTACCACAAAATGTGTAGCAACACTTACCAAGTCTAGTAGGAAGTACTGAAGATCTCGAACAATCTCCACGTAATTCTTCTGCACTGCGATGTACACCGAACTTAGCTTATCAAATGAGAAACGTTAGGATCTTAAACGAAACTATACTGAATATAGGTGATACTAGAAGGATTACGAGCAAAAATAGCAACACTAAAAGTGGCCTCCAGATATAGAAAACGGAGTTTCTTAGTGTTTAGTGTATGCTAGTCAAGCTCTAGTCACGAAGCACGAACGGCAGGGCGTACCGTAAGGTAGAAATGAAACGAGTATATTAAAATGGATAATTAATTAAAAGGAAAAGTAACACAAAGTGAACGTCAACAGATAAAAACTTCCAAGTGTTCGCTCCAAACAATTGACGTGAATATAGATCACTCGACGTGTCTAATCACAAAAGATAGTGCTCAGTCAGACTGGCTATCGTCAATTAGAATCCCTTAAAATGATTAAGGGGCAACTAAGAAGTGAGCTCTCCACATTCGGCTCTCTGGGTATACTCTCAAAACTTCGTCACGCCACACTGCGTGACGGCACAACGCATTTGCTTGTACCACGTGACACGCCGTCTCGCCAATGAGCACTCCACTAGCAGTCACCCTGCGTCCGCGAGGACCAACCACAGGTCTGGCTGTTAGTCAGGTGCAAAGTGAGCGGACGGCTCGTTTCAGACAGTTAGTCTGACAGTAGGTCTGCCAGCCAACCGACTTACACTCAAAATGTGTAACTCCCAAATACGAACATATAAAACATTGGTTATTATATACCCGGAAATACATACTAAATTATACGTCCCTTAAACGTTATTCTAAAACTAAGATATCCTAAAAGATATCTCTAAATACCATATTGTCATAAAATTCGTGTTTAATACCACTTTAATGAAATATATTTGCCATTGACTTGATATTGGTCGCATAGCAAGCGATTTACAGCAACAACAGAAAATGGGAGGTCCTATTCTAAAAGTCACAGCATCCTTGGTTGGGTCTAGTCAGTCAGCACCCCTGGGTGGGCCTGTAACATTCCAAAAAGAAAAAACCTTACCTAAAACACTCAATTCAAAATATATTTACTAAAGTCCAAAGAACTTATTTCTAGCTGAATCAGTATTCTTTCTTTTAGATGTAGGGTTGACATAGACTGACACTGAGTCACTATCCATGTCGCTTGCTACGTCGTTATCCGAATCTGAAATCCTGTTAGATAATTTGATTGTGTTCAGCTGAGTAGATGCTGTTTCATTTATTTCATCGTTATCAGCTATAAGTTTTTGAAACTGTCTTAGCACTTTTTCATGTTTATTGATTGTCCATTCCATTTCTTCGTAGAAATCTCGTAGCTGATAAATGGCTGTTTGTAAATTCTCAATAGACGCATCGTGGTTATCTATATCATTTGGATCATGATCATGGATAAGAGGGTTTTCCGATGGTATACTGCATTGTATTTGTTCGTCAATATTTTCCGCTTCCGAATTGTTGCTAGATAAACTTGACGCATAAGGATGCACTCTGTAACGATGACTAGCCAAGCTTGAGGACGTTTTGTAACTTTTGTTGCACTTCTGACATTGGTGTTTTCGTGATTCCAATTCCATATATTAATGATTCGTCAAAACTTGCTGACTTTTTTTTGGCAAAACTAGTTAAATGCAGGCAATGTATGCTCTTGCTAACAATTAAAACAGATCAATTTTGTATAAGATTCGTTGTATTTATAGCTTTTAAAAAGATGTTATCCAAGAAAACAGATAATAACACAGCTTCACAATATTATATGATCATAATATAATCGTCATATGATCATCAAATGATTTTCCTACTCAACAATTTTGATGACTCAACTAATGGTGATATCATCACATTTTTATAATGATATGATCATCATATTATATGATCATCATATTATATATGATCATCATATGATCATCATATGACCGTCTTATGATTTTCGTTCTCAACAACCTTGTGAACAGAGACAAAAAAAAATGATGGGAGCAAATCTGACGCTGCCATAAGCTAGAAAATTTGAGGTTAGTGATCTGTAAATTACAAGTTACGTAAATAGATTCGTTAACATTGCGATGATATTAAGGTAAAAAATTTAGATAAATAAAAGATCGCAAAACAGTCTTGAACTATTTACTCATTATAAACACATGTATAGTTCATTGTATTTTATAATTCTTCCTCATTCACTTGGTCTGCTGCATGCATCAGATTCATCGGGGTAATGTCGTCAACAGTTCTATGGCAGGTGAATTCTTGTCGAAAGTGCGAAGATATCAGCTTGAAAGCTTCGCGAATCAGAGGATTAGATCTGCCTATGATACCCACTACCAACAGTATAGCTGCAATATACCAGTAGTTTATGCTATGAATCTCGAAGCTGGGGTTCCCAGTGCATTCTAAGTTAACTTTTTCCTCCACAAACTGGGGTGATATTAAAACGTAATCCTTAAAGTTCATTGCAGTGAAGCCGTCATCTTTCTTCATTTTCTTCATTATTTTATCATTAACTATGTGGTCCACCCAAGAAAAGCGGAAGCCTTTATCTGTTAGCTTCGTCTCGTAAATTGCAATACGATCTTCTTGTGCACATCGGAGGTGAAGAGTGCTGTTTACTCGAAATAAATGAGCAGTTTGATTTTCTCCTTCAAATATGAAATAATCTTGAGTAAAATTATCGTTCACTTTAAAGTCAACGGTGAACGAAAGGGTAGTAACTGTCACAAGTAACAAGGTAAAGTTCATTTTGTTTTGTTGCAGGGGTAACAACTGGAGAACACTGGTTATATTTATAGTATAGAGTAACGATTATACGAGTTTCGTGCAAGCTTTATTGAGTCATTGATGATTGAGAATAGATTTGCGTAAAAAGAAACTACAGTACCCTCACGGAAAGCTGGCATATCGAGCTTTATGTGTAATTTTAATACAGTTTCGACTTTCGAGCTTTTAGCTGTAGCTTTTCGCAAGCAGGATCTAATCACATTTCTATAATGATATGATCATCATATGATCATCATATGATCATCATATGATCATCATATAATCATCATATGATTTTAGTTCTCAACAACCTTGTGAACAGTGACCAAAAAAAATGATGGGAGCAAATCTGACGCTCACCATTTCTGTATTATATAATATATAAGATGTCAGCGCAATTTCTTAATTCTCCCGATGTTAGAATCAGTCAACAAAATATAATGTTAACGTAAGGGTAAAACAATATGCATGCATTTTCATTGTTCATTGGCCATTTTGTCCTCACTTTTCATCTGCTTGTTCGGTTACATCCATAAGAACCGTTGAGGTGATGTGTCGAAGATCATGTTGGGTCATCATTTGGTGAAAGTAAGACATAATTATCGTGAAAATTTCTCGAAATCGAGGATTTCTCCTGCTGATCATAGCACCAGTTATCACTATAGCCACAATGAACCAGTAGTTTACACCATGGAACTCGAAGCTGGGATTAACTGTGTAGTCTAAGTTTGTGTCCTCAAACTGGGGAGAAATTAAGACAAAATGATCAAAGTCCATCTCAGTGAAGTTTTCATCTTTCTTCGTTGCATTCATTGCTCGATTGTCAATCATGAAATCAAGCCACGAAAAGCGGAAGTGATCATCTGTTAGGCTTGCTTCATATAATGCAATCCGATCCTCTTGCATGCAGCGTAGATATAGTGTACTGTTTTGACGAAACAAATGAGCGGACTGATTTACACCTTCAAAAACAAAGAAATCTTGATTACTGTTCATTGTTTACTTTAAAACGCACGGTGAATGAAAGAGTAGAAACTGTCGCTAGAAGCAAGACAAAATTCATGTTTCGTTGATGTGAGTAAGCATCTGACGGACACCGGTTATATTTATAGCACCGAGTAGTGATTATACGAGTTTCGGGCAAGCTTTATTGAGTCGTTGATAATCGAGAATAGATTTGCGACTTGATTTCTTTTACTCAAAAGTAGCTTTTTTGCGTTGGTCCTAGATGCCGACTGAATTTTTTCCACTAAAGATCTTTGTTCGTCAGTTACCTTATCCCTTTGCGGTTGACAAATTGGTATAATACCATAACTCAGGGAGAAAAAAAGGTTTTGCAAGGTGGGAGATGATCTTGAACTAATGTGTCCCACTGATGATTTTTCACAAGACGTTGAATTTTAAAAATCTCTTCCATGGTAGTGCAATTAAAAATAGCCTTTATTAGAGGGTTTACATCCAAATCTTCATCGTCTTGAAGCGATTTGATATAATCCTTAAGTTTCTTGATTTTTTCTTGACAGTCCTTTTCCATCTCAGCCAACTCTGTTTTATGTTTTTTAACGATATCGTCAGCATCATCTACAAAACCTTTAATTGTTGCTTTAAGACGAGCGACTTCAGTCTCGCATTTTTCTTTTGCACTATTTAGTTCGTACTGTAATGTTTGCAACTCATCTTTGCAGAGACTATCTTTGACATCTTCCAGGTCGGATAGTTGCTTTTCGTGCCTTTTTTTGAGCAACTCAATTTGTTTGTTGTATTCCACCCGTTGAGATTCTAATCTGTTGCTTAGTTCCGATCTATGTTCCGACAACAAGCGATCGTTTTGCCGCTTGACTTTAATCTTGGCGTTTTTACCATCTCTGATGCAATCTTTGTAAAGCTGTCTATAATCTTTAGCTCTATCCCACCGATCCACAATTGTCAGTCCGGGATCTCTTTGATCATCACCATCACTGTCATCTTCATCTTTCACTTCATCGATAATTTTTAGGCCATCATCATTTTCATCATTTTTTGGTCGCTTTGCATCATATTCATCGATCACCGTAAGATCAGGATCTAATTGTGGGTCAGGTTTTTGATTACTAGAAGGATGATTTTTTCCACGATCGGAGCCCAATTTTCGTTTTCTACCCGAAGTTGCATCATTGTTATGCCCGTGATTAACCAGAACAAGACTGGGATTACCATGTACCGTTTTTTTGTGCATGTAAAGCTTGGCATTGCTTGTGAAGGATGATGTACAATACTCGCAAATTAAAGACATTATTTATGTATGTTACTTTGAGAACGTTCTCTATTTATACCATCGCGAAATTTAAAATTACCTTATTTCTCTGATGGACTTACAGGCGCTATATACAGATCCTAAATTTCATGCAGCCTTTACTGGCATTAATCGCTTCTACAAAGCTGTCAGGTCACGTGACCCCACCATCACCCTAACAGATGTTAAGAAGGCTTTGAGAGGAATTGATACGTACACCTTGCACAAGCCTGTTAGCAGACCTCCACTGTTTCGGAGAGTGTACACAAAAGGTATAAACTATCTTTATGAGATCGATCTGGTGGACATGAGCAAGTTCAAGAGCGAAAATGATGGACACACTTTTCTTATTTGCATCATTGACACCTTCAGCAAGCGAGCTTGGGTTTTCAAGCTTAAATCTAAAAGTGCTAAATCTATCGTTGATGTTATGAGACCCTTTCTTCGAAGAAATAAACCTTCTAAAATTTCCTTCGACCAAGGAACTGAGTTTCGGAATCGTTTATTTCTACCGCTGCTGAAAAAAACACAAAATCAAGTATTATCACGTCTTTTCAGACCGAAAGTGTCCAATAGTTGAAAGATTTAATCGAAATTTGAAAGGAAGAATGTATAGGTACTTCACCAGTCGTGGATCTCATCGTTATGTGGACATATTGCAAGACATAGTACGTGCTTATAATACAACTCACCATCGAAGTATAGGTATGAGACCGATAGATGTAACCAAGAGAAACGAGCACATTGTGCGAAGGAATCTGTTTCCACCTGTGGTAAAGAAAAGAAACACTCAAAAATTAAGTTTAGGTTGGAGACACCGTTCGTATCACCAGGAAGAAAACTACATTTCAGCGTGGGTTCGATCAAACCCATGGATATGAAGTATACTCGGTTTCCTCAATCGTTAAAAGCTACCCGCCCAATTACAAACTGATTGACTATAAAAACAATCCCATCATTGGTAGTTTTTATTCCAGCGAAATTCAACTTGTGGACAAGAGTAACAACGTTTGGCCTATAGAAAAGATTGTGAACCGTCGCAAAAGGAGGGGTAATATTGAGTATCTGGTCAAGTTTCAAGGTTATCCCGACGAGGCCAATAGTTGGATCCCTCAACAGGAACTTTTCAACATCTAAGCTCAGAAATGCCGATAAAATTTCAAGCTTCCCGCAACGCCATTGTTCATGGTTGCTCGGGATCGGGGAAGACACAATTTATCCTTGAGATGATACGACAGAAGTTGATTCATCCATGGCCTAACAACGTATACTACATGTATAACATAGAACAGGACTTTATGCGAGAATGGAATGAAGTCGAGAGTCAACCGATAAAATTCATCAAGGGTTTAGATTTCGCTCAAATGGACACTAATCAAAGTTCTGTTCTTGTCATTGACGATTTAATCCTAACGGGACGAAATAAGGAAGTTGCAGAAGTGTTCATTTTAGGTAGTCACCATCGTAAAATATCAACATTTTACCTCACCCAGAACCTATTTCCAATTGTCCGCTTTTTCGTTTGATGTCATCAAACGCGCACTATTACGTCTGTTTTCACAGTCAAAGGAATACTAGACAGGTGAACACATTAGCTCGACAGATATATACAGGCAAAAATGTATACCGGATTATGAACAGTTATATAAAAGCTTCAAAGAGTCACAGAGGCTTCATTGTTATTTCGTTTGCACCAGAGTTACCCTGAAGAGCTCACTGTGATAACGGACTATTGGTCATGGTTTCCAAGCGTCTTTCTGTAAAGCAGGCTCAATTGTTAAATCAACACCGTTACATTCTTGGAAAGCTAGCTAAAGCCTCCGTCAAGAATCGTAAGCAGATTCTTATTAACGCCCCTGCTGATTTGTTCAAGGCTCTGAATCTTATATTTACGCTTCTCGACAAGCAAAATTTGACACTTTCCAAGACACAGGAAGCAAATATTAAGAAGCATAAGCGTTTCATTAGATCTGCGAGCGGGATGAAACCTGGTTATATAAAAGAAAGGGTCATTCAAAGAGGAGGTGCTCTATCTGCTATTTTATCTGCAGTTCTCCCGGTTGTGGGTGGACTATTGAAATCAGTCTTTTGACATGTCTCGTTATGTGCTTGTTCCAAAGATAAAAGGCGAAGAAGAAGACAAAGTTGCGCTCATCCCCACTGAGGGGATAACTGAACAAATAAAATCGGTAATGCTTCCAGCGGGACTTGCAATCTCACCTCCGTCAGTAGTAAATTCCGTATTAGGAAGAACTCTACTGATCAGGTTAGCAAAGACCAATATCGGACGAAGCAAGGATGGATTTGTAACTGTCGGTAAAAGATTCAAGATGAATATACGATTTGATGAGGTAATCGCATACATTTGCAAAGGGAAATTTTCTGAAAAATATTAAGATTTCTATATGATTTTAAGACAGCAGGCCATAACATTTTAGGGCAGTGGGTATATTACTATATTGGTATATTTTTTGGTAAAGCTTATATTTTTTTAGAACTATTAAATCCTAATTCGAATTTTTTATTAACGTTTGGCATTACTTTTTTTGATTTTATTTCTAAAGAAGACAAACACTATTAAACTTTTATTTGAAAAAAATTCAAGTAATATTGTTTAAAAACATATTATACATCGTTAGTTTTACTTCACAAAGCACCTGCGCCTCGGCGCAGGGTCTCTATAAGCTATAAAAATAATCTTGCAAAATCTTGGAATATCCCGCGGAGATCTCCCAAACATCATTGTGCATCTTGAATATGGACCGCAAACAAAATAACTACAACCCCACTAATTATATTTGTATAGAGTAGAAATGTCAAATTAAAAAAAAGGAACTTGGATCGCTAAAACTGCTTACTATATCAAGCACTATTTTGTCATTCTTTCTAAAATCTTTTGTATAGTCACTCAAAAATCCCTGTACACCTAAGCCAATCGTCATAGAAAAAATGAAATGTATGCAAAATAGCCCACAAGATGTGCTTTTAGCAGATTGCACGCGTGTGGTCACAAATCTGACTGTTTTAAACTTTTGAGTTAACCGTCTGTAATGATTAGGAAAGCTTTCATCTCTAGGATCTCTTGAAAAGCTGTCAAAGAATAGAATCGTGTCTCCGTTAACCACCCAGGCATTCCAATGTTCTCCGGCTTTGTGGTGTTCATCAGAGTTGGTGATAAATGTATAAAAATTTCTCCTCGTCTTGGGTTTCATGCAGGCTGGATATGCCCCAAGAAACGATTGTCTAGTGACTGCATTACTTTGCAGTATTCTGTTAATTTCTCTTGTGTTCAGACCTCTCATTCGATGATGTGTATTTGTCGATCTTTGTCAATCTGTATCTGTCTATCGTGAACTGCATAAACAATGAGCACCATGTCAGCCGGAATGTCCGTATTTATTCCTAGGTCAATTTCCAGATAGGTTGAAGATTTATTCTGAAGATTCAGATGATTTTCTGACAGACTAGTCTTATCAGCTCCAAAACTTATTGCTACCATGAAGTTTAGTAGAAAGTTATCACTGTTGATGAGACAATCGCCTTTGAGGGATTTGCCCAGTGTTGTGTAAAGCTGGCGTATGTAATCTCCAAATTCTTCATAACGAATGACATCATCAACGCCTCTCTCAACAGTTTTTACTTCCAGCGATTCCTTGAAATAAGGAGACCCATCCAAATAAAAGTTGAATCGCTTAAACGGTATGAAAGTATATGGATTTGCCAACATGCTTGACCCCTCAAAACTGGAACTCTTTTGCAAGCAGAAGAAAGCAAATGGAGGGACCTTGTCATGAAATATATCTGTCAGCCTAATGATTCTCCCGGCATTTTGAATCGGCTTTATCAAAATCTCGGGCCTAGTAATAAAGTACGATGCCGGGACTGTTGTCAATTTATCCTCAATTAGCTGGAGAATCGAATCCCGAGCTCTAATATAGGTGACATTTAAATAACAGTCCTCAATCACCACACTGTAGGGTGCATTAGCCACATTAGAAAGCAACAAAAAACTATCATCGTTCTTTGTTAAACTTATTCTAATGTCCATATTGGTCGGTAAACACTTGGATGTGTTAAACAGAGGACAATGCAACTTCGAGCATAGGGTAACACTTTGCCCTCGATTGATTCGTCTACTGCGCTCGCTTGCAGCAGGATTGCCCTTAGATGGTAACCATGCAACGTCGATAATTTCCCACGTACGAGTTGCAATTCTTCGGATAACCCCTTCGTCTTCATGTCCAAGAGCTCTAGCCACATCATTGATCGTTTCTTGTCTAGTAAAATTAGCATCCCACAGTTTTTCCTTGACAGCTTCAAGAGCAGCAGCTTGTTGTGTTTCGTTTAATTCGTCAGGCATAAGATCCCGTAGAGCATCTTCTACATCCGGATTCCAAGTCCAAAATTTTCGCTCTGTTTCTTCCAGTTCCTTGTGATAACCTTCATCCATTTTCCACATCTCATTATAGAAGAGATAATTAGACCGTTTTGTTTCCGAATTGAGAACATGATTAAAAAATGTTACATACGGATAAGAGTTGTGCATGCTTTGTGTTACATCAGTCCTTGTACCAATCTGAACATCGAGTTGGGTCCAGAGACTATTTGCGAAATTGTTGATGACAGATAAATCTTTTTCGCCTTTTTGCAAGTCTTGCCCATTTTTTTGAATTTTAACCTTGGTAACGATATGAATATCGCTTAACATCCCCTTATTTTGAGCAGGAAGATTAAATGCAATCGGTGAATCCTGGTTGAAAATGTTCGTGACCGGCCAACATCTCAAATCGTAGCTTTCCTGTACAGCCACCTGCGTCGGAAGGGTGCTCCACAACAAAAGGGAGCTCGATATTGACTCCTGACTGTTTAGAAACTTTGCCATTTTGAACGTCTTCTCTTTTTGTGAGGACGATGTGCAACTCTAGTTTGTCCTCTCTTAGTGCTAGTTTTTGTGGTTGACCTGGCTATTGCTTCAATACCTTTTTTAGCACCCGCTGTAATTAGCTCCTTGCCTGCTGCAGAAATGTGCGGGCTAGCTATCTTGAGCCCTCCTTTTATAGCTGAACCTAGGAACGGAATAGCATTCTTCATGATGCTACCAAAAAATGATCCGAGTCCCTCACCGTTCTGATTGTATATGTATCGATCAATGTCGCCGCCTGATCCATTTTGTACAATAACAGGATGTGCTTTATCACGAAGCGTGCTTGGGTCATATTCCTCCATTTTTTAAGTGATCGAAAAAACTAACACTTCCGATCGTATTTATAGCTGCTTCGTCTGTAACGTGATGATTGTTTTGATCTTTGGTTCGAAAGGTACAAACTCACCATCCATATTTCGGATTTCTAGGATGATCTTCGAAAATTCCTTCACCTCTATTGGAACAAAATTCGGCTGTGTGAACTCATAATAGGAACAGTGGGCTTTCAATGAAATTGGTAACATGTTCAGAACCCTCGATAGTCTACCATTGATATAAGAGTTCTCAACAATGTTGACGTACAGAAATGCTGGCTCCAAGTTAAGATCGAAATTTGTATTTTTAACGGTGACTTGTTTGGTTGTTTCAAGTTCATCTCCTATTCCTAGCATTGTCCAGAGAACACCGTACATATCGGTTGTCAAGAGCTTCATGTTATGAACGCTGGCTTGAAGTAGCTCTTTGCGCAGAAAGACATCTAGTCGGGGCTTTTCAAATTCTGACACGTCAGCCCACACATGCCTCTGAAAGCTTTCTGAAATTGCTCTCATGACAGCTGCAGTAGAAGAATAATGTCCAATCGGTATTGTTACACTGCATATCTCCTCAGTCCAGCTTACATTAAAGCGCACTTTATTGTTGCTATTATTGATATTATACACTTCTCCGTGAAAAATGGAAGTGATGGCTAGACCAACATCTTTTTCAATTTTCACGGGCTTGAGCTGAGTTTGCAGCTTCGCCTGGTTTCCATTTAACCCTCCGACAATGACAATAGTGTTCGGTGTATCCATCTTAACGTGATGGATCATGATGCAGCTATTTATAGCATCGATTTTAGCTTTAGTTGAAAAGAACCAACCTAAAATTGGGATGAAATCAAATTTCATTGATGCAGTGAAATGTTTTTTTTTTTGTAAACTTTGATGTAGTTTACCAGATTTACACAATTTCCGTTATACAATCTTTAATTTCAGTACAACGTTTCCATTAGGGTAAAACTTTATTTTTTCACCGTTCAAGTCATGCAATAAAATAGTTAGTCCTGCCAAAGTCTCCACACTAAATTCGTGAAACATCGGGTTTCTGATTTCAATTAAATCTTGCTCGCGTTTTGTTTCCAACTGTAACACATCAAGACATCGAATTGGCCAACTGGAAAGGTTGTTTTCGTTATCTCCAATGACGGTGCTGTCTTTTACGTGGTCACATTTGATGACAGCCGTCATAGTCTCCCCTGCATTGAGACCATCTTTCACCAGTCTCTTTGCACGCCCTTGTCCCCGGCGTTGAATATAGGGATGGCAAAGACTGACGAGTGCAACCTTCTTACCTATGACATTCAGTGTATTACGAAAACGAACTTTCAGTTCTGCGCTAGAAGAAACTAAAACAATTTGTCCAGGTGGCTCCAGTATGAAAAATTGCAACAAGCGATAGTGGGTTAATGATAAACTGATTATTCTAGGGGTACTTATATAACGTTGTTTATGTTTAACTTCACGATTATGATTATATTTGTTATTTACAGACCATTGCCCTAAAATTTTCGAGGTTGTGGCAATGTCAGATTTGCCACATAATTTCAAGTCATTGTTCACAAAGTTGTTGAGAACTAAAATCATCAGACGATTATATTATGATCAATGATCATATGATGATCATATGATGATCATATGATGATCATATGATGATCATATCATTATAGAAATGTGATTAGATCCTGCTTGCGAAAAGCTACAGCTAAAAGCTCGAAAGTCGAAACTGTATTAAAATTACACATAAAGCTCGATATGCCAGCTTTCCGTGAGGGTACTGTAGTTTCTTTTTACGCAAATCTATTCTCAATCATCAATGACTCAATAAAGCTTGCACGAAACTCGTATAATCGTTACTCTATACTATAAATATAACCAGTGTTCTCCAGTTGTTACCCCTGCAACAAAACAAAATGAACTTTACCTTGTTACTTGTGACAGTTACTACCCTTTCGTTCACCGTTGACTTTAAAGTGAACGATAATTTTACTCAAGATTATTTCATATTTGAAGGAGAAAATCAAACTGCTCATTTATTTCGAGTAAACAGCACTCTTCACCTCCGATGTGCACAAGAAGATCGTATTGCAATTTACGAGACGAAGCTAACAGATAAAGGCTTCCGCTTTTCTTGGGTGGACCACATAGTTAATGATAAAATAATGAAGAAAATGAAGAAAGATGACGGCTTCACTGCAATGAACTTTAAGGATTACGTTTTAATATCACCCCAGTTTGTGGAGGAAAAAGTTAACTTAGAATGCACTGGGAACCCCAGCTTCGAGATTCATAGCATAAACTACTGGTATATTGCAGCTATACTGTTGGTAGTGGGTATCATAGGCAGATCTAATCCTCTGATTCGCGAAGCTTTCAAGTTGATATCTTCGCACTTTCGACAAGAATTCACCTGCCATAGAACTGTTGACGACATTACCCCGATGAATCTGATGCATGCAGCAGACCAAGTGAATGAGGAAGAATTATAAAATACAATGAACTATACATGTGTTTATAATGAGTAAATAGTTCAAGACTGTTTTGCGATCTTTTATTTATCTAAATTTTTTACCTTAATATCATCGCAATGTTAACGAATCTATTTACGTAACTTGTAATTTACAGATCACTAACCTCAAATTTTCTAGCTTATGGCAGCGTCAGATTTGCTCCCATCATTTTTTTTTGTCTCTGTTCACAAGGTTGTTGAGAACGAAAATCATAAGACGGTCATATGATGATCATATGATGATCATATATAATATGATGATCATATAATATGATGATCATATCATTATAAAAATGTGATGATATCACCATTAGTTGAGTCATCAAAATTGTTGAGTAGGAAAATCATTTGATGATCATATGACGATTATATTATGATCATATAATATTGTGAAGCTGTGTTATTATCTGTTTTCTTGGATAACATCTTTTTAAAAGCTATAAATACAACGAATCTTATACAAAATTGATCTGTTTTAATTGTTAGCAAGAGCATACATTGCCTGCATTTAACTAGTTTTGCCAAAAAAAAGTCAGCAAGTTTTGACGAATCATTAATATATGGAATTGGAATCACGAAAACACCAATGTCAGAAGTGCAACAAAAGTTACAAAACGTCCTCAAGCTTGGCTAGTCATCGTTACAGAGTGCATCCTTATGCGTCAAGTTTATCTAGCAACAATTCGGAAGCGGAAAATATTGACGAACAAATACAATGCAGTATACCATCGGAAAACCCTCTTATCCATGATCATGATCCAAATGATATAGATAACCACGATGCGTCTATTGAGAATTTACAAACAGCCATTTATCAGCTACGAGATTTCTACGAAGAAATGGAATGGACAATCAATAAACATGAAAAAGTGCTAAGACAGTTTCAAAAACTTATAGCTGATAACGATGAAATAAATGAAACAGCATCTACTCAGCTGAACACAATCAAATTATCTAACAGGATTTCAGATTCGGATAACGACGTAGCAAGCGACATGGATAGTGACTCAGTGTCAGTCTATGTCAACCCTACATCTAAAAGAAAGAATACTGATTCAGCTAGAAATAAGTTCTTTGGACTTTAGTAAATATATTTTGAATTGAGTGTTTTAGGTAAGGTTTTTTCTTTTTGGAATGTTACAGGCCCACCCAGGGGTGCTGACTGACTAGACCCAACCAAGGATGCTGTGACTTTTAGAATAGGACCTCCCATTTTCTGTTGTTGCTGTAAATCGCTTGCTATGCGACCAATATCAAGTCAATGGCAAATATATTTCATTAAAGTGGTATTAAACACGAATTTTATGACACCTTTGCCGTGACAAAAAATGAATGCCAAAAGTCATGTTTGACTTCAAAATATCACATTTCACTGCATATATTCATTTTGACATGGGTAAGATCTGCTTTTATCAAGTAGAGGTCAACTTTTTCAAGACCCGCTTTCTAAATTGAGACTTTGAGAGGCACCATTGCTGGCATCCTTGCCATTATTATTATATTGCATGTTAAATTTTATCATTGCGAAGTGTTCTGTAGTTTTTTGAGAACGGGTTTACCTGAAATTCCAATCATTACATATCTTATCATATCAAATATATTTAAATAACGTTACATTAATTTGATGAGTTTATTTGTTTTTGCAGAACACTGTATGATCATGTGTCATCACAGTATTAGATCTCGGTGAGAGATAGATCTAGAGCTACAGAACGTTAGTATATCAAATACAGTGCAACTTTGCAGAATCTACTTAAGTATGTTAATTCGATGCGTCAACACAGGTTAACTCAAAGTACATGGTGTTTTATCTCTAAAATCACGTGTCTCATTCACTACTCAACTTCAATGTAACAAATATAATCATCACACGTAAACGATAACATTAATTTGATCACGTACAGAACTTCATCTACACTTGCAAATCACGTGACGTACACAATAACATTAATAATTTGATAAGAAGAGTATCAAACACCCTTACAAGTCACGTGACAGACGTTATCCGTTCATATTGGCTAGCTAGTGTCACATTGTTCAATTACTAGTGTATGAATCAATTAACAATGCCAGCTAGTATCACATTATTCAATTACTAGTGTATGAATCAATTAACTTGTCAGCTAGTATCACATTGTTCAATTACTAGTGTATGAATCAATTAACACTGCCAGCTAGTATCACATTATTCAATTACTAGTGTATGAATCAATTAACTTTGTCAGATAGTATCACATTATTCAATTACTAGTGTATGATTCAATTAACATTGCCTTAGTTCATTCAATTACGAGTGTATGATTCAATTAACATTGCCTTAGTTCATTCAATTACGATGATTCAATTAAATGTGCTCGCCTCTATACAGAACCCTTATCTATACCCTACTTGTATCTTCTCTATCTTTCTAATAAGTTATCATTTAGCTTTTGATATCAACTTACTCGTCCGATCAGAAATCAGCAATGTCCAAACTATTAAATCAAAGTTCTAAACAAGGGATAGTTTAAAAAACAACGCCCAAGTCTAATCTTTCCCAAAAACAAAAACTAAAAATTAAAAACTTCATTGCAAATTCCGCCAATATCTCTTGTCATAACTCAAATTACGGAGATAATGCAGGTCAAAGATATTATTCAAATAAAGATTTCTTTTACATGGTAAGTCCAGTGTATTGATGGCAAAAATGAGGGAAGAAAACGCTGGTCCGTCAATAGGACCCCGCAAAACATGTCCTAACATTCTCCACCGACTACGGGCCACTTTTTCTGACAATGGTTCAGCATTGCAGCGTTTATACAAGTTTTTGTTGGAGATGACTAATGGGTACTTTATATTCAAAATAGTGCGAAGATGTCTGCGGTGAACAACATCTAGTTTTTCAAGGATTATTTTGGGGACGGCCCAACAGGATGAGTTGTACATAAGAACCGATACGACTAAAGCATTATACAGTATTAGACGTTTGTTTAGGGGCAGTTTATCACTCCAGGCCTTCTTGTAATTGTTAAAGGCAGCATATCCCAGGTTTATGCGACGCTGAATATCAGCTTTGCTACACAAGACGGACCCTAGAGTGATACTTTTCCTCCATGCTTCATTCCCCGACACTAATTTTCCATCACTGTCGACTTCACCCGTACTAGCTAAATAAACATGAGTGAAGTCCGTTTTGTCTTCATTGACAAAGAGGTTCCATTTCTCGAGTATAGCTGTTGCCTGGGGCAAAATTGCTCTCAAGTTGTCTTCCTCTTCATCATTGAAGTCAACATCATCAGCATATTCAGTGTCAAGTGGAAGGCCAGCAATAGTAATCGGGGGGATCGGCCTATCTAAACTGATTGTTATAGTCCATCTAAGTTCATTCAAAGCACCAGCCAAGACAAGGGTGAACAGACAGCCGGATAGACAGTCACCTTGGAAAGCTCCAAGGAGACTTAAAAACTCAGCTGAAAGAACTCCATTTACCTTCACCCGTAGCTTTGTGTTGGACAACAACAACCGGACAATCCTCAGCTCATCCTCAGTACAGCCACACAGTTTCAGGAGTTCAAGAATCGTAGTGCGTTTGATCGTGTCAAACGCACTAGACATATCAATGCCCATGCGATGATACTCCCATTTCTTCCTTTGGACAACTGACAGTAGAACTCGCTAACACCAAACAATATCAGCACAAGAACGAGCGCGTTTGTATGCACACTGCCATGGACCAGTGAAGGCGTTCACTTTTTCTTCTATCCTTTTAAGAGTAGCCATAGACAGAATTTTTCTGGCTGCATTGGACAAGGTGAGTGGACGTAAATTCTTCAGAGGACCAATAGGTTTTTTTGGCTTCTGTAAGGGTGTTATAGTAGCCTCACCAATGGAAATGGGGAAAGTATGTGTCTCGAAACAACTGTTTATGATTCCAGCATAATGTTCATGGACTGTACTATTAGAGTACTTAATTAGCTCGTTGGGTATTCCATCGGGACCATTTGCCCTCCCATTTTTCAAGCTAGAGGTGGCTGCATGTATTTCAACTCCAGTAAAAGGGACATTGAGAGCACGTGGTAGACCCTCAAAAGGCTCGAGAGGTTGCTCATTGCGAGTCAGCTGTTTTTCGAGATAGTCTCTAACAACAGAAGCTTTCATGTCGTCAGATGCAATCAAACAGCCATTTTCATCATGAACACCAATCGAGTTATTAGGTGGTTTACTTTTCTGAAGATGTCTTACTGCTTCAAACATTTTCCTTGAATCGTTTGTGTTAGTAATATCACTATAGGTCTGATCAGCTTGAGCAGACCTCACTTCAACTAATCTTTTCTGGATACTATTAGTGAGGTGGTTGATGGATGACCTCAATGTAGTTCGATCAAGAGATCGACTATTGTTAAGTAGCTGTCGGAGATCGTGACGCTTTTCAACAAGCTCTTTGAGAGTGTCATCACTGCTGTGATGTTTCAAGCGAGCTTTAGGTTTTGGGCCGATGGAAACATTGGCAGCATCACGAATATGAGACATAAGATTTTGAAGGTCGGCATTTGGATCGTTGCTGGTCACAAAATTTGAGAACTTGCCTTCAAGGGCCAAGTGATATTTATGTTGCATATCTTTGTTGCTTACAAGTTCTGATATATTATAAGAAGGAACACGACGTTGTTTAGGTTTGAAACAAAGATGAATGTTGCTGAAATTGATGCGAGCAATGACAAGTCTATGATCTGAAAATGTTTTAGTACCAGCATAAGTTCTTGATTGAGTCAAAAGACACTTAGATCTATTTCGGCATAGTATGTAATCTATTTGAGAGTATACAGGCAGTGTCTTCTTACTGTACCGACCAGCCGACCAATCCTTCCGCCAACCAGTAAATGATGTAACACGTCTGCTAGGTTGTATAAAACTAGTGTTCACAGCAAACAGATTATTTTCTGAGATAAAATCCAGTAATCTAGAACCATTTTCGTTCCTTACTCCCATTCCGTATTTCCCCATATATCTACCAAAACCCTGTTCAATATCAGAAGGGGATAATTTACCCAGTTTTGAATTAAAGTCACCCAGAAATTGCAACTCCACATTAGAGGGTACATTCTTGGCCTCTCTTAGCTGCCCATAAAAGTTATCCAAAACAACTGGAATTTTTACGGACTAGCCCCTGATGTGGACAGTAGGCATTGATCACCCTGCAACGTAGGGGTGTACCGCTACGTGAGGGGATGCAAATATCGACATAGCATACCCGGTCACTGATGTACTTCCAGCGAACCACATAGTTCATCATGCGAGGACTGATTATAAAACCCAAGCCTCCATGGCGACTATCCAACTGCTCGAACAGAAACAAGTTAAAACCGTTGCGCAAAACAAGGCTGTCTGATTCGGTGACTTTAGTTTCCTGCAGAGCGCAGATGTCGACATTGTACTTTTCACAGTCTAATCCTAGTAACTCACGTTTACTATGTAAGCTATCATCTTGCTGAACACCGAGCCCACGGATGTTAAATGTGGCGAAGCTGATCATTAATGCAATGGTTGTTGATACAAATGATTTCTTCTTCGGGTTAAATATGTTGGAGTTGGCGTCACCACCGTCTCCACCGCTGACATTACTCGAACGGACCATCTAAAAATGTCCAAACTATAAAAATAAAAGCTTTTCACTACCAAGTTTGTGCATCCAGTTAATGCCAGTGTAATGCTCATTCAAAGTTCAATATCTCCCTCGCCGAGCTTCCTATGTCCAGTGTCCGATCTCAGTTGCACCAGATCCTCAGGAGTGGAAGGTATTGGTTTGTTAGTACTATCAGAGTTAAAGTACGCCAGGAATGCAGCGAAGGATGCAATACCCCCGAATATCGCCAGGACGATTCTAGCATTAATGGTGTTGTAGAGCAGCGTCATCTTGGGTCCGATAAACGCACCTACCCTGGCAGAGGCAGAACCCATGCAGAATATCATCCCTCTGTGGGAAGTAGGGGACAGCTCCTTGGTTAGGAGTATCACTGAACCCCACCCACCCCCGATGAATAGTGATGCAAGTAGACATACCACGTGATCAAGATTCCAACCGCCAGCAAGATGAACCCCATAACTGGGAATAGAGATGAAGAAGAGTGCAGCGATCCCAGCAAAACATATCACCACAGCTTTCTTTCTCCCGAAGAAGTGTATGATGAAGTAGTTCATCCCGGACACGTCAGATATGAGACCTCCGAGGGAAGCGAAGAGAATGCTGCTGTAGATATCTGCTCCTAGCTTACCCCAGCTGAAGTTGAGACCGTAGTACACGCAAGATATTGCCGCCCAACATACTAGTAGGATAGCTGTGTTTTTCAGCATCACGGGATATTTTATGAAGTCTTTGATTTGTCCGAGGATGTTCTTGTCGTAATCTTGGTATGTCAGCTTTGTGTCGTCTGATATTTCTTTGGTGTTGAAGATCTTTGACAGCTTCTTGAATGTTACCCTTGCTTCTTTCTCTCTTCCTTTAACGAGGTGAAATCTGGGTGATTCTGGGTAAATGAAGACTGCTACAGCGGTGACAGCGAAAACAAGTCCTAGAACCAAGTAGATGTGGTGCCAATCCCTCATGCTATAAGAAATACCAATTATAAGAAAAGAGCCCAGACTCCACAAGCAGTTACTCAGGATCTGACTCAGGTTCCTGAGATCAGAAGGAGTGAACTCCACAGCCAGCAAATCAACACCCTCCACCACGATGAAAGCTCCGAACCCGTGCACTACTCTGAGAATCAGCATGATTTCGTAGCTGTTCACAAAGAAGACAGCCAGACAGGAGACTGATGTCACTCCAATTCCAACTAGACAGGTCGTCTTCCTGCCGATCCTATCAAATAAAGCTCCACCTGTTAGGAGACCCATAAAAGCACCGAGGAAGAAGAAGCTCTTGATGTTAGAGTCCTTGTTCTCGTCCGAGCAAATCAGACCCCATTCTATAGCGTAACTTGTTCTTTCAGTATTCCAGTTGAAATCTACGTTTGGCTCCAGTGAATTGTCGCAGATTGTGGCACGACTGAAAAATGTTTTCGGCTCACCCGTGAAGTTGTTCATTAGCTCAACACATTTACCAGAGGTACATTCCCAGTCTTCGTAATTCAGGAAACCTAAGAAAAATCGGAAATGAGTTGCAGTACAGACATATTATGAACTTCCCATTAAATCACGCTTGATTTTCATTATTTTGAGATCAGTTACATCAATATATAACAGTAAATATTGTTTATGAATAAGCACTGATATAAGATTTGCTTCATTACTTTTCCAGATCTTTGAATAATATTAATTCACATTGATTCAGAGTTGCTTCTTCATATTTTAATTATAGACAGTCACCTGTGAAGATTGGTATGAGAGCGAGAGCTGGGCCAGCCACCCTTGCTAACTGTCCTAGTAGATAGAGTGAGATGAAGATCCAAACAGATGCTTTAGAGCTATTTGCACCAATTGTCCTGTTAAAGAAAATATTTACATATTCAATATTCGTTCATTATAAATTACGCAAAGGTTTGTCGGAATTATCATTTTCAATGTGAAAATCACATTAATGAGCCATCATGTCTTGTCAACCAGTCAACTTGGCAAGTACCCGAGTATGTAAACGCATAACATAAATTCCGATGATATTCTGCACTTACGTGTTCACCATCTCTTCCACTGTCAGTGAACCAGAGTCCCCCTTCTCCTCACTAGTCTCAATCACAGCTGCATCATCATCTCCTTCAAGCGTTGTGTACGGTTCACCCGGCCGTGGACTCATCTTATAACTTTTTTGTTAAATCGGATAGTGTTAGTGATGGTCAGATTCCTAAAAATATCAACAACAACAAAAACACCTTTTAAAGGGAAAATCGTAGATTCTAGAATTTGTAGAATCCTCCAGTCCCAAGAATCCTTGGAATTCTTCCTTGAATATTTCCTGGCTATAATGTTCAAAGCCTTATTATAAGGGCTTAGCTGGAATGTAAGAAATGTACGTTAGAGCACACAACCTGGCAGAAGGAGCTTTAAAGTTGAAACTCAAAAACTTTCGATTGAAATGCAGCTGATTACGAAGCAATAAATCAAACTACCATAAAGCTCAAAACATTAAAAAGGCAGCAGTAACAGGTAACTACCGAAGAGAAAAGGCTATTTCAACGACAAAATTGGAATTTCCAGACAAATCAAGCTACGTTTTTAGTTTAAACGTATTTATTTCACTACTAAATCAGATAAAAGCAATGGCAACTCTGTAAAGAGAATATCAAAATTATGCAGGATCCCAGTGACCAGATATTAAACTTACAATCAACAACCAGTATGACTATGAGCTCACAAAAATAATTTCGTTATTCACATTTATACCTACACAGAGGTATGAGGTATGGAATCTCATCGGATACCAACAAGTTCCACAAATTCCAATAAATTAATTAAGGTTATGTGTGTAAGCCTTGCAGAGATCAGTGTCCCATGCCCAGAATAGGAAGTAAGATTAAAAGTTCGATTAGATTCGGCCTCAAATTGCAATCTACATTCATTAGTTAAAAGCGTGATAGCGTTACGACGGTTACCATGGTTACGACGGTTACCATGGTTACCATGGTTACGACGGTTACCATGGTTACCACGGGGCTAATGTAGCAAACTATAATATACGTTTCTAAATTTGCAGTGGACTTGTGTATGCTTTTATGTATCAGGTATGTGACTTTTACAACCTCACGGACTAGCAACCACACGTGAAACTTAACATTATAACTTAACATAACACTAACACAGCAGCAGCTGCACCATGATCGTGAATTTAAATACTATACATCATACAATATATAATATTATTATTAAGAAACTGTTTACACCATTAAAATATTCAAAACCCCTAAAAGAAATCAAGTCATCCTAAAATGGTGATCAGTACAGATCAAGACAGCTATAGTTAAAATTTGTTTCTCCAAGCAACTCTATCATCGGCTAATATCTTAAGCTTATTAAGATCATTCAAAGAGTTAAGTTTTAAACCTCTACGGGTCAAATCATTCACAATAATCTTGAACAAATTCTTACGATGCGCACCGACGCGCCCTTTACAGTTTGTTGTGACAGCAAACTTTAACGCTAATGCAGCGGGGGAGTCATCAGCACTACGCAAGATATGACCTAGGAGCTTCCACCTTGCTTTAGGGACACGATCTGATAGCTTAACTGAGTTACATCTTAGGTACAAGTTTGCATTGGATATTGTTCCATGAGGCCAATAAATGTTCAGTAATGATCTAAGGTGTTTTCTATGGCAAATGTCTAGTTTTTCTAGTGACTTTGCAGTAGGACACCAACTACTGCAATTGTACACGATGATTGATACAATTTGGGCTTCGTATACTGCTATCTTTCTGGTAACGGAGATATTCTGCTGAGACCAGATCTTGGTGAACTTATAGAAGGCATTGTTCCCAGCAATGCATCGAGCAGCTATATCACTTTCACTACACAACAATGACCCAAGAATCTTACTCTTCCGCCAATCTTCATTTCCACGTAACATGGTATCATCACGACCAATTTAAATTTATTAAATTTACATTTAATCTTGAACTTCGTACTCTTTTAGTTTTACATTTATAAGTATTGGTTTTAAAAGCTCACGACAACGAATAGAACGTTAAATTATTTGACAACTTAAATGATTCAAGCAAGAAAATTATCACAATCGATTAGATAATCAAGTATATTTATGCGATTCTTGTGCTTCTTTTATGACTTTAACTTTGAAATAAAGAACTTACTCGTATAATCTGGTATTAATTGTTCAACCTACTCTCGAATATATAGATTTTCCGACAGTTGCATGCACAGTCTATTCTAGTAACGTTACAAATTCACTCGCTTTCGTATCAGTTGTGTTCTTATCAACACACTGAACTGTATGCGGCTTTAAATTGAAGTATGAACACAGTGTACAATGTATGAGTATCATCATTATCAGCGAATTTAACGATATAATATTAATAGTTTCAGTCTGCTTAAACTCCCTATGAGTATGGGCTGTACGGTAAACCGGGATTAACGGTAAGGTAAATTGCGGTTTTACTGATTCCTACAGTAAACCCCGATTTACCTTACCGTAAACCCTTGTGTGTATTTAATTTGTCTTTTAAATATCCAAATGAAGGTTAGGTCTTACATGTAATAGTTGCTCGAAAACTTGATAAAACCCGAATATTAACTATGAAAATAAGAAACTAATTTCACTTTACAAAACCTTTTACAAAACCTTTTACATCAGCTTTTGGCTTTGATCATTAAATTTGATTTGAGTTAAAAACTTCGTCCAGTTCCTGCAGCTATAAGATTGACTTATGAAAACCAATAAAAGAACATTCAGAAGATCGATATGTATTTTTACTGTCATTTGGTTTAAGGCTTGCACTGTTGGAACATTTACTTTTAGAGCATTTATATGGTTTTTCACCAGTATGAGTCCGCCGATGGCAAAACTAAATTTGATCTGTCGCTTGCAGTGTAGGAACATTCAGAGCATTTATATGGGTTTTCACCAGTATGAGTCCGTCGATGTGAAACTAAAACTGATTTTTGGCTTGCGCTGTAGGAACATTCAGAGCATTTGTAAGGCTTTTGATTTTCACTGATATGAGTTTGCTGATGACGAGCTAAATTTTGTTTTTGGCTTGAACTGTAGGAACATTCGGAGCATTATACGGTTTTTCGCCAGTATGAGTCCGCCGATGTAAAACTAATGCTATCTTTTGATTTGCACTGTAGGAACATTCAGAGCATTTGTAAGGTTTTTCACCAGTGTGAATCAGCTGATGACGAACTAAATTGGGTTTTACGCTTGCACTGTAGGAACATTCAGAGCATTTGTAAGGTTTTTCACCAGTGTGAATCAGCTGATGGCGAACTAAATTCGGTTGTACGCTTGAACTGTAGGAACATTCAGAGCATTTATATGGCTTTTCACCAGTATGAGTCCGTCGATGTAAAACTAAAGCTCTCTTTTGGCTTGCACTGTAGGAACATTCAGAGCATTTGTAAGGCTTTTCACCAGTGTGAATCAGCTTATGACGAACTAAATTGTGTTTTCGGCTTGCACTGTAGGAACATTCAGAGCATTTGTAAGGTTTTTCACCAGTGTGAATCAGCTGATGACGAACTAAATTGGGTTTTACGCTTGCACTGTAGGAACATTCAGAGCATTTGTAAGGTTTTTCACCAGTGTGAATCAGCTGATGACGAACTAGATTGGGTTTTACGCTTGCACTGTACGAACATTCAGAGCAGTTGTAAGACTTCTCATCAGTATGAACCGACTGTTGACAAGGTAATGCTGATTCTTGGATGGGACAATGCATCTGAGAAGTAGGATTCGAATACCTTTCTGTTTTAATAACAAGATTATCTTCCTCTTTCTTTATCTCTGACTTTAACAATTCTGGTAAGTTGCAATCTTCCAGGCCCTCTTTCTTGATCTCTGTCTTTATCAATTCTGGTAAGTTGCAATCTTCCAGGCCCTCTTTCTTGATCTCTGTCTTTATCAACTCTGGTAGGACACAATCTTCTTCCATTTTCATATCATCTTTAAACTCTGGTGCATTTCGCTGTTCCATTTTTCGGAAAGTAAATTACCCTACGTGTAGAGATGTTAGCATTTGATGATCATCGCTAAACAATAATCTCTACTATAATTCAAAGAATTATTTCTGTTGTCTGTCTGTCTGTACGACCGCCCACGTGCAAATTAGATGAGAAATAGGAATTTAGGTAACAACCAAAAGGTTCCATAGCAACGGTGTTTTAATGCACACATGCACGTGCAAAGATTGTTTTAATGTCATTTTGATCGGTTTTGTGGTAATTACGTTGTGTTTAAAGTGTTTTATATTTAAATTGACTGTATCTTCGGTCGGGATGGATCTTTTTTGATGCGATTAAAACCTTCTTTCAAAGAATACTACTAGCTTCGTCCCTGTTACCACGGGCTTTCTAGTATGAATATAAATTCGAGATATCCTCTCTTCGAATCGACATTTCAGATTAAAATTAATTGGAAAGATTTAACTGATATGGGCCTTGGAGGACTTCGACGCACCAGACGAACTATCATTGGCTATGTGAAAACAGTTGCTAACACGGATTGACGGATTGGGTAACAACAAACAATGGCCAAAAACTTGCTGACGTAATAGTAATACTGATATGTGGATGCTCCCTAAAACTAGAACTCTCCAAACTAAAGCTCCACGGTAACGGTTTTGACTTTTGAGCTTTACTTCGCACCTGTTGCATGGTGTCAGGTGTGATATCAGTGACCAAACATACCTATGTGCATTTGTCGCCTTCCCACGTTTTTCCCCCATTCCCCAACTTAAAATACCTAAAATTCGGGAAAATGCAAAAGTATATGAACTCGCTCAGTCGAAATTTGCATCAGCCTGCAACAAAATTATCAAGCAATCACGATAGTCTGTAAGCAAAATTATAAAACATCACCGGTGAGGGTAAACAAAAGGCCAAACTAATTTAACGTGATTTCCAAGTACAACAGCCGTGACTTGACTAGTGAAGATTGAATTTAACTTCCTATAACTCCGGGAGGGGGATCAAGTACCAAGTTCTCTACTCGACGTCGACTAAGAGTAAATGTCATTTTGGAATTTTGTCAAAAGATCCACCCACCCCCTTGGCGGCTTTTGTGGTATTAACTGTTGAGAAATTTGTTGTTCCACTTATTGCTGGGGGAGACAAGTGAGATGTTGGTTGGTAACTGGAGAAGGAACCGGGAAGTAAGCTGGAACTGGAGAGTAGGGAGTCAGCTGACTCAGCTAAAGATGTTAGAGGCTTCACGAAAGGTATAGGTTTAACAAAAAGGGGTCCTTCAACACTATCGTTTTGTTTTTCATGAAAAGTGTGTGAGTTTTCTCCGGTATAGTTCCGCTTTGGAAAAGCCAAAGTTGACTTATGACAACCATCATAAGAACATTCAGAAGATCGATATGTATTTTTACTGTCATTTGGTTTTAGGTTTGCACTGTTGGAACATTTAGAGCATTTATATGGCTTTTCGCCAGTATGAGTCCGCCGATGGCAAACTAAATTCGATCTGTTGCTTGCACTGTAGGAACATTGCATTCAGAGCATTTATATGGTTTTTCACCAGTATGAGTCCGTCGATGTGAAACTAAAACTGATTTTTGGCTTGAACTGTAGGAACATTCAGAGCAACTATATGGTTTTTTCACCAGTATGAGTCCGTCGATGTGAAACTAAAGCTGATTTTTGGCTTGAGCTGTAGGATTAGGAACATTCAGAGCATTTGTAAGGTTTTTCACCAGTGTGAATCAGCTGATGGCGAACTAAATTTGGTTTTACGCTTGCGCTGTAGGAACATTCAGAGCATTTATATGGCTTTTCACCAGTATGAGTCCGTCGATGTGAAACTAAAGCTGATTTTTGGCTTGAACTGTAGGAACATTCAGAGCAGCTGTACATTTTTTCGCCAGTATGAGTCCGACGATGTAAAACTAAAGCTCTCTTTCGGCTTGCACTGTAGGAACATTCAGAGCATTTATACGTTTTTTCACCAGTATGAATCTGTTGATGTAGAACTAAAGCTGTTGTTTTGCTTGCACTGTACGAACATTCAGTCTTGTAAGTCTTTTCATCAGTATGAACCAACTGTTGACAAGGTAATGCTGATTCTTGGATGGGACAATGCATCTGAGAAGTAGGATTCGAATACCTTTCTGATTTAATAACAAGATTATCTTCCTCTTTCTTGATATCTGTCTTCATCAATTCTGGTACGATGTAATCTTCCAGGCCCTCTTTCTTGATATCTGTCTTTATCAATTCTGGTACGATGTAATCTTCCAGGCCCTCTTTCTTGATATCTGTCTTTATCAATTCTGGTAGGATGCAATCTTCTTCCATATTCATATCATCTTTAAACTCTGGTACATTTTGCTGCTTCATTTTACTGGAAAGTCAACAACCGTACGCGTACGTGTAAATATGTTGGTATTTGATGATGGTCACTAGAAAATGATATGAATGTAAATTCGAGGTGTATTATCTCCGATACGATATTTCAGATAAGAATTAATTGGAAAAATGTTAGCTCTGTTCATGGAGCATCATACTTAAAGCTAGCTAATTAGAGAATAGAAAGACCCAATGAAAAAAACAAGCCTTGATCACAGAAAATAGGGAAATGGCGGAGAGGGTAGTCAAATTCGTTCAAAGTTTAAAATGTTATTTTGATATTTTGCCGATAATTAGTTGCAAATAAAAGATAATACATATATACATACATTTATTACTATTATAATAAACTTCTAAACCTAATCTTGGAAACAATTAAACTACAGTCTTTAAACTAAAGCTCCACGATAATGTTATGTAGCTGAATATATCTGAATATATATTTGAATATTGCATAACCATACAGTCCGTGATCTAGTTCGTGATGTTCGTGATATAAATTTTACGGTGATCACTCTTTACAGAATTCTGTAGTATTCTGTAGTATTACAAGATCATGAATCTGGTCAAGATTTAGGAAAGGTCACGTTTAACATCACGAGCTAGATCACGGACAGTATAGTACAGACAGATCGTAGTACTGAAAAAATCGATCGACCAACACAAAAAGCTTTCGAAGGATTTTTGACGTTTTTGAGTCCCATTGGGTGCCCTTTATGGCTGACCAACTTTTCCAAACTTTTCCACGTGTCTTACGCCCACTTTTTGCCACTTTTACCACTTTTTACCACCTTTCTTGTTTGTCGAATATCCTTAGTTTTGATCTTCGCAAAAGCTTGCAGATTAATCGAGGGTGTTCATCTTATCAGGAGGAAAAACTGTTGTAAAGACACTTTTTACGTCAGACAATTAGTTAATTGGATAATTATCAATTAGCTAATTAGAAAAAATGTAAAATTTTGTAATTGGCTCAAAATGATCGAAATAGCTTAAAACACGGAGAAAAGTAGTTTTTACTTGTAGAAAAACTTTGAGTCCTCAAACGTTCGGTCACAGGTCTGGAAGGGTTGACAACGTCAATCAAGTATCCACCCGAAAGCAACCCGAAGAGATTTTTACAGCATGTGATAATTGATGCAATTAATCGAAACTATTAGTTTTGCTATAAGAATTCGTATTTTAAGATTTTTACTGTTAACGACTGCTTTTCTTACTTACTGTATAAAAAATGGATTTAAAAATCATTTTCTGAAATAAAAAAAGTCTTAAAAAATGGAAAAAAATCGGATTTTTGATGGTTTTGAGTGCCTTCTAGCGTTCATATTAATGTCCGTTCATAATTATGTCCGTTCATTTAATGTCCGTCCAAATAAGGTCCGATAAGGTATATCATCAACTTCCTACACTTAACTTGGGTCTTATAATTAAATGGACAAAAATAGGCAAAGGCTAGACCCC